>NC_052084.1:314583-629166 GCF_015852505.1 Tachyglossus aculeatus | reverse complement strand
TAATAAATGTCTAAAAATCCCTCAAGCGGTGGCACCCAGCCTTGTTGTGTGGGTGGTGTTTGCCGCGCCAGGCTGGGCTGCTGCCAACCCGGCAAAGGGAGAATAGCTCGCCCTCCGTGGCGGCCCTGGCCAAACCGGCAGACCGCGTCCGTACGAGTGAGCATGGCCGGACGAACGGACACAGGCTACCCTCCTCCCCGCCCCACGTGCCCTCCGGGACAGAATCCCTCCCGAGTCCGATCCCTGTCCGGACTCTCCCGATCCTGGCGGAGCCTCTGAGGGAGGAGAGCGGCCCCTTGCCTGCCCGCTGCCCGCTAGGCCGGTGAGGAGACACCAGACACACGGCGACCGGCACCAGCAGCAGGGTTCCTTGAGAAACGGGAGTGGAAGAGAGACATCTGCGTGGGAAAAATCCCACGTTTCAGCAAGGTAAGTCGCAAGCCACGGGATTAAAGACCCAGGAGTGCAGTGCAATCCACCCTTCCTTCCATCCACCCACCCCTCCATCCACTGATGTGTACTGAGAACCTCCTGCGGGCAGATGCTGCACTGAGCTCTGGGGATAACGAGCCAGGAGAGGTCCGAGACATCTCCTTGCCCTCGAGCAGCCGACAGTCTTGCCGGGGAGGCAGATGCGAAAATGTTAGAGACCCGGGAAGAAGGGAAAGGGGATTTTTGTCGGGGTCTGGGGGAAATTATGATGGATTGTAAAGTGGGGATGTGGACAGGGACCCCCAGGAGGGGCTGGACTTGAGGTTCCTCAAGGCCTGAGCGGGAATCAGCCACCCGGCTCGCGGCCGAGCCGCCGATCAAGACGGAAGGGTGTTTCCAGGGCAGGGTGTTTTGCGGGAGGGCCGTGGCAGGCCCATGCAACCTCGCCACAGAGAATGAGAATGATTCCCGGGAACAGGCCCAGGACTCAGTTCTGGAATGGGCGCAGGTCCTCAGATCCCAGCCCCGGGATGGCCAAGCGAGGGACGATGATGATGCTCGTGGTGGTGGTGGTTGTGGTGGTGGTTGTTACGTGCTCACCATGTGCTAAGGTTTAGCGTAGAACCAAGAGGTGGATCAGGAGAAGGCCAGAAGGAACAACCCCATCCCCATCCCCATCCCCGCTTACCTACCCCGGAGAGGTTTCTGGGTAGCCAGTGGTCGGCGTTTTTCAGAGGCAGTAAACCGAGGCCACCACGGGCACAGATGTTTGTCCGCAACTCTGATGCCATTATGTAAAAAGGTGCCTATGTAGTCTCGTTACTGGAAGGCTGGGTTGTGTAGAATCAAAAACTCCTCCTCGGCCCCTCTCCACTTTCAAAAACATTACTGCCTGCAATTACCCATCCTTCCCTGCCTGCAGACACTTTTTAATTAAGAAAGCACATCGAATATAAAATGACCCTGTAGGTCAAACACAGACAAGCCATCAGAGCCCACTTAAGCTGGAAACACATGTAATTGGTACAATTTGCAGCGGCTTAAATATTTCATCTTCGGCTGTTCCCAGGGCGCGAAGGGGCTGTGGCCAGTGGAGAGGGGAGGGGATGGATTTTTAACCTCCGGTCTAGGAATCTGTCAGATTCCCTTATTTACATCAAAGTGGGTTTAGGTCGGTCAGTCCCTGGATAGAATTTATTGAACAGCTACTGTGTGCAGAGACCTATACCGCGTGCCAGTGGTGTGCAGAGTGGTCCCCTCCTGTGTGCCAAACACCGTACAGGGCCCTTGCCGTGTACCCAGTGCTGTGCTGAGTACGCTGAACTAAAAGGCCGGGTCCTCGTCTTCAAAGAGCTGGTAATCATCATCATCATCAATCGTATTTATTGAGCGCTAACTGTGTGCAGAGCACTGTACTAAGCGCTTGGGAAGTACAAGTTGGCAACATATAGAGACAGTCCCTACCCAACAGTGGGCTCACAGTCTAAAAGGGGGAGACAGAGAACAAAACCAAACATACTAACAAAATTAAATAGAATAGATATGTACAAGTAAAATAAATAGAGTAACGAATATGTACAAATCAATCAATCAATCAATCGTATTTATTGAGCGCTTACTATGTGCAGAGCACTGTACTAAGCGCTTGGGAAGTACAAATTGGCAACACATAGAGACAGTCCCTACCCAACAGTGGGCTCACAGTCTAAAAGGGGGAGACAGAGAACAGAACCAAACATACCAACAAAATAAAATAAATAGGATAGAAATGTACAAGTAAAATAAATAAATAAATAAATAGAGTAATAAATATGTACAACCATATATACATATATACAGGTGCAGTGGGGAAGGGAAGGAGGTAAGATGGGGGGGATGGAGAGGGGGGCAAGGGGGAGAGGAAGGAAGGGGCTCAGTCTGGGAAGGCCTCCTGGAGTAGGTGAGCTAATCTAGTGGATTCCAAGTGAGCCCCGTTGGTGCTGCTGACCCCCAGGGTGTAAGGATGCTGGAGATCAGACCACGGTAACCGTTACGGCCCTTACCCTCTTCCCACGCTGTGCCCCCCGGGGCAACCCGGACCCCAGGCCCGGCAGCCGGCTCTCACCGGCGGGCCTTTCTGCCCAACGTTTTTCACCGAAGGCCGCCGGCCAAACTGAGCCAACCTCGTCCTTTCAAGCGTTTCAGCGTGGCCAGAAACGGCTTTCCAAGTCAGAGAGGAAAGCCTCCTACCCCCGCAAGGAAGGAAGGCCAGTGGGGACCGAGCCAAGGTGAGAGGTCTCCGGCGGGGCTTGTTCTCTGCGGCCGACGGGAGGGTCGGCGTGGCCGGCGGGGACCCGGGTTCTGGTCCCCGTTCGGCCCCGGACCTCCCGGATGACCTTGGGCAAGTCACCAGCTTCACCTCCCTCCTCTGTAAAACTGGCGTACGATCCCCACTTACAGCTCGTGAGTGTTGTGTGGGACGGGAACTGTGTCTGATTTCATAATCTTGTATCTACCCCAGGGCTTAGCACAGGGCTTGGCCCAGCATCGGCCTCCCTGCTAGACTGGAAAGTCCATGGGGAAAGGGATCGTGTTTCCTACATCTGTCGCGCTCTCCCAAGCACTCAGTACGGCGCTCTGCTCACAGTGGTTGCTCAGTAAATAGTAATGATTGATCGGTTGCTTGCTCGAGCCCCAGCAGGGAAAGAGGGTCAAGGTGACCCCGGAAGTGGGGAGGGGGCGGGTTGGGGGGCGATAACAGGTCCCCTAATGAATCAGGACAGCCGTGAAATCTACCACAGCCCGGAACGGCCAAGATATTAAACCCATCCTTCAAATCCGGCCTCGGCAAGGGGAGCGAAAAGCAGAAGGAAAGACAGTCGGCAACGGGGAGCGCGCTGGGGTGGGGCAGGGTAGGAGAAACTCAGGGATCCAGACTTTTGAGAGAGAAAGAGAGAGATCTCCCACAGAGATGCAGGTGCCGCAGGCAGCATCCGGGCTCACTGGAGAACCACAGACCGGGACTTACAGAATCAGCACTATTTTAGGAAAATCGGAAAGACCGGAGAGACGGAGGAAAGGAGGGAAGAGGAGAGGGAAAGGATGGATTCCAGAGGAGATGGGGCCTGCAGAAAGGAAACGGGAGGATGCTGAGCCCGGCAGGCTGGTGCTTGGTAGAAATCATGGGGCCGCCCTCGGGGGGAAATTTCCGTGTCAAGAAGACAAAGGAGTCAAGATGGAATGCCTGAGTTTTCTCCTTAATAAATCCGGTCAATGTGGGCAGGGAAAGGTTACATAATAGCCTCGGCAGGCCCTCGAGATCGCTCTGCTCGACGAACGCGTGGTCCTTAATAGCTCATGAATCCTCCACGCGGTTCATCCGTTTTCCCATCACCCGGAGGCCAGCGGGCTGCTCCCGCTAGAGAATGGGGAAACCAAGGACCTGGAGGGTCCGGTAAGTCAGTCAATTATATTTGAGTGCTTAATGTGTGCAGAGCACTGTACTAAGCACTTAGGGGAGTATATTACAACAATATAACACACATTCTGTGCCCACAATAAGCTTACAGAGGGGGGGACAGTCATTAATATAAATAAATGAGAAGCAGCGTGGCTCAGTGGAAAGAGCCCGGGCTTTGGAGTCAGAGGTCATGGGTTCAAATCCCGGCTCTGCCACTTGTCAGCTGTGTGACTTTGGGCAAGTCACTTAACTTCTCTGTGCCTCAGTTACCTCATCTGTAAAATGGGGATTTAGACTGTGAGCCCCCCGTGGGACAACCTGATCACCTTGTAACCTCGCCAGCGCTTAGAACAGGGCTTTGCACATAGTAAGCGCTTAATAAATGCCATCATTATAAATAAATCACAGATATGGTCATAAGTGCCGTGGAGCTTGGGATAGGGGTTGAATAAAGGGAACAGGTCAGGGCAATGCAGAAAGGACTGGGAGAAGAGGAAAGGAGGGCTTAGGGAAGGAGAAATAATAATAATAATGGGTATTTAAGTACCTACTGTGTGCCAGGCACTGTCCTAAGCGCCGTAATGGATACAAGCAGATTGGGTTGGACACAGTCCCTGTCCCATGAGGGGCTCACAATCTCAATCCACATTTTACAGATGAGGAAACCGAGGCCCACTGAAGTGACTTGCCCAAAGATGCCGCAGCTGACAAGTGGCAACAGACGGGATTAGAACCCACGACCTCCCCACTCCCAAGCCCGGGCTCCATCCAAGTGGTTTGAGTGACGCTTTGATTGGTGAGAGAGAGTAATTGCCCCATGCCAGGTTCAACTGCCAACTTGTACTTCCCAAGCGCTTAGTACAGTGTGCTCTGCACACAGTAAGCGCTCAATAAATACGATTGATGATGATGATGATGCCAGCCCTGCGCCAGGCTCCCCCCGGCAGACCCCAGTCTTGTGGAAATCAGCGCCCCAGGTCCCCCACGCTGCTCCTGGGGGAGCGGGGAGAAGGCGGTGTCTCTGAAGTAGGTATAACCGCTTCATATGTGCCACCCTGCCCCATTCGGCCCGTGCCTTAGTTTTGGCCTCTGCGGGAGTCATGGCCTGTGGCTACGGGGCCACCATGGGTCACCGCCACGGGCCCCATACCGGCCTTCACCTCCGTGCCCCCTGTGCCATCTGCTTCCAGCACAACTTGCTTCACTCAGGCCCCCGTGGGGACACGATAGGCGGGGATGCCACGCAACCCCCGGCTCCATCACCGCTTCCTCCACACAGCCTGCGTGCTAAGGGATGGGTGGTCCGGGCTGGGTCACCGTCGGGGAAGAGAAAGGGGTGTTGGATGGCCAGGGCCGGGCTACTGCAGGGGACGAGGCAGGGATGGCATGAGAATGGGTATCCAGGAGGGCACCTGGTTCCTCCCCGCGTCCTGATGACAATCATTCATTCATTCAATCGTATTTACTGAGGACTTACTGTGTGCAGAGCACTGGACTAAGCACTTGGAAAGTACAAGTTGGCAACATATCCCCTCGTCCCCCTCTCCATCCCCCCATCTTACCTCCTTCCCTTCCCCACAGCACCTGTATATATGTTTGTACATATTTTTTACTCTATTTATTTATTTTATTTGAACACATCTATTCTATTTATTTTATTTTGTTAGTATGTTTGGTTTTGTTCTCTGTCTCCCCCTTTTACACTGTGAGCCCACTGTTGGGTAGGGACTGTCTCTATATGTTGCCAATTTGTACTTCCCAAGCGCTTAGTACAGTCCTCTGCACATAGTAAGCGCTCAATAAATACGATTGATGACGATGATGATGATGATATAGAGACAATCAGATACACTCTCCTAGGTTGGCCGGACTGTGGGCCGGAGCCTGCGGTGCCGACAGAATCACAAAGGGAGGGGTTCGCGGCTTCACGGGGCTCCCTTCCTCATAAAATAGTTTTATTAACGAGGATTTCTCATTCATAGATTAAGGAAGCCCAGCATCCTGGGGGAACAAGGGCAGAACCGGCTGTAGTTCTTGGAGGCGCTCGGTCTGTCAGACCCCCGCAGCGGGCCCCCCACCCCTCACCCTGTCCAGCCTGCATCGCCCGAGGCCCGGCCGCTCCGGCACAAGGGTCCGACCACCTCTTCTTGTCCCGCCTCGGCCTCTGTCCGGAGCCGGACCACCAGGGCCAGCAGCGTCTCCTTGACGGCCTGGACCTCCCTGCCCAGAATCGGTGCCCCCCGGTTAAGGAATCAATGTCAAGAGGTTGGCCGCCGCCCTCATCCCTCCTCACCCCCTTGCGCTCACCCAGTCTCCCCCACGAAGACTGCACTTCTCCCACCCCCGGCCAAAGCCTCCAGGAGGACTTCCCCCCATCATCATCATCATCATCAATATCAATCATCGTCATCGTCATCATCATCATCATCATCATCCCGCTTCCCTGTCCGTTCCTCTCCTTGGTCGTCTTGGTCTGTCCGTCTCGATCCGTGAGTCTGTACCAGTCTGTCTCTCTATGTCTGTCCCCGTGCATTCATTCATTCAATCGTATTTATTGAGCGCTTACCGTGTGCAGAGCACTGGACTGAGCGCTTGAATTCCATCAGTTCCATCCGCCTCTGTGTCCATCAGGCTGTCCAGGCAAGTTTTCTAATTAATTTGGTAAGTCGAGCGGCCTACTGGCTTGGAAGTCAGGGGACCTGGGTTCTAATCCTGGCTCCGCCACTTATCTGCTGCGTGACCTTGGGCAGGTCACTTCTAGACTGTGAGCCCACTGTTGGGTAGGGACCGTCTCTATATGTTGCCAACTTGGACTTCCCAAGCGCTTAGTACAGTGCTCTGCACACAGTAAGCGCTCAATAAATACGATTGATGATGATGATGACCATCTCTATGTTGCCAACTTGTACTTCCCAAGCGCTTAGTACAGTGCTCTGCACACAGCAAGCGCTCAATAAATACGATTGAGGATGATGATGACCGTCTCTATATGTTGCCAACTTGTACTTCCCAAGCGCTTAGTACAGTGCTCTGCACACAGGAAGCGCTCAATAAATACGATTGAGTGAATGAATGAACGTCACTTCTCTGTGCCTCAGTTGCCTCATCTGTTTTATGGGGATTAATACTGCGAGCCCCATGTGGGACATAGACTGGGTCGAACCTAAGTAGCATGTATCTACCCCAGTGCTTAGTGCCTGGCACATAGTAAGCGCATAACGAAAACCATTAAAAAAAAACCAAAAAGTTTTCCATTTTGCTGTTTCCCATCGCAGCTGTTTACCCTCCTGCTCTCTGCCCCTGCACACTGTATGCCTACTTCCCAGCTCCACAAGGTCTCAGCCAAGCTGGAGGACCCACCCCCATTCCCATTCCGTCTGCCCCCAGTCCAGAGGGTCACTTCTCCCCATTATCTTTCCCTCTTGGCCCTTGAATAGGGGGCCGGGTGGACAAATCCATAAGATCTCTACAGTCTACGGTCACGCGGGATAAACTCCTGGCCCACACCCACCCAATCCCAGCAGAAACTGAAACCACAGGGATCTTCCTTTTATCATTTTTTTAAAAGGTATTTAAGCGCTTAGAACAGTGCTCGGCCCATAGTAAAGCGCTTAACAAGCGCTCACCTCCTCCACGAGGCCTTCCCAGACTGAGCCCCCTCCTTCCCCTCTCCATCCCCGCCGCCTTACCTCCTTCCCTTCCCCTCAGCACCTGTATATATGTTTGTACGTATTTATTACTCTATTTTACTTGTACATATCTATTCTATTTTATTTTGTTAATATGTTTTGTTTTGTTTTCCGTCTCCCCCTTCTAGACTGTGAGCCCACTGCCGGGTAGGGACCGTCTCTAGATGTTGCCGACTTGTCCTTCCCAAGCGCTTCGTACAGTGCTCGGCACACAGGAAGCGCTCAATAAATACGATTGATTAACAAATACCATTTTTTTAAAAAGTGCTTACTATGTACTAACCACTGCGGTAGATACAAGCTAATCAGTTTGGACTCTTTGTCAGTGTCACACATGGGGCTCCCGGTCGAAACCCCCATTTTACCGATGAGTGAACTGAGGCACAGAGAAGGTAAGGGATTCTCTCCCAAGGGTTTAGCACAGGACTGGGAGCATAGGAGGTGCCCGATCCAGTGCTCTGCCCGCAGCCAAAACCCAGCTTGGTGCTGCCAAATGCAGAAGAGCCCAGGACGGTGCCCCACACCCAATATTTGCGGCCCTCGCCATTCCCGTCCCCCAAAGGTAAAGCCCCCAGCTGAAGGATATGGACGAGGCCGTGGTCGCCAGTGCCCATGGCCACGTGGAGCCCCTCTTCCAGGAGTCCCAGCTTCTCCCGGATGGCTCCACACCATCCTCCCAGCTCCTCGGCGCTCAGGGGGAGGTCCTGCCCGTCACCCCCAGATCACGGAGCAGCTCAGGGCTGACGGGCCGAGCCAGAGCCCGGGAAAGCACACCCAAGTTCCCCCTCCGAGATCCTCCCCCTGCCCACCGTGACGGGGGTCCCGTCCCGCAGTCGAGAAAGATGCTGCGGAACAAGAGTCAGACACCCCATCCGCGCAGCTCTCGCCTGCCCCTTCACACACATGCACGTATGGCTGCAGACACCACCCCACGGGACTTCCACCGCCCGATCTTACATTTCCCAGGGCCCTGAAGCATTTTCTCACACTAGCAGAAGCAGGACACTGAAATTCCGACTCCGAGCTAAGCTTCTGCAGCTAACACTGCCCCGTGGTGGTGTTGAAAAACTGGAGCGTTAAAAATAGCCCAAGAAAATCCCAGCTTTTCCAGATTTTCATATACCTTGAGGGCATCAGACTAAGCGGGAAGCACTCTTACCTCAGGCAAATTGCCACCTGCCCTCAGTGGAGCGGCCACGGTCACCTGCTCCTCCTCCTCTTCCTGTTGTTCTCTCCCAGTGTTGCCGGCGCAACCCTCAGCCAGCTGGAATTCCCGGATCAATAGCTGGCAGGCTTCCAGGTCGGCTTCCTGCACCCTCTGTAGCACCGGCCTTCCCGGGCTGAAACCAAGCCAACGGGATAGACACACAAACACCCACCACACACGCAACACAAGTGAGCAGAGGGTAATAGAGAGAACCCCATCCTGGGTCGGAGTCCCCAACTTCCCAGTGATGAAAACCACCGCATCTGTGTCATAAAGCAATCCCTAGAGCTTCCGTGGGGCCAAGAACATCCATCCTCGTCCCTTCCCAGATAGGATACGAGTCGTGCTTTTCCCAGCCCTTCCTTGCCCAAGGACGATGAAAGTCGCCCCCGGGAAACGGCTCCATTTCTGGAACTCCCAACCGGAGCATCAGGTGTCTTCCAGCCCGGCCCCAGATGGGTACCCAACACCTCCTCCCGCCCCCGGACCAAGACTGGATGCTTGTTGGAGCCCATTCCATCACGAAAGGAGAATTCCACAAGAATTCTAGGTGAGCTGGGGTCAGGAAGCATCAGGGGCAGGGCTCACCTCGAGGAGCTCTATTGTGGGGAAGAGGGGAGATGGATGGATGGCTTCTCGGCGGGAGGGCCTACTCATCTTTTCTATCCCTCCTGGGAAGGGAGGGTTTCCAGGAGGAATGGGAGAGTGGTGGCAGCGGCCAGAAGAGCGACTGGGGACTTGGATTTGGGCGGGATGGAAAAATTCACCCAGGCCTTAAGAGCGGGGTCCCTAGGGCAGGGAGCCGGGGGTCCCACCTGCATTCCCATTCTGCTGGGTGGCGTTGGGTGAGGCATTAAACCTCTCTGGGCTTCGGCCTTCTCATGTGGGAAATGGGGCTCATGGGGAGTGGGAGAAGAGGAGAGGAGGGCTCAGTCAGGGAAGGCTTCCTGGAGGAGATGGGCCTTCATTAAGGCTTTGCCGAACAGACGGTCCTAGAATTATCTGGTGTCTTTGATCGTGCTCAGGATGGAATCGGGCCGGGACGTCTCCTCCCTCTGTGCCTGCTTCGAGCCCCAAGGGGGGAACCCACATCGGAGAATCCAGGCTGGGGAGGTGGCTTATTCTTATTAATTAATTTTATTTATTTATTTTACTTGTACATATTCTATTTATTTTATTTTGTTGATATGTTTTGTTTTGTACTCTGTCTCCCCCTTCTAGACTGTGAGCCCACTGTTGGGTAGGGACTGTCTCTATGTGTTGCCAACTTGTACTTCCCAAGTGCTTAGTACGGCGCTCTGCACACAGTAAGCGCTCAATAAATACGATTGAATGAATGAATGAATGAATCCCTGCTCTCCCTCGCTCTTAGCTTGGGAGTCCCGGGTGGGCTAGGGATTGGGTCAATGTAGATGGTCCTATGTCTCTCCCGCACCCCTCACGTCCCCCCCAATCTCTCCAACTCTCCTCATCTCTCTGTCTCTCCCCTCCTCCCCCATCTCTCAGTCTCTCTGTTCCTCCAACCCTCCCCATCCCCTCTCTCCCTCCATGACAGTAATATGTCGAGGCCACAACAAATTTCCTTAATTTCACGATGGACAGAGTCCAGATTATACAACTGTTGAGTGTGATGGGGCCTCCAAATCGCTCTGGCCAACCAACCACTTGATTTGAGCAGGATGGTTTCTGGAAGAAAGGTGGTGGTGGGGGGTCCTCCCCCCTGCCTTCCCCATAGCAGGGGGTCTAGCAGACCCCTCGGGGAGGGAGGGGAAGGGTTTGGGTGGGTTTTCCCTCTCCCAGATTACCACCATCATGAGGCTCAGGGCGAGCGTCCCTTCTCTCTCCGGCAAGATGGGTGCCCTGCTTCCCATCTGCAGAGAGGAACTGCCGCCCGGTCACTCCGGATGAGACCAACCATGTCCGATGCAGCAAACTAACCCCGATTCGAGGAAAGCAGGCTGAATTTTGGACACAGAAGCCCGGCTTCCGTGTCTAATCGCTCCTACCACGGTGCCCGTGCTACCGAGTCGGCCCCAGGCTGCCTGGCCCAAAGCCCAGGAGGAGAGAGACCTCGGCCTCTGCCATCCCCGGGGCTCAGGCCGTCCACAGTGATGGGAAAGTCAGAGAGAGGACAGGGTTTGGGAGGGAAGACAAGGAGCGCAGTTCATTCATTCAATTCAATCGCAGCAGCCGCAGAGACTGAGGGAGCACTAGACTGTAAGCACCGCAAAGGAAGGGATCACGTCTACCTACTCCATTGTTTTCTCCCCAGCATTAAGTACAGCGCTCCGCACCCGGTACACGGCAATGATGGAGTGATCGATTGAAAGCGTTCAGGTGGGCTGCACATTCTTCTGACGACAATTCCCTCTGGGCAATGGGAGGGTCCCCCTGGCTCAGACAGGTCCCCCGTCCCCGAGCCCGGAGCCAGCAGCCCGCCTCACCTTACCTTTGTAGGTCATCCTCCGGTTTCTTGGTGTATTTCACAGCGTTGTCCTGTCCGCCGGTTTCTGGCACACAGAAAACAAGATGGATTCATCACCGGCGACTCAGAGAAGCGGTGCCATCTGAATCATGGGGCCAGAAGCCAGGAGTTGGAGGGGGCGGCCCTGCCTCTGTCTCAGGACCACCCTTCCATCATCAATCGTATTTATTGAGCGCTTACTGTGTGCAGAGCACTGTACTAAGCGCTTGGGGTGGTTGGAGAACAGGGTCGGGCCCCAAGGTGTTAGGACACCCATGCAGGGGACAGAGCTGGGTCTCAGGGGAGCCGAGGGACCCCCGGTTTGGGTTGTTTGGAGCAGGGGCCTGAGGGATGGCCCCTCTCCAGCAGCATCTGGCCACTCACACCCCGGTTCTTGTGGAGGGGCGTGAAGGCGTGTGTATCCGCCAAGCTAGCTCTCTTCCTCCCTTCAAGGCCCTACTGAGAGCTCACCTCCTCCAGGAGGCCTTCCCAGACTGAGCCCCTTCCTTCCTCTCCCCCTCGTCCCCCTCTCCATCCCCCCATCCTACCTCCTTCCCTTCCCCACAGCACCTGTATATATGTATATATGTTTGTACATATTTATTACTCTTTATTTTATTTGTACATATCAATTCTATTTATTTTATTTTGTTAGTATGTTTGTTTTGTTCTCTGTCTCCCCCTTTTAGACTGTGAGCCCACTGTTGGGTAGGGACTGTATATGTTGCCAATTTGTACTTCCCAAGCACTTAGTACAGTGCTCTGCACATAGTAAGCGCTCAATAAATACGATTGATGATGATGATGATCCAATAAGTACACACAACTCCTCTGTCCCATGACCTTGCTTGGACAGATGGGGTCTGGATGGGCCTGGCCCGCGGTGTGGTGAGGACTCGATCCTCCCGGTCAGCCGGGACAGAGGAAGCATCGTCCGCCGTCCATCTGTCCAGCTGCCCTCATCCACGCAGACAAGACCTCCCCATCCCTGATGGCACCGTCTTTGACCCCACAGGAGGATGGAGCGGGGTTGGACGTGCCGAAGCCCCGAGCCCCAGGTGAGGCCAACAGTGACCCCCCTCAACGGGACGGAAGAGGGCGGGGATCGGGATCTTGGGCAGGATCCCGGCGATGCCAGGCCGGGTCTGTTTCCATGGCAACCACCCACCCACCCACCCCCGGAGGCTAGAGTGTTAGCAGAACCGCATCTTTTCAGCTCGGCTCCGGTCACACCAGTGGCCTCCCTCTCTTCCTCCCACCCGCCCTCACGTGCCAACGGCCACAGCTATTTTTAAAGCCAGGTCAAATGAAATTTTAAAATAAGGTAATTGGGCGGGATCCTTCCTATCCAAACTTCATTCGCTTTGGTTTGGGAAACAGGCCACGGTCCCAGCTCTAATCAGGGTTATCGTCGTCTACCCTGAGTACCTAATGGCCACAGAGCGCTACTCTGTTGGACACCCAGCACGGCGCCCTGCTCACAGGGGGCATCGGCACAGCACAGCGCCCTGCCCACAGGAGGCATCCAGTACAGTACAGCCCACGGCAGGTGTGGGTGAGTGTACTCGTCTTAGTTTCTGCATTGAACCATTATGTCTGGGACTGGTGCAGAAGCTAGCCTTCTGAAGGGAGAGGCCTAGGCCCGGGCCGTCCTCCCCTGGACCAGAGAGGCCCCACGTCCTATACTAGCCCCTCCTGGATGCTGTCCATATTTCACGGCCAAATGGCCGGGATCACTTCTTCCCAGCTGATTTCCAGGACCTGCTCCCAGCTGCCAGCCACCCGCCGGGACCTCAGAAGAGGCCAGGGCGCTGGGTGGGTGGGCGGCTGCGGCAGCCAGCTGTTGCTGCTGCAGCTTTTGACTCACTCCCATCTGTGCTCCGGCCCCCGGCCCCCAGGCTCCACTCCCACCCTTCCGCTCTCTCCCAGTTGCCCCGCGCGGCCCTGTCGGAGCAGAATCCGAATCCCGGGACGGACGGACACGCAAACACGCACACGCACCCCACTCCACTACTCATTCAACCCCGGCAACTGCAGAGCAGAAGTGAAAAGGAGGACCCGGCCTTGTAGACGGGGAAGGTGAGCCGGCCCCCTCACCTGCCCTGGCCTCCGCCTGGTATCCTCGCAGGGCTGGGGGGGCTGCCTCGCCATCCCTCGCTGCCCGGCTGAGCTCCCGGTGGGCGTGGACCTGGACGGAGCAGACGGTAGCGGGTTCGCGGTCCAGCCGTCCACCCTAGCCAGGCCCTACCTGCTGTCCCCTGACTCTTACAAGCACACACGCACACCCCTCCCACCCGCCTGGGCTCAGCTGGCCTCTCCCCTCCAGCAGGGACCCTCTGGCAGCAAACGAAGTGTGCGCGCACAACACACACATACACAGAATAGACGCCAAGGGCGATGATGAATTCCGCACTTCCTGCAGGACCATCTGCTTCCTTTAAGAAAGGAAGCTCACCCTTGGCCGTCTCCACAGACCTGGAACGAGACTCAGTCCCCGTACTTACTTTGATGGCCGTCCCTCTGGCGGGCCGGTGGATGGTCTGGTCTCTTTCGCCGGGGCTGGAGCGGTGGACACAACCATTTAAATTGGCCTTACCCTGGATACAGTAAGTGGGGCAGACCCCCCACGCTCTCTCTCTCCCGCCCCCCATCTCCATCCCCATCCCAACTCCCTGCCTGTCATCAATCGTATTTATTGAGCGCTTACTATGTGCAGAGCCTGTAGGATGTGGAGGAACGGGGGCTCCGTCAGACTCGATTCTCTCCGGTCCACCCCACGGCGCTCATCACAGGCTCTAAGCCAATTTCATAGCCCCATATTTCCCGCCAGGACTGGGAGTCACGAGGCCCGGGTTCTAGTCCTGACCCTACCCCAGGCCCGCTGTGTGACCTCGGGCAAGTCACTCGATGTCTCTGAGCCCGTTTCTTCCACTGCAGATTGGGAGCGATTGTCCCTGCTTCCCAGGGGTGTTACGAGGACACGGGGAGAGAACTGATGTGAAGAGATCAGACTTATAGACTGTGAGCCCACTGTTGGGTAGGGACTGTCTCTATATGTTGCCAATTTGTACTTCCCAAGCGCTTAGTACAGTGCTCTGCACATAGTAAGCGCTCAATAAATACGATTGATGATGATGATGATGAAAAGATAGAGCTGCTGATCAGATCCAGCGCCTGCCTTTCCACAGAGCAATCGGCTGCTTGGCTTCCCCCGTGGCAGGGAACCTGTTTCTTGTTTAGATGCTTCAGGAGGCTCCGGGTTTTCCCCAATCAATCAATCAATCGTATTTATTGAGCGCTTACTGTGTGCAGAGCACTGTACTAAGCGCTTGGGAACAGCCAGTCCCCACTGCTTCCGGCTCCTTGCTCCCCACTCAGTCCTCAACTGTTGAGCGGAGCTTTGCGTCATCCCAACCCATCCCAGAGAAGCAGCGTGGCTCAGCGGAAAGAGCCCGGGCTTGGGAGCCAGAGGTCATGGGTTCTAATCCCGCTCCACCAATTGTCAGCTGTGTGACTTTGGGCAAGTCACTGAACTTCTCTGGGCCTCAGCGACCTCATCTGTAAAATGGGGATGAAGACTGTGAGCCCCATGTGGGACAACCTCATCACCTTGTATCCGCCCCAGTGCTTAGAACGGTGCTTTGCACATAGTAAGCACTTAATAAATGCCATCATTATTATTATTATTATTCTCTGGGCCTCAGTGGCCTCATCTGGAAAATGGGGATTAAGACTGTGAGCCCCCCGTGAGACAACCTGATCACCTTGTATCCACCCCAGCTCTTAGAACAGTGCTTCGCACACAGTAAGCGCTTAACAAATGCCATCATTATCGTTATTATCTCTGTCGATCAGGACAGGATGGGGTCCCCTGGGGGAAAATCTTCCCAGCCTGCTGACTCCTGAAGGCGCACTCCATGAACAGCGCTTAGAACAGTGCTTTGCACAGAGTAAGCGCTTAACAAATGCCGTCATTATTATTATTAATATTATCTCACCCTCTCCTGCCTCGTCCCACCCCCTTCTTATCAGGGCTACCTCAGGGACATCTGAAATGCCGCCAGTCAGGTGCCCCCCACGCGCCCTCAAAACCCTCGGGATAATTCCGGGTTGGCAGATGCTGGAGTGACAGCACTTTGCTTCTCCAGACTGGGTTGGCACACTGTAGGGCACCCAATATAGCACCCTGTGCCCAGCGGGTAATTGGCACACGAGTGCCCCTTTTTAGACTGTGAGCCCACTGTTGGGTAGGGACCGTCTCTATATGTTGCCAACTTGTACTTCCCAAGTGCTTAGTACAGTGCTCTGCACACAGTAAGCGCTCAATAAATATGATTAATGATGATGATGATGATGATGATGAGTGACGGACTGACCCGGTCCGGCGGGGCAGCGAGGACTGGCCGTACCCCTTGATGATTCCCGGGGGCTCCGGCCGAGTGGAGCCACCCGAGTCGGGACCGGCATCTCCCCCGCGGCCGAGGTCGGCGATGGCTCGCTTCAGTCGCCGCTCTTGGGCTTCCAGCACGTGCAGCCTGGCCTGGAGACCAACCATCTCCCGCTGGGAGGGAGGGAAGGCGGGGAGGAGACACAGCGGCCAGGTTACGAGCCCCAAGCCCCCCACCGCGGCAGTCCCGAGCCGGTCCCGCTGTTCCGCTCCCGGCGCTCGATGCCGTCCGGCCCGCTGGTTACCTGCACCCGCTGCCTTTGGTGGAGGAGCCGGGAGAGGCGAGAGGGCGAGGCCGGGGATCCGAGGCCGGAGCCCGTGCCGGGCAGAGGCCGGAGCCCGCCGCCGTCCACCCTGGAGGGGCACAGGTCCAAGGGTGGGGCAGAAGGAGGAGGCCGGGGGGCGAGGGGGAAGCAGCTGGAGGGGGGCCGGGGGGAGGAATCGCGAGGCCAACCCATCTCCGGGCTTTTTCCCTGTGACAGAGGAGGCCCAGGAAGGGCGGATCTGATTGCTTCTTCCTCCTTACAAAGCCGGCGGGTCCCCAGCAGGACCCCCCGCCCCAGGAAGGACCCCTGTCCGACCGGGGAGGACAGCACGATAGATAGGGGATAGAGCCTGGGCGTCAGATCACAGCTCTGCTACACTTCCGCTTAATCAATCAATCAATCAATCAATCGTATTTATTGAGCGCTTACTATGTGCAGAGCACTGGACTAAGCGCTTGGGAAGTACAAATTGGCAACACATAGAGACAGTCCCTACCCAACAGTGGGCTCACAGTCTAAAAGGGGGAGACGGAGAACAGAACCAAACATACCAAAAGAGCCTGCAAAAGAGACTGCAAAAGAGACTGCAAAAGAGCTTAAGTCACTTCACTGGGCCTCACTTCCCCTATCTGTAAAATGGGGCTTAAAACAGGGAGCCCCCATGTGGGACAGAGACTTTGTCCAAGCCTGATTGACTTGTATCTACCTCAGCACTTAGCGCTTGCCACATAATAATAATGGCATTTGTTAAGCGCTTACTATGTGCAAAGCACTGTTCTAAGCGCTGGGGAGATGACAAGGTGATCAGGTTGTCCCACGGAGGGGCTCACGGTCTTAATCCCCATTTTCCAGATGAGGAAACGGAGGCCCAGAGAAGTGGAGTGACTTGCCCCAAGTCACACGGCTGACTTGGGGCAAGTAAGTGCTTAACAAGTGCCGTAATAATTATGATGATTAGAGAAGCAGCGTGGCTCAGTGGGAAGAGCCCGGGCTTTGGAGTCCAAGGTCATGGGTTCGAATCCCGGCTCCGCCAATTGTCAGCTGGGTGACTTCGGGCAAGTCACTTCACTTCTCTGAGCCTCAGCTCCCTCATCTGGAAAACGGGGATTAAGACTGGGAGCCCCCAGTGGGACAACTTGATCACCTTGTATCCACCCCCTCCGGCGCTTAGAACAGTGCTCTGCATTCATTCATTCATTCCATCGTATTTATTGAGTGCTTACTGTGTGCAGAGCACTGCACATAGGAAGCTCTTAACAAATGCCATCATTATTATTAAAGAGCCTGGCTTTTGGAGTCAGAGGTCATGGGTTCAAATCCCAGCTCCACCAATTGTCAGCTGGGTGACTTTGGGCAAGTCACTTCACTTCTCTGGGCCTCAGTTACCTCATCTGGAAAACGGGGATGAAGACTGTGAGCCCCACGTGGGACAACCTGATCACCTTGTATCCCTCCAGTGCTTAGAACAGTGCTCTGCACATAGTAAGCGCTTAACAAATGCCATCATTATTATTAAAGAGCCTGAGGCTTTGGAGTCAGAGGTCATGGGTTCAAATCCCGGCTCCGCCAACTGTCAGCTGGGTGACTTCGGACAAGTCACTTCACTTCTCTGGACCTCAGTAACCTCATCTGGAAAACGGGGATGAAGACTGTGAGCCCCACGTGGGACAACCTGATCACCTTGTATCCCTCCAGTGCTTAGAACAGTGCTTTGCACAGAGTAAGCGCTTAACAAATGCCATCATCATCATCATTATGATTATTACTGAGGGAAACGTGCCTCCAGAGGCCCCTGGGGCAGGGGTCTCCATGGCACCGAGGCATCAGCCTGCTGCACTTACAGGTGAGCGTCCCCGGACACCGCGGCCCGCAGCCGGCCTCCGACCTGCTCCGAGATGACTCCGGCTCCCGGCTGGAGCGGCGGGGCCTCTGCCTCTTCCTCCTCTGCCTCCCGTTGCCGTGTCTCTGCGGTCCGGCCGCGTGCCCAAGGCACAGTCAGAGGTGGAGAGATGGGTAGAAAGACACAGAGACAGGATGAGATGGAGGGGAGCGGACAGCGGAAAAGCATAGAGACAGTGGAAGGGAGGTATGTGTCTGATTAATTAATTAATGATGGCATTTATTCAGCGCTTACTACGTGCAAAGCACCATTCTAAGCGCTGGGGAGGCTACAGAGTGATCAGGTTGTCCCACGGAGGGCTCGCAGTCAACCCCCATTTTACAGATGAGGTAACTGAGGCCCAGAGAAGTGAAGTGACTTGCCCAAAGTCACACGGCTGACAAGTGGCGGAGCCGGGATTTGAACCCATGACCTCTGACTCCAAAGCCCGGGCTCTTTCCGCTGAGCCACGGTGGCCCAGTGGTACTAATCCCAGCTCCGCCACTTGTCTGCTGGATCACCTTGAGCAAGTCACTTCACTTCTCTGGGCCTCAGTGACCTCATCTGTGAAATGGGGATGAAGACTGTGGACCCCATGTAGGACAGGGACTGTATAATAATAATAATAATAATAGCATTTGTTAAGCACTTACTATGTGCAAAGCACTGTTCTAAGCACTGGGCTGGCTATCCAACTTAATCCAACTTAATTTGCTTGTATCCACCCCAGTGCTTAGATCAGTGCCTGGCACATATCAATCAATCAGTCAATCAATCATATTTATTTTAACAAATGCCATAATTACTATTATTATTTATTAAGTGCCCACTGTGTGCAGAGCACTGTACTAAGCGCTTGGGAAGTCCAAGTTGGCAACATCTAGAGACAGTCCCTACCCAACAGTGGGCTCGCAGTCTAAAAGGGGGAGACGGAGAACAAAACCAAACATACTAACAAAATAAAATAAATAGAATAGATATGTACAAGTAAAATAAATAAATAAATAGAGTAATAAATATGTACAAACATATATCCATATATACAGGTGCTGTGGGGAAGGGAAGGAGGTAAGATGGGGGGATGGAGAGGGGGACAAGGGGGGGAGAGGAAGGAAGGGGCTCAGTCTGTAATAATAATAATAATAATAATTACTATTATTATTTATTAAGTGCCCACTTTGTGCAGAGCACTGTACTGTATTCAGCACTTTGGTTGTAGACTATAAGCTCTTTGCGGGAAGGGATCTTGTCTATCAACTCTGTTGTCTTATACTTTCCCAAGCATTTGGTACCATTGATTACGGGCAGTCCAACTGATAGACACAATCCCTGCCCTCCAGGAGCTGGCAATCTGTAATCCACAGAGCACAGGGTTTGGCCCAGCATAGATAATAATAATAATGATGGCATTTATTAAGCGCTTACTATGTGCAAAGCACTGTTCTAAGCGCTGGGGAGGCTACAGGTTGTTGCACGGCGGGGGGCTCACAGTCTTCATCCCCGTTTTACAGATGAGATCACTGAGGCCCAGAGAAGTGACCTACCCAAAGTCATCATCATCATCATCATCAATCGTATTTATTGAGCGCTTACTATGTGCAGAGCACTGTACTAAGCGCTTGGGAAGTACAAATTGGCAACATATAGAGACAGTCCCTACCCAACAGTGGGCTCACGGTCTAAAAGGGGGAGACGGAGAACAAAACCAAACATACTAACAAAATAAAATAAATAGAATAGATATGTACAAGTAAAATAAATAGAGTAATAAATATGTACAAACATATATACAGGTGCTGTGGGGAAGGGAAGGAGGTAAGATGGGGGGGATGGAGAGGGGGACGAGGGGGAGAGGAAGAAAGGGGCTCAGTCTGGGAAGGCCTCCTGGAGGAGGTGAGCTCTCAAAGTCACACAGCTGACAATTGGCAGAGCCGGGATTTGAACCCGCGACCTCTGACTCCGAAGCCCGGGCTCTTTCCACTGAGCCACGCTGCTTCTCTTGAGTGCCATCTGCTTACCTTGGCGTCTTTCCAAGCATCCTGCCCGCCCCCGGGGAGCGCTGCGGAAGTAACGCCCACCCGGCCACAGGTTTCCTGAGGCACCTGCTTCAACGACTCGAGCCTCTCCCTGGCCCGTGGCTAGTGTCAAAAGCAACATGCTTCCCGTCCCAAGCGAGCTGGCACACTGGGCACGGGTCAGTGGAAATAGCGTCCGTGCCGTCACGTGGCCGCCCGCCCGAACTCTGTCATCCCCCTTTTAGACTGTGAGCCCACTGTTGGGTAGGGATCGTCTCTATATGTTGCCAACTTGGACTTCCCAAGCGCTTAGTACGGTGCTCTGCACACAGTAAGCGCTCAATAAATACGATTGATTGATTGATTGATTGCCAGCACTGACAGCCGCTTTGTTGGGCTCCGGAAGGCCGCAACAGGAAGCCCCTTTGTTTCCAGAACAGAGGGTTTCCTGGCCCCCGCCACCCTCCCCGGTTCTGCTGGCGGCCACTATGGCCATAATAATAATAATTTTGGTATTTGTTAAGCGCTTACTTTGTGCAAAGCACTGTTCGAAGCGCTGGGGAGGATACAAGGTGATCAGGTTGTCCCGTGTGGGGCTCACAATCTTAATCCTCATTTTACAGATGAGGTAACTGAGGCCCAGAGAAGTGAAGTGACCGGCCCGAAGTCACCCGGCTGACAATTGGTGGAGCCTGGATTTGAACCCATGACTTCTGACTCTCAAACCCGGGCTGTTTCCACTGAGCCACGCTGCTTCTCTGAGCAGGATGAGCTGAGACCCACTGGTGGGGGGAAGGGGCACGGGCCGGCCGTTCTCCTGAGAGGACAGGGATTCAAAACGGGTGGGCCTCGGGTTCCACCCTGTTCCTTCCACGTTACTGTAGTCATTCAGCTGGACCCGGGACCCCCAGCCCCATTTCCCCCACAGCTGAATGAGGGGGTCCCAGCTCCGTCACCCCCACCAGAGCTGGCTTCTGCAACCCTCTGCAGAAAACACACGGGAGGAGAATCTGAGCCTCGCAATTCAGGCGGCGAACAAAGCCGCCGGGAGGAAGTGAGTCAGGCTAGGGAAGTCGGAAGGCAGAGTAGGGGGGAAAATCGGGGGAAAGGAGGAGGCTGAGCCGGGGCAGGGGGACAATGGGCCCTGCCAGAGGTCAGGGAGCGCGAGGAGAGGGGTGGGCTTTACCTGAGGCGAAGCCATCGTCCTCCACGGCGCTGCTGTCCTCCAGTCGCCCCCGCAGCCAACCCCACAGGGCCCCCAGGAGCGTCCCCACCTGTGACAGGCCGAGGGAGGGACGGTCTGTCTCAGCACCCAAGGAGGGCAGCCCGGCCGGGCCGTCCACGGGAGCCCCCATTCCCACAGCACTCCGAGGGAGGGACAGCCAGTGTCAGGCCGGGCTCCCACGGGCCGAACTGGGAGAGCGGCGGGAATGGAGTTGGGGGAATCCCCAAGGGGCATTGTGCTCACCCACAGGGCAGCACGCTTGCTGTGCTGGCAGGTCGGCGGGGCCTGCGGCTCGTCCTTCTGTATCAGCGGGTCCCGGACTTCGGCGGCCATCTCGCTTCTCCCCCAGCCCGGGGTCTCTGGGGGCCTGGCGGGCCCTGACGCTGAGGAGTCCAGACGGAGGGACCCCGGGGGCTGGTGGACCCCCCAGACTGCAGTCTGAGGGGAGGTGGGCCGGGGCAAGGCCGCGCCACCCGGCACCGCGGGTGCACCAGACGTGTCCTCGCCCCGCTGAGGCCCACGGGCAGGCCCCGGGAGTCCCGGACAGGCCTGCTCCAAGCTCGGCCCACGGGCCCTGGGGGGCACACAGCCCTCCACCTTCCCGCGCTCCTCTGCGGCCAGAAGTGCCAGGCGGATGAAGCTGAAGTTGGAGTCCAAGGCCCCCAGCATGGCAGGTGGGGGCTCAGGGGCATCCCGGGGGCCGGGAGAGGGGGTCTCCATGGGCCACACGGCTCCAGGGCCGCTGGTCCCCGGCCGGGCTTCCGGGCCCAGTTGCAGTGCCCAGCGGGTGCCCCCCGGGCTAGGGGGTGGGGGGCCATGGGGGCGGTTGGCCTCGGGTAAGGTCCAGCACCCGGATCCTGGGGCCCAAGGGCAGGGCCCAGTCTGGGGCACCGACTCTGGCCGCAAAGGGCGGCCAAGCTCGGGGGTCCGGGAGGAAGGGGGGGTCCAGGAGGAGGGAAGCCGGCTCTCCGACGGGGGCTGGAACTCCGCTCTCATGTAGCCAGGTCTCCTGGTCAGCTTCTTCCTCCGCCGGGCAGGGGAGGCCGCCAAGGCCCAGCCCTGGACATCTGGGGAGACACAGAGGGAAAGAAGCCCCCGGTGGGCACCCACTACAGCACCCTGCACACAGTGGGCATCCAGCACGCTGTTCTGCAAACAACAGGTGCTCAGTCCCTAACGATACCGATGACGCTCTGGGCTTCTTTACCGAACTCCCTATCAAATACCGCTGATCGACAGATCGGTTCTTTCCGCAAGTCTGATGCTTCAGTGTTTCCTCAATCAGTTGACCAATCGTAGCACTTATTGAGCGCATCCGTAGCTGCCTGCAGGGTACGGAGCGCTGAACTGAGAGCCTGAGAGAGGGCCACAGCAGCCAAATGCCCAAACCTTGCCCTCAGGAGACCTGCAGTCCAGCAGGTGTGGAGAAATGATTTGGCAACAGCGTGGCGGAGAGGGGGCAGTGGTTGCAAAGAGACCAAGAACACTGAATGAGGGTTGGACGAAGTAATCAGAGCACTGCGTGGACAGGATTTTGTGTGTACGTGTTTGTGTGTGCCTGCGTGCTGCATTGCAGAGCGTGGCTGCAATGCGTGGTACAGGCAGGTAGTTGTTTGTGGTGGACAGAGCAGTAGTGCGGGGATTTGTATCGGTCATGGAAGGATCTCTGGCCCAGCTCCCCTAACACCCTCATTCCCTGATCCCGGGAATTCCCACAGGGTCAAATTTCCTGTTCCGTGGCAGGAGGAGCGGTCCTGGATTCTCTCCTAGCTGCGGGCAGCAGCCTGGCATATCAAGAGGGATCTTCCAGCAGAACAAATGGCCCATTGAGTCTGAGCAGGACAAGGCGGCATTCTCCTGGGGATGACCCCCTGACCCCCCCAACAGAGAGGGAAAGGACTCTCCCGGGGAGGGGAGGAAGGGAAGCGGCCCAGAACTCCGGGAATCCATTCATCGGTGGAGAGGGGGAGGCGGTAAAGGGGAGAGGGTGGTCGGGGGGTGGGGGTGGGGGACAAGCGGAGGGGGTAGTCGGGAGGAAGGATAGTCAGACGGAGAAGAGGTGGTCAGGGGAAGGGAAGTCGTCAGGGGAGGGGTGTTGGTCAGAGACAGGGGTGGACAGGGGAGGGACGATGGTCAAGAGGAGGAGAGGTGGCCGGGGAGGGGAGTCATCAGGGGAGGTGGGTGCTGGTCAGGAGAGGGAGAAGGTCAGGGGGAGACCAGGTGGCCAGGGGGAGGGGAGGAGAGGACGGCCACCTGTCTACACGTTTGGTTTTGTTGTCTGTCTCCCCCTTCTAGACTGTGAGCCCGTTGGTGGGTAGGGACCGTCTCAACATGTTGCCAACTTGGATTTCCCAAGCGCTTAGTACAGTGCTCTGCACACAGGAAGCGCTCAATAAATACGATTGAATGAATGAATGATGTCAGAAGGAGAGGGGGTGGTCAGGGGGAGAGGAGATGGTCGGGGGAGAGGGGATGGTCAGAGGGGAGGATGTCAGGGGGAGGGGGATGGTCAGGGGGAGGGGAGGATGTCAGGAGAGGGGATGGTCGGGGGGAGGAGATGGTCGGGGGAGAGGGGGTGGTCAGGGGGAGAGGGGATGGTCAGGGGGAGAGGGGGTGGTCGGGGGGAGAGAGGATGGTTGGGGGAGAGGGGATGGTCGGGGGGAGAGGGGATGGTCGGGGGGAGAGGGGATGGTCGGGGGGAGAGGGGATGGTCGGGGGGGAGAGGGGATGGTCAGGGGAGAGAGGGGATGGTCGGGGGGAGAGGGGATGGTCAGGAGGAGAGGGGATGGTCAGGGGGAGAGGGGATGGTCAGGGGGAAAGGGGATGGTCGGGGGGAGAGAGGATGGTCAGGGGGGAGAGAGGATGGTCAGGGGGGAGAGAGGATGGTTGGGGGAGAGGGGATGGTTGGGGGAGAGAGGATGGTCAGAAGGAGAGGAGATGGTCGGGGGGGAGAGGGGATGGGGGAGAGGGGATGGTCGGGAGAAAGGGGATGGTCGGGGGGAGAGGGGATGGTCGGGGGGGAGAGGGGACAGTCAGGGGGGGAGAGGGGACGGTCAGGGGTGAGAGGGGATGGTCAGGGGGAGAGGGGATGGTCAGGGAGAGAGAGGATGGTCAGGGGAGAGAGGGGATGGTCAGGGGGGAGAGAGGGGATGGTCGGGGGGAGAGGGGATGGTCGGGGGGAGAGGGGATGGTCAGGGGGAGAGGGGATGGTCGGGGGGGAGAGGGGATGGTCAGGGGGGAGAGAGGATGGTCAGAAGGAGAGGAGATGGTCGGGGGGAGAGGGGATGGGGGAGAGGGGATGGTCGGGAGAAAGGGGATGGTCGGGGGGAGAGGGGATGGTCGGGGGGGAGAGGGGACAGTCAGGGGGGAGAGGGGACGGTCAGGGGTGAGAGGGGATGGTCAGGGGGAGAGGGGATGGTCAGGGAGAGAGAGGATGGTCAGGGGGGAGAGGGGATGGTCGGGGGGAGAGGGGATGGTCGGGGGGAGAGGGGATGGTCGGGGGGGGAGAGGGGATGGTCAGGGGGAGAGGGGATGGTCGGGGGGAGAGGGGATGGTCAGGGGGGAGAGAGGATGGTCGGGGGGAGAGGGGATGGTCGGGGGAGAGAGAGGATGGTCGGGTGGGAGAGGAGGGCGCTACGGAGCGGCTCCGGGCCGGACGGCGCCCAACCGAGCGGATTGCCAGGGTTGGGGCGCCCTCTGCGGGACACAGCACGCAGCCGCACGGCCGGGGCCCAAACCCACAGGGCGCACACATGGGTGGCTGGTGGGCACGCCACAGGGCATGGGCAGGGCAGGGGAGATGATGCAGGGCAGAGGTGATGATGCAGGGCAGAGGGGGGCACGGCCGGGCCGGGCAGGGAGCCGCCCTCGCTGCCGGGAAGCGAGTCCGAGCCGCGGCGCAGCCCGGCCGCCTCCCCCCCGGGCCCAGCCGCTCCGGGCTCCAGGCTGGAGTCCCCAGTCACTTCTCAGCACCAACCGGCGGCCCGGACACCAGCGAGGACCCAGCGGTCCCTCTGTCCGATTTAGCCAGCGCTGCGCTAAGCGCTCGGGACAGTACGATACAACACTTAGAGGAGGCACGTTCCCCGCCCACAGCGAGCTTGCAGTCTAGAGGGGCAACGGTCAGGGATGGAGAGGACGGACTCAGGGGAGGGGGATGTCCAGGCTGGAGCACTGAGGGCACAGTCAGGGGTGTTGGGTGGTCAGTGCCGGCTCATTGAGAAGCAGCGTGGCTCAGTGGAAAGAGCCCGGGCTTGGGAGTCGGGGGTCATGGGTTCGAATCCCGACTCCGCCACTCGTCAGCTGGGTGACTCTGGGCAAGTCACTTCACTTCTCTGGGCCTCAGCTCCCTCATCTGGAAAATGGGGGGTGAAGACTGGGAGCCCCACGTGGTGTATCCCCACCGGCGCTTAGAACAGTGCTTGGCACAGAGTAAGCACTTAACAAACACCATCCTTATTATGACTATTATTGGGGGAGAGTCAAAGATGGAGAGGGGAGAGTCAGGGGTGTCGGATGGTCAGCGCTGGCTCACTGGGGGAGAGTCAAAGATGAAGAGGGGAGAGTCAGGGGTGTTGGATGGTCCATTCATTCTTTCAATCGTATTTATTGAGCGCTTATTGTGTGCAGAGCACTGGACTATGCGCTTGGGAAGTACATGTTGGGTCATGGGGGAGAGGCCTGGATGGAGAGGGGGCTGGATCAGGCCAGGGGGGAAGGCCGGGAGAGGGGAAGGGGGATCGTCTCCCTGTCAGTCCCCGGGTGGTGAGCGCTCCCCCAGAAGGGGCCCGGGGGTCCGGGGCCCTTGTCCTGCCTCGAACCCTGCTCCCGGGGCCGGAGAGGACCGGGTGGACTGACCCGGCCAGCTGGACGCGCGGATTTACAAGTGCCCCGCCCCCGGCCCCGTGCCTCAGTTTCCCCCGCGGCCCGAGCCCGGACCCCGCTAGGCGCGCCCCTCTTCCGCCCATCGCTGCCTCCCTTACCTGGTGTGAGCTCGCTGCTGCGACCCCCGCCCACCATCGCCCCCGTCGCTGACTCCGGCCCGGGGGGCAGGGGGAGGGGGCTGGCCCGGCCTGCTCCTCCTCCTCCTCCTCCTCTCCTCCTCCTCTCCTCCTGCTCTCCTCCTCCTCCTCTCCTCCTCCTCCTCCTCCTCCTCTCCTCCTCCTCTCCTCCTGCTCTCCTCCTCCTCCTCTGCTCCTCCTCCTCCTCCTCTCCTCCTGCTCTCCTCCTCCTCTCCTCCTCCTCTCCTCCTGCTCTCCTCCTCCTCCTCTCCTCCTCCTCCTCCTCCTCCTCTCCTCCTCCTCTCCTCCTGCTCTCCTCCTCCTCCTCTGCTCCTCCTCCTCCTCCTCTCCTCCTGCTCTCCTCCTCCTCCTCTGCTCCTCCTCCTCTGCTCCTCCTCCTCCTCCTCTCCTCCTCCTCTCCTCCTCCTCCTGCTCTCCCCCTCCTCTCCTCCTCCTCCTCTCCTCCTCCTCCTCTCCTCCTCCTCCTGCTCTCCCCCTCCTCTCCTCCTCCTCCTGCTCTCCTCCTCCTCCTCTCCTCCTCCTGCTCTCCACCTCCTCTCCTCCTCCTCCTCCTCTCCTCCTCCTCCTCCTCTCCTCCTCCTCCTGCTCTCCTTCTCCTCCTCTCCTCCTCCTCTCCTCCTCCTCTCCCTCTCCTCCTCCTCCTGCTCTCCTTCTCCTCCTCTCCTCCTCCTCTCCTCCTCCTCCTCTCTTCCTCCTCTCCTCCTCCTGCTCTCCTCCTCTCCTCCTCCTGCTCTCCTCCTCCTCCTCCTCTCCTGCTCTCCTCCTCCTCCTCCTCTCCTGCTCTCCTTCTCCTCCTCCTCCTCCTCTCCTCCTCCTCCTCTCCTCCTCCTGCTCTCCTTCTCCTCCTCCTCCTCCTCTCCTCCTCCTCCTCTCCTCCTCTGCTGCTCTCCTTCTCCTCCTCTCCTCCTCCTCCTCCTCTCCTCCTCCTCCTGCTCTCCTCCTCCTCCTCTCCTCCTCCTCCTCCTGCTCTCCTCCTCCTCTCCTCCTCCTCTCCTCCTCTTCTCCTCTCCTCCTCCTCCTCCTCCTCTTCTCCTCCTCCTCCTCCTCCTCCTCCTCCTCCTATTCCTGCTCCTGCTCCGCCCCCTCCCCCCCGCGCCCCTCTTTGCGGGGGAGGGGAGCCTGGACTTCCTTCTTTCGCCCTCCGCGGCGGCCCCAGATTTCCGTGCAGATTTTTCCCCTCCCCTTCCTCTCCCTCCCCCCTCTCTCTCCTAATAATAGTGATGATGGTATTTGTAAAGCGCTTACTAGGAGCCAAGCACTGTTCTAAGCGCTGGGGGAGGTACGAGGTAACCAGGGTGTCCCAGGTGGGGCTCACGGTCTTCATCCCCATTTTGCAGACGAGGGAACTGAGGCAGAGAGAAGTGAAATGACTTGCCCAAAGTCACACAGCAGACAAGTGGCCGAGTCAGAATTAGAACCCACGTCCTCTGACTCCCAAGCCCAGGCTCTAGCCACTAGGCCAGGCTACTTTCTTTCTCTCCCTTTCTCTACTTTCTTTTAGACTGTGAGCCCACTGTTGGGTAGGGACTATCTCTATATGTTGCCAACTTGGACTTCCCAAGCGCTTAGTACAGTGCTCTGCACACAGTAAGCGCTCAATAAATACGATTGATTGATTGATCTCCTTCTCTCTGTCTCTCTCTGTCTCTGTCTCTCTCCCTCTCGCTGCCCCCATTGTGGGCCCACTATGGGGAAGGAGAGAGAGAGAGACCGGGGCTGGGGGTGCGGGGGGAAGCGGGCTTAATTCATTCATTCAATAGTATTTATTGAGCGCTTACTGTGTGCAGAGCACTGTACTAAGCGCTTGGGAAGGACAAGTTGGCAACATACAGAGACGGTCCCTACCCAACAGCGGGCTCACAGTCTAGAAGATTCTTAATGAAAATGATGAAGGTATTTGTTAGCACTTACTGTGTTACCAGGCACTGTACTAAGCGCTGGGGCAGACCCAAGCTAATCGGGTTGGACATAATCCCTGTCCCACCTGGGGCTAACATTCTCCATCCCCATTTTACAGATGAGGAGATTGAGGCCCAGGGAAGCGAAGTGGCTTGCCCAAGGCCACACAGCAGACGAGGGGAGGAGCAGGATTAGAACCCATGACCTCTGATTCGCAAGTCCGGGCTCTTGCCACTGAGCCACGCCGGTTCACTGAGGACGGGAGAGGCCTTCGCTTCCACAAAAACCAAAAGGAGCCGCTGATTGGGAGAGAAGAGGGAGCCCACTCGCCCGCCTCAGACTCAGAAAATCACATCTGCCCCCAGGGAAGACCTTGGGTAAGTCACTTTTAACTCTCTGGGCCTCAGTTTCCCCATCTGGAAAATGGGGATTGAAACCGTGAGCCCCACGTGGGACAGGGACTGTGTCCAACCCGATCTGCTTGGATTCCCAGCGCTTAGAACAGTGCTTTACACATAGTAAGCGCTTAACAAATACCGTTCCTTCCTTCCCTTCCTCACAGCACCTGTATATATATACATATGTTTGTACATATTTATTACTCTATTTTTTTATTTATTCATTTTATTCGTACCTATCTATTCTCTTTATTTTATTTTGTTAGTATGTTTGGTTTTGTTCTCTTGTCTCCCCCTTTTAGACTGTGAGCCCACTGTTGGGTAGGGACTGTCTTTATATGTTGCCAATTTGTACTTCCCAAGCGCTTGGTACAGTGCTCTGCACACAGTAAGCGCTCAATAAATACGATTGATGATGATGATGATTATTATTATTATTCACCCCAGCGCTTAGTACAGTGTCTGGCACATAGTTAAGTGCGCTTAACAAATTCCATCATTTATTTGTGTGTGTGTGTGTGTGTGTGTGTGTGTGTGTGTGTGCGCGTGTGTTAGGTGGAGGGGTGGGGGGTCCCCACATGGGACAACCTCATTAATTTGTATCCCCCCCCCCCCCCCAGCCCCAGCGCTTAGAACAGTGCTTGGCACATAGACTTCTTCTAGACTGTGAGCCCGTTGGTTGGGTAGGGACCGTCTCTATATCATCATCATCAATCGTATTTATTGAGCGCTTACTGTGTGCGTAGCACTGTACTAAGCGCTTGGGAAGTACAAATTGGCAACATCTAGAGACAGTCCCTACCCAACAGTGGGCTCACAGCCTATGTTGCCGACTTGTACTTCCCAAGTGCTTAGTACAGTGCTCTGCACACAGAGAAGAAGCAGCGTGGCTCAGTAGGAAAGAGCCCGGGCTTTGGAGTCAGAGGTCATGGGTTCAAATTCCGGCTCCCCCCATTGTCAGCTGTGTGACTTTGGGCAAGTCACTTAACTTCTCCGGGCCTCAGTTACCTCATCTGGAAAATGGGGATTAAATCTGTGAGCCCCACGAGGGACAACCTGATCACCTTGTAACCTCCCCAGTGCTTAGAACAGTGCTTTGCACATAGTAAGCGCTTAATAAATGCCATTATTATTATTATTATTATTATAGTAAGCGCTCAATAAATACAATGGAATGAATGAATAGTAAGCGCTTAACAAATACCATCATCATCATCATCATTATTATTATTATTATTATTAATATTATTCAGGTCCAGGACCCGGAGGCTTTTCCGTTTCTGGCTTCCAGGCTCGGATTCCCGCTGACCCCCACTCATCCCATGGGTTCAAATCCCGGCTCCACCAACTGTCAGCTGTGTGACTTTGGGCAAGTCACTTCACTTCTCTGGGCCTCAGTTACCTCACCTGTAAAATGGGGATGAAGACTGTGAGCCCCCCATGGGACAACCTGATCACCTTGTAACCTCCCCAGTGCTTAGAACAGTGTTTTGCACATAGTGAGGGCTTAATAAATGCTATTATTATTATTATTATTATTATTCCTCCCTTTTTGGGCCCCAATGGGGCTGAGGACCCCTCCCGGGGCACCCAGCACCTCTAGCAGATGGACGGCCGGTGCCCGGTGGTCGGGGGGCTCCCGGCCGTTTTGGTGGCCGGGCTGGTTGCCACCTGCCTGGCCTAGTGGCAAGACTGAGGGCTTGGGAGTCAGAGGTCATGGGTTCTAATCCCCACTCCGCCACTTGTCTGCTGTGTGACCTTGGGCAGATCACTTCACGTCTCTGGGCCTCAGTTACCTCATCTGGAAAATGGGGATGGAGACTGTGAGCCCCATGTGGGACAGGGACTGTGTCCAACCTGATTACCTTGCATCTACCCCGACGGTTAGAACCGTGCTTGGCCCATAGTAAGCGCTTAAAAAATACCATAATTATTATAATCATTATTACCCCAGCGCTTAGAACAGCGCTTGGCACATAGTAAGCGCTTAAATCACACCATAATTATTACTATTATTACCCCGACGCATAGAACAGTGCTTGGCACATAGTAAGTGCTTAAATCATACCATAATTATTACTATTATTATTACCCTGATGCATAGAACAGTGCTTGGCACATAGCGCTTAAAAATGCCATTATTATTATTATTATTATTATCATTATTATTATTATTACCCAGGTGCTTAGAACAGTGCTTGGCACTTAGTAAGCACTTAAAAATACCATCATTATTCATTCAATCGTATTTATTCAATCGGAAGCAGCATGGCTCACTGGAAAGAGCCCGGGCTTTGGAGTCAGAGGTCGTGGGTTCAAATCTCAGCTCTGCCAACTGTCAGCTGTGTGACTTTGGGCAAGTCACTTCACTTCTCTGGGCCTCAGTTCCCTCATCTGTAAAATGGGGATTAAGACTGTGAGCCCCCCGTGGGACAACCTGATCACCTTGTAATTTCCCCAGCGCTTAGAACAGTGCTTCCCCCTCTCCATCCCCCCATCTTACCTCCTTCCCTTCCCCACAGCACATGTATATATGTTTGTACATATTTATTACGCTATTTATTTATTTTACTTGTACCTATCTATTCTATTTATTTTATTTTGTTAGTATTTTTGGTTTTGTTCTCTGTCTTCCCCTCCTAGACTGTGAGCCCACTGTTGGGTAGGGACTGTCTCTATATGTTGCCAGCTTGTACTTCCCAAGCGCTTAGTACAGTGCTCTGCACACAGTAGGCGCTCAATAAATACGATTGATTGATTGATTGATTGCTTTGCACATAGTAAGCACTTAATAAATGCCATCATTATTATTTATTGAGCGCTTACTGCGTGCAGAGCACTGTACTAAGCGCTTGGGAAGTTCAAGTTGGGAACATTGTTATTATCATTATTATTATTATTACAGTCCGCGGCGCAGGCAGCCGCTAGTGAAGCGGCCACGAGGGGGCAGCACTGCCCTCCGATGGCCTCCGGGGCAGTAGGTGGGGGAGACCACGAGGGGGCAGCACTGCCCTCCGATGGCCTCCGGGGAGGTAGGTGGGGGGGGGCGACCGCGAGGGGGCAGCACCGCCCTCCGAGGCGGTCGGTTGGGGGCGACCACGAGGGGGCAGCACCGCCCTCCGATGCCCTCCGGGGCGGTAGGTGGGGGGGGCGACCGCGAGGGGGCAGCACCGCCCAACGGGGCGATAGGTGGGGGTGCGACCGCGAGGGGGCAGCACCGCCCTCCGAGACGGTAGGTGACGCAGCATGGTTCAGTGGAAAGAGCCCGGGCTTTGGAGTCAGAGGTCATGGGTTCAAATCCCTGCTCCTCCAACTGTCAGCTGTGTGACTTTGGGCAAGTCACTTCATCATCATCAATCGTATTTATTGAGCGCTTACTATGTGCAGAGCACTGTACTAAGCGCTTGGGAAGTACAAATTGGCAACATCTAGAGACAGTCCCTACCCAACAGTGGGCTCACAGTCTAAAAGGCCTCAGTTCCCTCATCTGTAAAGTGGGGATGAAGACTGTGACCCCCCCGTGGTACAACCTGATCACCTTGTAACCTCCCCAGCGCTTAGAACAGTGCCTTGCACATAGTAAGCGCTTAATAAATGCCATCGTTATTATTATTATTATTATTATTATTATTATTATTATTATTATTAGGTGGGGGGCGACCGCGAGGGGGCAGCACCGCCCTCCGATGACCTCCGGGGCGGTAGGTGGGGGGGGGCGACCGCGAGGGGGCAGCACCGCCCTTCTTGAGCCCACCTCCCGGAGGTCGGGGCCACCACCAGGGGGCAGCACCTCCGTGGCGGGAGGGAGGGGCGACCACGAGGGGGCAGCAGCACCGCCTCCGCGAGGCCCTCATTCATTCATTCAATCGTATGTATTGAGCGCTTACTATGTGCAGAGCACTGTACTAAGCGCTGTCCATCCTCCGCCGGCCCGTGGACCTGCATGTCCGTCCCTCCCATCCCTGCAGTCGGCCTAGCAGTAGTATTTTCTGAACGCCTGCTGAGTTCAGGCCCTTAGGGTGTGCAGAGCGCTGTGCTGGACACCCACTGTGCCGGCCGCCTCCTGTGTGTAGAGCGCTCTGCCGGGCACCTGATGTGGCCAGAGCTCTGTACTAGACACCTCGAAGAGGTGTCTTTTAGAGTCTTTTAGACTGTGAGCCCACTGTTGGGTAGGGACTGTCTCTAGATGTTGCCAATTTGTACTTCCCAAGCGCTTAGTACAGTGCTCTGCACATAGTAAGCGCTCAATAAATACGATTGATGATAATGATGATGAAGAGTACCATCGCTTTGGGTATTATTCTTCTTATTATTAATCGTATTTATTGAGTTCCTCCTTTGTTCCTTTTGGACTGTGAGCCCACTGTTGGGTAGGGACTGTCTCTAGATGTTGCCAATTTGTACTTCCCAAGCGCTTAGTACAGTGCTCTGCACATAGTAAGCGCTCAATAAATACAATTGATGATGATGATGATGAAGAGTACCATCGCTTTGGGTATTATTCTTCTTATTATTAATAGTATTTATTGAGTTCCTCCTTTGTTCCTTTTAGACTGTGAGCCCACTGTTGGGTAGGGACTGTCTCTAGATGTTGCCAATTTGTACTTCCCAAGCGCTTAGTACAGTGCTCTGCACATAGTAAGCGCTCAATAAATACGATTGATGATGATGATGAAGAGTACCATCGCTTTGGGTATTATTCTTCTTATTATTAATCGTATTTATTGAGTTCTTCCTTTGTTCCTTTTAGACTGTGAGCCCACTGTTGGGGAGGGACTGTCTCTAGATGTTGCCAATTTGTACTTCCCAAGCGCTTAGTACAGTGCTCTGCACATAGTAAGCGCTCAATAAATACGATTGATGATGATGATGCAAAGCACTATACTAAGCACTTGGGAGGGTACAGCATAGCACACACATTCCTTGCCCACAGCAAGCTCCCAGGCCAGAGAGGGGTAGGGCCGGGAAGGGGGCAGGGCACATGCCCCCTAATTCTGTTGTATTTGCCCACGCACTTAGTAATAATAATAATAATAATGGCATTTATTAAGCGCTTACTATGTGCAAAGCACTGTTAGTACGGGGCTGTGCACACAGTAAGCACTCAATAAATACGAATCATGACTGATACAGATAAGGAGACAATCCTTTTGGGGGGCTTCTCCCAAGAGAAGCAGCGTGCCTCAGTGGAAAGTGGACCTGCATATATGTTTGTACGTATGTATTACTCTATTTATTTTACTTGTACATATTTATTGTATTTATTTTATTTTGTTAATGTTTTGTTTTGTTGTCTGTCTCCCCCTTCTAGACTGTGAGCCCACTTTTGGGTAGGGACTGTCTCTCTATGTTGCCAACTTGTACTTCCCAAGCGCTTAGTACAGTGCTCTGCACAGTAAGTGCTCCATGAGAAGCAGTGTGGCTCAGTGGAAAGAGCCCGGGCTTTGGAGTCAGAGGTCATGGGTTCAAATCCCGGCTCCGCCAAATGTCAGCTGTGTGACTTTGGGCAAGTCACTTCACTTCTCTGTGCCTCAGTTCACTCATCTGTAAAATGGGGATTAAGTCTGTGAGCCCCACGTGGGACAATGTTGCCAATTTGTACTTCCCAAGCGCTTAGTACAGTGCTCTGCACACAGTAAGCGCTCAATAAATACGATTGATGATAACCTAATCACTTTGTATCCTCCCCAGCGCTTAGAACAGTACTTTGCACATAGTAAGCGCTTAATAAATAATAATAATAATAATAATAATAATAATAATAATGGCATTTATTAAGCGCTTACTATGTGCAAGGCACTGTTCTAAGCGCTGGGGAGGTTACAAGGTCACCAAGTTGTCCCACGGAGGGCTCACAGTCTTAATCCCCATTTTACAGATGAGGTAACAGAGGCCCAGAGAAGTGAAGTGACTTGCCCAAAGTCACACAGCTGACAAGTGGTGGAGCCGGGATTTGAACCCCTGACCTCTGACTCCAAAGCCCGGGCTCTTTCACTGAGCCACGCTGCTTCCCCATAAATGCCATTATTATTATAAATACGATTGAATGAATGAATGAATGAATGAATGAATGAAAGAGCTCATGGATTCTGATCCCGGCTCTGCCACTTGTCAGCTGGGTGACTTTGGGCGAGTCACTTGACTTCTCTGGGCCTCAGTGACCTCATCTGGAAAATGGGGATGAAGACTGTGAGCCCCACGTGGGACAACCTGATTTCCTTGTATGCCCGCAGCGCTTAGAATAGTGCTTGGCACATAGTAAGGACTTAACAAATGGCATCATTATTATTATTTCCCTCCCTCTTTGTTCTCTCTCCTCTACCTTCCTCCCCTGTTCCAACAGCGTGGCTCAGTGGAAAGAGCCCGGGCTTTGGAGTCAGAGGTCCTGGGTTCGAATCCCGGCTCCGGCAATTGTCAGCTGTGTGACTTTGGGCAAGTCACTTAACTTCTCTGTGCCTCAGTTGCCTCATCTGTAAAATGGGGATTAAGACTGTGAGCCCCACGTGGGACAACCTGATCACCTTGTAACCTGTCCAGCACTTAGAACAGTGCTTTGCACATAGTAAGCGCTTAATAAGTGCCATCATTATTATTATTATTATTATTGTTCCATTCCCACAACCCTCTGCCCCTCCCCTTGAACTGATTATAGCCTCTCCCTTCAGCACCCCCACGCCTCCCCCACCCTTCTGGGGAGGGGGCTCCTGCCTCTACCTCCCCCCTTTCAGTCCTGACCCACCCAAGTAACAAGGCCGTCTCGCTAGGTGACCATTATCAAAGGGCCCTCACACCAGCTCGTGGCTTACAATGGACTAAGCACTTAGTACAGTGCTCTGCCTGCGGCAAGCGCTCAATAAATGACATTGACATTCTGTATATATGTTTGTACATATTTATTACTCTATTTTACTTGTACATATCTATTCTATTTATATTATTTTGTTAGTATGTTTGGTTTTGATCTGTCTCCCCCTTTTAGACTGTGAGCCCACTGTTGGGTAGGGACTGTCTCTAGATGTTGCCAACTTGTACTTCCCAAGCGCTTAGTACAGTGCTCGGCACACAGTAAGCGCTCAATAAATACGATTGATGATGATGATTGACAGACTCCCTTTATTAAAACCACCCACTGGTCCCACATGCCAGGGAGCATCATCCCAGCTTGATCAAGTAGAGACACCCCCTGGCCGCAAAATCCTGTGTTTTTTATAGCCAAAGAAATGCAAATTAATAACAATAATAATAATAATGGTATTTGTTAAGTGCTTACTATGTTCAAAACACTGTTCTAAGCACTGGGGGAATACAAGGTGATCAGGTTGTCCCACGTGGGACTCACAGTCTTAATCCCCATTTTAAAGATGGGGGAACTGAGGCCCAGAGAAGTGAAGCGACTTGCCCAAAGTCACCCAGCTGACAAGTGGCGGAGCTGGGATTTGGACCCATGACGTCTGACTCCAAAGCCTGTGCTCTTTCCACTGAGCCATTCTGAAATGCTTCCCTGACTCCTCCCCTTAGTTTGGGGTTTTTTTAATGGTATTTGTTAAGCACTTACTGTGTCCCAGGCACTGCAATAAACGCTGGGATAGATCAAAGATAATCAGGTTGGAAGAAGTCCATGTCCCACAGGGTGCTCCCAATCTTAATCCCCATTTTATACATGGGGTAACTGAGGTCAGTCAATAATAATAATGGCATTTATTAAGCGCTTGCTCTGTGCAAAGCACTGTTCTGAGCGCTGGGGAGGTTACAGGGTGATCAGGTTGTCCCATGTGGGGCTCACAGTCTTAATCCCCATTTTACAGATAAGGTAACTGAGGCCCAGAGAAGTTAAGTGACTTGCCCAAAGTCACCCAGCTGACAATTGGCAGAGCCAGGATTTGAACCCATGACCTCTGACTCCAAAGCCTGGGCTCTTTCCACTGTGCCACTTTTCTGGGTTTTTTAATGGTATTTGTTAAGCACTTACTGTGTCCCAGGCACTGCAATAAACGCTGGGATAGATCCAAGGTAATCAGGTTGGAAGAAGTCCATGCCCCAAGGGGTGCTCCCAATCTTAATCCCCATTTTATACATGGGGTAACTGAGGTCAGTCAATCATATTGAGCACTTACTATGTACACAGCACTGTACTAAACCCTTAGGAGAGAACAATATTCATACAGTCGTATTTATTGAGCGCTTACTGTGTGCACAGCGCTATACTGAGCGCTTGGGAGAGTACAACACCAGATGCATTCCCTGCCCGCAAGTTTACAGTCTGGAGGGGAACTGAGGCACAGAGAAGTTAAGTGACTTGCCCAAGGTCACCAAGCAGACAAGGGGCAGAGCTGGGATTACTCTCACTCCCAGGCCTGTGCTCTTTCCCTTAGCTTCTTCTCTTAGCTCCCGGTTCTCCATAAAAATTCCTTTTTTGAAGGTGTGGAGGGCAATGAGTCCTCCGCCCTTTGCTGGGAGTATGCGGGAATATGCGGGAATCTCTTCTGCGGAGGAATTCCTGTGAGGATGAGATAAACAGTAGTGAATCCTCTGCCCTTTGCGTGCGAGAACTCTTTCCTTGGGAGTCTTGTGTTGACGCTGGTAGACGTGAACCTTCTCCTTGAGGGGTTCCAGAGTTGAGCGGATTGTCTGCCCTGGACGGGGGCGAGCTCAGGGCCGGGGGCTCGCTGCTACTTTTCTGCAGTTGGCACGGGTCATGCCCAGTGGCTCCAAGGACCGGTGGTAGTAGGTGATGGGTCTTTCCGCCTCCCCTTTCCTCCCTTCTCTCCCCTTCAACTTTTTCCCTCTTCTCTTTCCCGTCTCCCCACCCCGTCCCACCTGAGCTGCGGCAGAGGGTTAGGGAAGAGGATTGGGCAGGGGTGGGGGGATGAGGAGCCTTGATGCCCCCGCCTTGGCTCTAGGGCGTTCTTGTCCTCATCATCATCATCATCAATCGTATTTATTGAGCGCTTACTATGTGCAGAGCACTGTACTAAGCGCTTGGGAAGTACAAATTGGCAACATATACAGACAGTCCCTACCCAACAGTGGGCTCACAGTCTAAAAGGGGGTGGGGGGCTGGGTTTGTCCTCGACGCCAACCAATCCCCCAGTGAGCCCGGCCGGGTCTTGGGGCAGGGCGGCCCTTCCCCGAATCTTGACTCCTAGAAGAGGTCGATATGGAAATCTCTTTTCTCCCGAGAGCGAGCGGTCCGCCCTAACCTTCTGGCTCTCCGGCCGCGGAGCTCGGTCGAGGTGGCCTTTTCTTTGTCAGCCCGATGCCGGGGCTCTTGTCCAAGAGCAGGGTTTGCGTGGTCAAGGCCAAGGCCTCGCCCAGAAACCGACGGCGAACCCTCGCCGGGCTCTGGGTCAGAAACGGTCTTGGCAGCAGCAACAAAGCCAAACTTTTCGTCCCGGGCTTCAGGCCCTTCTGTCCAAAAGTTCATTTGGAGCTAATTAGCTTCCAAGGCCTTTCCGGGTGGGTTTTCTGTTTTCTTCTTCCATAGTGACAAGACAAAGGGAACCGTTTAAAGTGAAAACCAGATGTTGGCGCTTACTGGGCGATGATGTGTGCGTGTGAGCGCGCGTGTCGTCCTGTCCGGGCTGGGGGAGGTCTGACTGGGCCACTGCTGAGACATTGGGCCACAGCTGTGACCCAGCGAGTGGACTCTGGCTGGCCCCATCATAGTTTTCTGCTTTCTTCCTGGTATGCTTGGCACACAGTGGGCACACGCCGCGTGGGAGGAGTTTTCTCACCCTGAGATGTCAGCAATGGGCTGGTTTACCCAAGCCCTGGCCCACAGAGGACGGGAGGGGACACGGGCCCGGGTGAACGTACACACACGCTCACACGTACGCACACCCGTGAAGGCATCTCGGTACAGTCTTCCCCCCGCCCCCTCCCAGCTATGCTCACATTTCAGGAGGGAAAGGCGGAGCGGAGGGGAGGAGAGGGGAAAACCGCCACCAAAGACAAGGAAAACCAGGAGGATCAGGAGGACGAAGCGGGTTCCACCCGGGGAGAGACAGCGGAAAGTCTGGGCTTTGACCCTTGTCTGCTGTGTGACCTTGGGCAAGCCACGTAACTTCTCTAGGCCTCCGTTACCTCATCTGTAAAACGGGCCTAATGTGGGAGACCCCAGTACTTAGTACAGTGCCTGGCCCATAGTAAACACTTAATACCAATCAATCAATCGTATTCATTGAGCGCTTACTGTGCGCAGAGCACTGGACTAAGCGCTTGGGAAGTCCAAGTTGGCAACATATAGAGACAGTCCCTACCCAACAGTGGGCTCACAGTCTAAAAGGGGAGACGGAGAACAAAACCAAACGTACTAACAAAATAGAATAAATAGAATAGATATGTACAGGTAAAATAAATAGAGTAATAAATATGTACAAACATATATACATCTATACAGGTGCTGTGGGGAAGGGAAGGAGGTAAGATGGGGGGGATGGAGAGGGGGACGAGGGGGAGAGGAAGGACCACCATCTTTCTTATTATTAATAATTACCTTGTATTTACCCCAGTAGTCAGTACGGTGCAAGGCAAATACTAAGCACTTAAATATCACAAAAAAAAAATACAGAGGGTGGGTGTCCAGGAGGGCGACCAGCATACAATAATAATAATAATGTTGGTATTCGTTACATGCTTACTATGTGCCAAGCGCTAGGTAATCAAGGTAATCAACAAGGTAAACAACGGGCTCACAGTCTAGAAGGGACTAGAAGGGTCCAAACCTAGCCCCACATTCAATCGTATTTATTGAGCTTTATTATTCATTTATTACTCTATTTATTTTACTTGTACATATCTATTCTATTTATTTTATTTTGTTAATATGTTTGGTTTTGTTCTCTGTCTCCCCCTTCTAGACTGTGAGCCCACTGTTGGGTAGGGACCGTCTCTATGTGTTGCCAACTTGTACTTCCCAAGCGCTCAGTACAGTGCTCTGCACACAGTAAGCGCTCAATAAATACAATTGACGATGATGGTAATCAGGTTGTCCCACGTGGGGCTCACAGACTTAATCCCCATTTTCCAGATGAGGTAACTGAGGCACAGAGAAGTGAAGGAGAGGAGGCCGGAGGCCTGCCCGCTCTCCGGAGCGAAACTGGAGTTGGCGGGTTTCTTTGCATTTTTTTATGATGGTTGGTAAGCGCTTACTCTGTGCCAAGTACTGAACTAAGCGTTGGGGTAGATACAAGCTCATCATCATCACCATCAATCGTATTTATTGAGCGCTTACTATGTGCCGAGCACTGTACTAAGCGCTTGGGAAGTACAAATTGGCAACATATAGAGACAGTCCCTACCCAACAGTGGGCTCACAGTCTAAAAGGGGGAGACAGAGAAACGAAACCGAACATACTAACAAAATAAAATAAATAGAATAGATATGTACAAGTAAAATAAATCAGGGCGGACACAGTCCGTGTCCCATGTGGGGCACATAGTCTGAAACCCTGCTTTACAGATAAGGTAACTGAGGCCCAGAGAAGTGAAGTGACGGGCCCAAGGTCACACAGCAGACAAGCGGCGGAGTCCTTCGGACTCCCTGGCCTGTGCTCTAGCCATTAGGCACGCTGCTTTTTTCATGTATTCTGCTTCGTTCTCTTGAAATAGTGAATGTCTTCCTCACTGGGTCCCCAACTGTGCAAATGTTATCTCTGTTTGGTGTCCACTACAGCATCAGCTCCTTGAAGGCAGATGGGAGCGTGTGTCTTGCCAAGGCTGAGGGGCTGTCTACTGAGTGCTCAATCCGGCGCACTGGTAATACCACCAGTTGACTATTTGGGAATTGGAGATCAGCTGAGACGAGCCCCCCGCTGCCCACGCTACCTCGACCCCCTCCCGAGAAGTCACGGAAGGGGCGGTGCCGCCTTTTATGCCCTGGCAGGCCAGCGTGGCCTCGAGCGAAGACCACGGGCCTGGGAATCTGGAGACCTGGGTTCCCATCTCAGCTCCACCGACTGCCTGCTGTGTGACCCTGGGTAAGTCACTTCATTTCCCTTTGCCTCGGTTTCCTTGATTGCAAAATGGGGGTTCTATACCTGTCCTCCTTCCTACTGAGATGGAAAGTCTCACGTGGGACGGGGACTGCGTCCGACCTATCCTGCATCTACCCCAGTACTTCACACAGTTTTTGGCGGGCAGTAAGTGCTTAAATACCACAATTATTAGTCATTCTTATCATCATCCTTTAAGACCCGGGGTTTCGATGCTTGCTGAGCCCAGACTGGGCCAGCTGGGCGCCCCGACTCCAGCCCAAGTACAAGGCCCTCCTCGAGGTCATTCAGTCCAGTCCCCTGCCTCCAACCAGGTGGGCACCTGGCTCCCCGAGACGGCTTCCCGGGCCTCCGGGGAGGGAGCGGCCGCCCCCTCGGTCGGCAGCGAAGCCGGTGGGCTTCCCGGCGACGGCCGGCTCCCTCGGGCCGCCGTCCACCCCCCCGGGCTTTGGGATGGCATCAGTGGCACGCACATGCGGCGGAGGGGGACGCCCCGGTTCCGGGGCTCGGGACCTCGGAGGGACTATTCCCTTATAAGGTTCCGAGCTCCAACCAGCCCAGAAAAGAAAGACCGAGTCTTGCTTGAGACAAAAGGCAAACGGTTTTAGCCCACTCTGCAGCCTCCCAGAACACATCTGCTATGACCTCACCCCAGCTGGCCGGGTCCCAAGCAGCCCCATGGCTCCCGCAGGGACAACGGGAGAAATGGAGGAGGAGGAGGGGAGGGGACGGAGGAGGAGAAGGACGAGGAGGAGGAGGACGGGGAGGGTGCGGGGGGATGGGGATGGGACGACGGAACGGACAATGCCATCTGCTCGAGCGCTTTAAGGGTCCTACGTGCTTTCCTCCGGCTCCAGATTCTTTTCAGTCTTGAGTTTTTGGCCGGGGGTGAACCAGGCCTAGAAAGTTTCCTTGGATTTCCCAACTGGTCCAGGCGGCGTGTTGATTTTGCCAGGCCGCACAAGCCACGCAGACGGAGGCGTAGGAGAATTAAAGACCCCCTAGCTCCTTTTGCCAATTACGGTCATTACTAAAAGGTATCTCTGGGAAAGAGGTGGCTGTGGGGGGCCTCGGGCAAGTCACTTCATCTCTCTGAGCCCGAGTTCCCCCAAATGGGGCTACAACCTTTCCTCGCTTTCCCTCTTAATAATAATAATAATGTTGGCATTTATTAAGCGCTATGTGTACAGCACCGTTCTAAGCATTGGGGACGTTACAAGGTGATCAGGTTGTCCCACAGGGGGTTCACAGTCTTCATCCCCATTTTACGGATGAGGTAACTGAGGTCCAGAGAAGTGACGTGACTTCCCCAAAGTCACCCAGCTGACAAGTGGCGGAGCTGGGATTTGAACCCATGACCTCTGGCTCCAAAGCCCGGGCTCTTTCTACTGAGCCACGCTCTTAGACTGCAAGCCCCTGGAGGGATGGAGACCGCATCTGATTGGATTACCCAGAAACTACCCCAGTGATGAGTACAGCATGTTGCACCTAATGAGTGCTTAATGAACACCATATGTTGTAGTAGTAGTAGTAGTAATAATAACGGCATTTATTAGGCACTTCCTTTGTGCAGAGCACCGTGTCTATAGCTGTCCTCCGTACTCAGAGACGACAGTGGAGACGGTGAGGTCTCCCTAAGAATGTGCTGGATAGGCCAATGTGGGATCCACAGTCCCGGCCACAATGCCCGCATAAAATGGTTGTCCCTCATCCTGTTGCCACGTTCGATGTTTGTTGCTGTTTTCTTTTGCCTCCGTGTCTCTCGTTCCTCATGAAGCTTCTCCTCAGAGACAGCCCTTTCCTTCTTGCGGGTGGTGGGCCACGCAGCTCTCTCCAAAGCAACTTTTTTCCAGTTTCCAACCGGGATGCAACAGTCTGAGGCTTTGTCTCACCGTGTCCTTAAAAACGCTTCCTCTGCCCTCCTGGCTTCTGGTTTCCCGGTGTCAGTTCTCCCTTTTGTCACGGTTCCCTTTCCCAGACGTGAATGTCCTTCTCTGGGTCTCTTTGGCCTTCCCCGCTCCCCTGGGGATCGGATGAATAAATGGGCGGCACCTCCGTGAGACTTGTACTTTAAAAACGGATTTATTCAAAACGTTTCGGGGAAAACAGGTGGCTTAAGTCTGATGAACCGATGCTGAACGGCAGAATGGTGGCCAGAGGGGCCCCGAGTCCACCAGCTGACCGAGGGGCCCACGACGGCCAGGACAACCGCGTCAATGGTGGGAAACGCCACCGGGGCCGGATGACGGCGAGCGTCGGGCGGGGAACGTGAGTAACCCAGAAATCCACTTCAGAAAGGCCCAGAGGGGAGGCGTCGTCCAAACTCCTGCCACATCCGAGTCTTGGTCCCCCACAGTACAGACCACCGGGCTGCCTGGCCCTGAGGGCTCGGGAGCCACCGTGGCCCTCACAGGTGGGTACAGGTGCTACCGTGGAAGGCTGCACCTGTTCGAGGTGGGCTTGGGGGCGGGGGACGTGGTGGGGTCCCCGAAACCGTGCCGCTGGTCGGCGGGTGGCTTGACCATGGAGTCGGGGAGGGCCGACTGCTCTGGTTCTGTTTCCCGAGCGCCTTCGGGTAGCAGACGTCACAGGGTGGACAGGGTTTGGGTGAGCTGGTTCACTTGGAAGTTCTCCCTCCCTCCTTCCACAGAGAAACACCAAAGAAACAAGAAGCCCGGGGAGATGGCCCTGACACCGAAAAGGGGACACCAGGCAGGGTGAAATTTCCCAAGTGTGGATCCTACTTCGCGTTTGTTTGCTGGCAACGGGGGGGTAGTCCGGTCGGCTCCGAGTTCTGACTGCCGGCGGACAGCCGGAGGGGCAGGGGGGCCACGGTCAACAGAGACCCAAGCCAAGAAAAGGACAGCCAACGACATCGGGAGTTTGCCATTCAGACCGTTCTTCCAGAAATCACTCTAGCCGGGAGTCCAGCTTTCCAAGCTGCAGGGGCCCGGCCCCCATCAATCAATCAATCAATCCCTAGTTTGAGGAACCGCTTCCTCCGGCCCACCTGCCGACCGGCCAGCTCTCTCCGGGGCACCTTGGCTTGGCACCCGGTCGGAAACAGGAACGCCGGTTGACGGTGCGGGAGGCGGGACCAGGTAAGCCACTCCATCAGAGCGACGGTCCTCTCTGATCAGGTGAGACGGTCAAGGATGCCCCGGAGCCTTCTGCAAGCCACACACCAGAACCCAGAAGCTGCCGCGACGGGGGTGGAAGGGGAAGGGGTCGGGGACCGGGAGGGGTCCAACATCACCAGTGGGCCGGTGATCAGCTCGGACATCCGCGGGCAGCACGGGGACGTCTACTGATGGGAGTGCGAGAGGCCGTTTGCTTGGGAACTCGGAAGGTTCAGTACAACATCGTGTGGGGAAAGAGATCGGCTGTCCCCACGGCGACCGCGATCAGAGAACTGCCACAGCGGCCGGCCCCCGCCCCGCCCCGAGGCATGACGTGACGACCCCTACGCGATGCCCTCCTCCCGGTCGATGGGGTCGGCTTTGGTGGCAAACACATCGGCCAGCATGTGCTTAGGGATCTCGGAGCCCCGCACCTTCAGGGCGTAGCAGGCGTTCTCCACCTTGCCCAGGCTCTGCTTCAGGACGTACAGCTTCTTGGACACCTCGTAGGGGCCGGTGTTGCCGATGAAGGAGAAGCCGTCGTACACCTGCCGCAGGAAGCAGCTCACCTCGAAGGGGGTGTCCATGTCCCCGTTGCCCACGCTGCTGATGCACAGCCTCATCAGCTCCCCGGTCAGGTCGGCCACCCCCAGGAGGTAGTCCACGGGGGTCACCTGCAAGCTGCAGGGGCCGGGCGGCCCGCTCTGGGCCGCAGGAGAGAGCTGCCGGGGAGAGCGCCCGGGAAGGCGGTGTGAGACGAGACGAGGCGGGGCGGGAGGCCCGGGCCAAGAGACATCCCCCTCTCCCCCTAAACCCACCCAGTTCCTTCTAAACTGGCCCACGAGGAAGGGGGCGGTGAGGAAACTGCTTTTGGAAACCGAGTTCCACTTGCAGGGGTCAGATCCCCATCGCCTGCCTCCCTTTTCCTGTTCTACCCGCTCTCACCATTCCCAGGAGGATTTTCTCGGGGAGGGGGCGTCCTGCCTGGGGAGCCTGACCCCCACCCCCTCAAGAGAGAAGGGGAGAAACAGTCCTCACGCATCACTGGATTTTGTCCCGGGAACGACTCAAGATGCAGGACAAATGAGTCATGCGCTTTGACCGGAAAGGACGCCTGCAGCGTTCCCTCCGTGCGCACCGAGCGTCCCAGGGCCAGTTCCACACACGGAGCACACTGGTCCGGGGACAGGGATGGAATGGAAGAGCCAATGGGCCAGAAGGCTGCCAGGTGGGCCGCTTTGGGGCTGACAGAACCTTCTTTGTCTGTGTCACGGAGAGATGGGAACGCAGGAGGCCAGGAGGCCAGCTTTCCAAGCTGCAGGGGCCCCCGGCCCCCATCACCCTGATGAGACGGTGCCCGACCTCAGGGTTCAGAGAGCCCCCATTCCCCAAAAACCTAATGCTTGCCCTAACTCTCTCGATTCTCCCCCAGAGAGAAACTGAGGTAGAGGCCGAAGGCCTCGGCCCGGCCGGACTCAGCAAACCGGGGAGACGGGTTCTCTCGGCAGACCGCCGCGCAACAGGAGATGGCGAGCCAGGGTCTCAGTCTCCGCTGCCCCAGAAACCCCACACATCCCATCTTTGGGAGGCTCAAGCCCCGGATCCAAAATGCCTACCGTCTGCTTCTCCTCCTCCCCGGGGGCTTCGGTCACAAACACCAACTGACGATTGATCTCCTCCACGCTGATGAGCGATCGCGTTTTGATGAAGTGTTGGAAAGACACCGCCTCGACGTATTCCTGGAGACCTGCGGGGGGGCCCGACGCATCAGATCAGCCAGGGGAAGCAGCGGCGGGCCGGTGGGACCGTCCCTGCCAACCTCTCGCTCCCACCCAGCAGCACAGGGCCAGGGGGCACAAAGAACCCGCCGAAACAGACATTTCTCAGAGAAGAGAGAGATAAAGAGAGGAGAGTGCTCTCTCGATCTGGGAGGCCATTCAGGCCGGGCCCAAGGCAACGCCTTCGCTGGGACTCGCTTGCCCATTCCCTCCACCGCCCCCTCCCACCTCTGGATCGGGGGTTGAGCCGCGAGGCCGATGCCCCCTCCTCCCCGCTCCCCTTTACACAGTCCTCCTCTCAACTCTGAGCTCCAACCCCAACGCCTTCAGCCAAGCCAGCCTCCCTTGGCTTCCTTCGCCGCTCCCTTCCTCGGATCCCGTGCTCGCCTAAGATCGGATGGGTTTCTTGCACGTGGGAGCCAGAGGCTACCTCGATCTGGGGACAATCCCTCACGGAGCAGTCAATCCTCTTGCTGGGACCCTCTAAGGAGAGAAGTCCAGGGACGGAATGCGCGAGAACAGCGGCAGAGTGAGAGAAAAATCTTTCCGTGCCACCACCCCAATCACTCAACTCGGTACACGATCCGGAATGGAGAAATTGCCCCACCAGAAACTACCCTCGACATTCCTCGAGTCTGTCACCGTTTTCCTGAACTCTCCACTATCAACGTTCGCTACCTTAGTGCTGAGTACAGGGGTGAGTGCATATTAGGTGCTCCAACACCACCATTATGGTGCTTGATTACCGCCCGTTAACATGCAGAATGGAAGGACACGTGGCAGGCTGGCAGACGTCTCTCACCCCAAGAAAAACCATTAACGTCCCACTGGAAAACGCTGCCATCTTCCTCTTTAGCAAGACAAAAAGCCATGATAAAAAAAAACAGAGTCCTTCAGAGTGGAATGTGTGTGGAGGTGGGAGTTCTTGGAGGGCAGGCTGGATTGGGCTTTGGGGTGTACGGTGCCTCCACACTGCATAGTTGAGCGCTTAGCAAATAACTTAAAAAAAAAAGCATCTATCATCACCCTGGAGTTTCAAGTGTCTTTTGATTAAGATGCTGAAATCTTGCTACTGTCTCGCTCTGATGGATTTCTCAAAAACATCTAGATCTTTTCTCGGTCCAAAATTCCGAGATTTCTGTTGACTCGGGCTCATGCCAAGAGCAGTTCGGGGCAAGAAAATCGAACCCGGCCTAACTGTCCAACGAGCCGAAAGGTCTGGTCTGGTTGCCTCACAAATGAGCTCACTGGCGTGAGTGCCCACGTGGGCATGCTTGGGCACTGTGGGGGGGGTGGGGGCGCACGGCGGGGGGGGACTCATCGTTTCAAGATAGATGCATGATGTAAAAACAGGTGGGTACATGATGGGGGGTCCCGGGGGTCCCGGGGAGAAGGGAGGAGTGGGGGCTGCGTGGGCCAGCGCTGCAGCATGCCGACTGGCTACCTTCCAGCTCTCCTGTTAGTCAGAACCCGCTTCCTCCCAGAAGACCCCGAATCCCCAAGGAGTTCCGGGAAGCGGAGCCTCCGGCGGGAACCGGCCCCTGCAGGCAGGAAGGGGTTACCGGAATAAACTTCCTCCGGCCAGGCTATTTTGGTCACGTAGTTGGGCGCGTTCACGGCCGAACGTTCGCAGGAGCTCCGGGGTCTGCCCCGTCTTCGCTGTGGGCAGGGAATGTGTCTGTTGTAGTGTTCTATTGTACTCTCTCAAGCGCTTAGTACAGTGCTCTGCACACAGCGAGCGCTCAGTAAATATGACTGACTGACTGTCTGCCCCCAAGGCAAAGAGTTAGGGAGGGAGAATGGTCCCCAGGTGCCTCTGGCCTGACCCTCTCAGACCAGATGTTTGGCTGAGTGGGGGGATCTATGGGAGGGGGGGCACACGGCCGGAAATGGGACCCCCACTGCCCTGCTCCTCTAGCTGTGGCACCCACTGCTACAAATCAATCAGGTTGGGGACAGTCCCCGTCTCTCAGGGGGCTCACAGTTTAACTTGGCGAGAGACCGGGTAGTGCACCTCCATTTTACAGTTGAGGAAACTGAGGCACAGAGAAGCGAAGTGACTTGCCCAAGGTCACACAGCAGACAAGTGCAGAGATGGGAACAGAACCCAAGTCCGTGGACTCCCAGGCCACTAGGCCACGCTGCCTCCCCCCCCCATTTTTTTTTAGCATTGTTGTGGTCCCCTCTGTCTTGGTGTCCATCCCCAGTCCGATCTTGCCACTTTCTTCTTTGATCAGGAGACCCAGGAGGGAATGGGATGGGGGCATGTCTACTTCCCACCTGGATAATCTTCCCCAGTGCTTAGCACAGTGTTCTCCACACACAGAGCCGCTTAACAAATCCCAGTACTACTCAAAGGCCCCTGAAGCCGGAATCGAGCCTATTCTGCTTAGCCTGTGACTCCATCTTCTTCTTCAGCCTCCTGTGCTACCCTGAGTTTTAAAACTTCTTGAGTGGTCCACATCAATCTCCCTCCCAGTCCCTCAATGTTGCGTCCTCTTCTTCATCGTCACTGCCATTATTATCTCTGAACAGCACGCTCATTTCCCGAGATTGAAGAAGGTTTTCCTCGGAGGAGAAACTAAGAAGACGGATGATGGAGATTTGAGTTCTGGCATGTGCAGCCCACAGGGAAAAGAACATGATGAAATAAAGAGGTGAGAAAGCCCCAAAATGCTAATAATAAGAACATTAATACTAGCGTTTGTTCAGCGCTTACTCTGTGCTGAGGTCCATCTTAAACTCTGGGGCAGATACAAAAGATAATCTGGTTGGACACAGTCCCTGTCCTGCATGGGGCTCCTAGCCTAAGCAGGAAGGAAAACAGGTATCTTACCCCCATTTTAGAGGAAACTGAGGCCCTGAGAAGTGACTTGCCCGAGGTCATTCTGCAGGCAAGTGGCAGAGCTGGATTAGTACACAAATCTGTGCTCATTCCCCTAGGCCATGCTACTGCCCAAAAAATGCAAAAGTGGAAAAGCCATCAAGAACTGGTTTGCAGTGTTTTTAAATGTCTAGAGACAATCTTTGCCCTGCCCTAACAACAGTGTACATTAACCGCTTACTACAAGCCAAGTACTGTGCTTAGCACTGGGGTCGAACCAGGATCATCAGACCAGACACGATCCCTAACCCACGTGGGCTCACAGCCCAAGTGGGAAGGAGAATAGGCGTTTCATTCCCATTTTCCAGATGAGGATCCCGAGACCCATAGCGGGTAGGTGCCGTGGCTGAGGTCACTAGGCAGGCCAGAGGCAGGGCGCTGCTGTTCCCAGGGGGGAGGGTGGCGGGAAGAGATGCCCCCTGCCCCACTACCCTCCGTCCAGGTTAATAATAATAATAATAATGATGGCATTTAAGTGCTTACTATGTGCAAAGCACTGTTCTAAGCACTGGGGAGGTTACAAGGTGATCAGGTTGTCCCATGGGGGGCTTAGAGAAGGGTTTTCGAACCAACGGATGCCCCGCGGTCACCTCGAGACCAACACCGGGGCCGGGCACCTTAGCCCCCGGCCCTCCCACCGGTCAGATCCGTCTGCCAGCCTGGCCGGGAACCCACCACGGGCACAGGGAGGGGGACACCACCGGCACTGAGTTCCTGACTCTCTGGGCCTCTGTTTCTGCATCTGGAAAACGGGAAGACTGTCTCATCCCGCCCCGCTCCCTCCTAGCCCCGAGAGAAGTGCCAAAATGATCCGGAGAGAGCCCACGGGCAAAGGAAAAACCCAACCGAGACGAAAACCGGTGCTTCCTCAGCTCATCTAGCTGCATCCCAGCCTCGAGAGGCTCGAGTTCCTGCCCCGTGAGCCTTCCCGTCAACAACACGCTCCGTTTTCCTCTCCTCGGGCGGAGGAAGGCAAGAGGGTCCTGAGAGAAGCGGGATTTCCCAGACTCTCTTGGCTTTTGGCATATTAACAGAGAGGAAGATCTGGGACCGAGCACACAAAAGTGTCAAAAACAGAGATCCACGTCCCATGTCCAATTATTAGCTTGTTTGCTTAACCAACACCCCCCTTCCTCCGCCCCGGCCCCCGGCCAATCTGCAGGCTGCTCTGATAAGGACGTGAAGGACACAGGGCCTGGCTTTCCGCTGGGGCTCCGTTAGGAGGGGTCGGACCCCAGGGCGGGGTCCCCCGGGGCGAGGCTCCGCCTGCCACCAGCCCCCCCTCTTAACGAGGCACAGCACAGAGACCTGCTGGGTCCCCCGAAAGAACGGTTTCATCTTCCTAAGCAAGGTGGGGAAGCCCAGCGAGGGAAGGGGTCGAATTTGGATCCGATACTGCAAACTTGACGGGAGAGGACACCTGGGTTCCTGTCAACCTTGAAGAGGACTGAGAGACTGCAAGGAAGGAAGACCTAGGTTGGCTTTGAGGGCTGAAGGCGTGTGAGGCAGCAGAGGGCTGAGCAGGAGGAGGAGAAAGATAGGCGTGGGCGCTTCCCGACGAGTCCTGAGAGAAGCTTTTCTTAGGGAAGGAAGGTGGGAGCCTTGATTTGGTTCACTTCCTAGTCCTCAAGGGGACAGCCCTTCCTTCCCCTCAGAGAAACATCCCCAATTCTCAGGCAGAGTTCCTTAACGGCCCTCCCTCCCTCCTTTCCTCCCACTTTGTGCTGCCCACTGCTGTCAGACCCAAACCTTTCTAGCCCATTCCCAGCCCGCTGGAAGGGTGGCCACCTCTCCAGCTCTAAGGGCTGCCTCCTGAAAAAGATGGTTTCTCTTGGAGAGGGAAAATAACTTCTCCCAGGAGCCAAAAGGCTCGCTGTCAGAAAAAAAAGTGGGCTCATTTTTTTTTTTTAATACAAGTAACGGGGAACATCTGCTCTCGGTAGAGGATCCTACTACCTTCGGGAGAATTTAGCCGTTCACCTATAAGAGACCTAAGCCTTCAGAGGAAGAGACCCCAATATTTGCCCCCAGAGTCCAAGCAGGTCTGGTTCACAACTGGATTGGAATTGTCCCCGGCACACACATATGCACATGCACACAGTGCCCCAGGAGTGGCCGGAATGGGCACCGGAGCGGCCCGCGGGGCCCTGTCCATGCTGTGACTGTGACCACCCACGGACCCACCGCGACTCTCCCCTGCCGCCAATTTAAAGCCATTTCTCCCAGCCCGGTTCTCTCTGTTTCAGGCAACACGATGACCAGAGAGCCCTGGCCCAGGCACTGCAACGAAAGCAAGTCCTGCCCTCTAGGAGCTTATCATCTACGTGGACAAAAACAGTCACCAGTCATCACTCAAAACCACCTCTCATGCTTGAAAATCATTCTTGCTTCACCTTTTAGACATCTCTCCCGAGGCCATGAGACCTCAGCCTTAAAGCTCTCCCGAGAAGGACCTGTGTTCCAGTCCTTTGGTCCTTCCTGGTGCTCTCTCTCCACACTCCTACCCCGGCTATGGAAGGTAAGCCGAGGGTCGCACTGCTGACTCTCCAGCTGTTCCTGGTGAGTGGGACGGTCCGGCTTTCCTCTCTCTCCCAGACTCACCCCCGACTCCGTTCCCCCTCCGTGGGCTCCATCGCCTGTGTCCTTCTGGCCTGGGATGGTCCGGCTTTCCTCTCTCTCCCAGACTCACCCCCGACTCCGTTCCCCCTCCGTGGGCTCCATCGCCTGTGTCCTTCTGGCCAGCGCCTGGCCTTACAAGTCCTGCTTTGGGTTTGCCACGGCGACCCAGGGGGTCCCCAGAGGAGCAGGGAGGCCCGTCCTCCCAGTTCCACGGGGGTGAGGGGGAACACATCCAGACCATCACTGCTTCAGAGCCTTCAGGGACCAGGAGATTGCCACTGAGGACCGGGGAAGGAAGCGGAAGCCTCCCAGAACCCCTCTGGACCGTGACTTTTATCATATCTCCCAGGAAATGGCATCTATAGGGGCCTAACTGCTTCTCTTTGCAAGGACAACTGTTAAAGAGCAAATCCTATCACCTGTTCTGAAGTCACCCAAGATTCTGCCCACATTCAGACACGGCAAGCTTTGCCCATGGGACGGTTCTCCTGTTCAAGCCCAGGGTGGCTGCCCTGGTGGGGGGGGGAGAGGGAGGCTCCCCTCAATCCCTCCCCGAGGCTGGTGCAGCCCGACGGGCCCAGGTGGAACCTGACCTGGAGTGATGGCCCGGTGGAACTGGTGCAGGTCTTCACCCAGTAGCTCCTGGGCCACCTGCTTCATTTTCTGCCTGACGGCCTCCAGCTTACTCTCCGATTCGGTCAGTATCTCCTCGGCATCTGGAGCGCTGCAGGGACAAAGGGATAAGGCCCCTGACGTTCAGTCTTCCCACCGCGGGGTTTTCTAGGCTCCTGTCCCTACTGCAAGCACGTTGCAGACTCGGGGAGAGGGTTCTAGAGTACATGGGGAGGCAGTGTGGCCTAAGGAGAAGAGCACAAAACGGCAAGCCAGGAGATCTGAGTTCTAGGCCCGGCCCTGCCACTGGCTTACCGGATGATGCCGGGTAAACCACGTAACCTCTCTGGGCCTCTGCTTCCTCATCCACAAAATGGGGAGAAGATAGCCTGGGAGGCCTTCGTCACTTTCAGACCCATACAGTCCTGTAAGTAAGGCAGCCGGGCCCCCGAATGTGTCTGAAAGAGTATGTGGATCACACCTACTGGGCTGAAAATGTGAAGAACGACAGACTTTCTTAGACATTATACAAATGTGCATGTCTGTTTGCTCTTCCAACATCCTCCCGGAAGCAAATGGGTGGCAGATTCCCAGCTATTTCGGGACAAAATTGAAGCACCGAAACACAACGGAGAAATCAGACCCCGGAACTGTTCTCTGGTATTCGTCAGAGGTCAAATTTTGCACTGTAAAGTTTAAAGAGCCAATGGGAAAATCTATCACCACCAGGGTCTTCAAACCCAACTACGGCACACTGTAAGCTTATATTTCTGTACCAAGTAATACAACAGCATTAACCAACTGAACGTTGAAAGGGTGGATGAGAGGATCTTAAGTGTTTGATGGAACAGAGAGACACATACAGACAAGGTATGCAGTTTTGTATCTATTCTCATATTCCTTTAAATTTGGCTTCATCAATGTGCGTCTGCTTGCCTTGCCCATTAGACTGTAAGCTCCTCCAGGGCAAGGACCCTGTCTTCTTGGTTTTGCTCCCAAGCACCAAAGACTGTGCTCTGCCCACGACAAATATCTGATGCAGGCCGTTGACGTTATCGATTCTGAGAGAGGGGGAGAAGCGGAGAGAGCGAAGAAGCGCAGGGAGAACAAGTGAAGGAAAACTTACCTTGTAATCCGATGGAGAAGGAAGATGGTCCTTTTGCTTTCAACAGTTATATCTCGACTGAGTTTCACAAGCCTCTCGTATTTGTCATGCCTGGTATCAAGTTCCTGTTGAAACACTGAAAAAAGAACTCATGAAAACCCGGGCCGGGGGGTGGTTAAGAAATGGGCTCACCCGAATGCTTCGGCCACGGCGGCTTTCTGGGGTGTCCGGCTTAGCTGTTCTGATGTTGGCCTTGGAGGATAGAGGAGGATTTTAGCAGATTGTGAGCTAGGGACCGTGTCTCTGTGGTGAACTCTTTCCTGGAGTTTAGTACGGTGCTGAGCAGGACAGTCACAGAGGGCTAGGAAACCACTAGTGCTCAGGGTACACACACGAGTTTTGGGGGCGGAGGGGTTGTTAACTACAGTATTTTGAACCAAGTTCCACTTGAATCAACTACAGCCTACCTCCCTAAATTCTACGGTCTTGATTGGAGGCTATCCTTCCTTCTCATGAAGCCTATTTGGGACATGAAAGAAATTCCCCTCCAGTGCAAACGCTCCAAACTCTGCACAGCCTGAAATGAGCCCACGAGGTGGGGAGAGGAGGAAGGAATGATTTGCAGAAACACTAAGTACCACCTGCCATGAAAACAGAATGGTCTGTTGTGCCCGATCTTGCTACTCAGAAGAAGGAAGTATGTCTTTTGGCTAGTCCCGACCCTGGATTCAGTCCTGAAAGGAGGAGGGAGTGGAAGACGAGGAGATGAGGAGAAGAGGAGAGGAGGAGAAGGGAGTGCCTCAGCTGGTGGTGGCACACCACTAGCCTTCCTCAGTGGGTGACATGCTACAACCATCGTTCACCTGGAACCTATGCATGCTCTGGCACATGGAAGACCATGCACTGAACTGGACAGAGCTCTCCTTCAGGCGCCCAGAAGCGTCTACTCCCGGGGCTCCCCGGCTTCCTCCCAGCACGCCCCCAGAGCCAAATCTTGGGGGGCAGGCTCAGTCACCCCGGCCACGAGGGGACTTCAGCATGGTCACAGTGCCCACTGCTGACACCCAGCCCTAGTCCCACTCCGAGTTTTCGTTTCTTGCCTCGATCTGGTTCCCTCACACACTCGCCACTGCCACCTTCTCAGCCACCAAGGCTGTGGAACCTGACCCTGTCACAAACAGAATCCCGACTTCAAAAGCCGGCCGCGGAAAACACTTTCTACGTGGGTGTCTTCAGGCCAAATGGCACCCGGGGAACTGGGAGGAGGCCTGACTGCTCTACAACTCCTCTTCCCTGTCACGAAACCCACGTACCCGACCTGTTTGGAGACGGGCCTGACGAGTCTGGAACGGTTCATTCGACAAAAAACAAAAGCAACGCCTCAAAAAGTGGTCATACTCGCCAAACGGAATGCCTTCAAATTTACGGAGGAAAGACAAACGTCCAGGAATCGATGATCTAATTTCTCTGGGGCCGCGGGCACGATCCGGTAGCCGGCCCAGGGCCCACAGAGAAGCCAGGCTCAGTAGAGGTCGAGTCCGCACACCACTTCATTCATTGTCATATTTATTGAGCGCTTACTGTGTGCACTGAGCACTACAGAGCACTTTACTAAGCACTTAACTTGTCTTCCTCTCTTCCACTTACCTTGGCTCATTCCTCTCCCTCCCACCAAGAGTCCCACGGGTGCCAAGCCGCTGGTGCCGGCTGGGCTTTCAAAATGCCGCTCACCCCAGCCCTCCACGAAACCTGGGTGGATCCAACGGTGAAAAGACTCAAGCAGGAGGCTTCCTGACTCGACGGCTCTTCGGAGCCCGCTCCCCCAGAGGCCTCTGCCACTTGTTCGAACGCCCCAAAGTCCGGCCCCCTGGCCCACCCCAACTTCTCCAGTCCCAAGTGCGGATCTGCCCCCGGACGCCAACAGAAAGCACACTTACACTTAAACGAGGCCATCACCGCCGAAGACGAACCCTCGTCCTTCCCCTCTCTTCTCGGCCCATGTGGGAAATTGTCGTGTTTCCTTTTGCGAAACCCGCCTGGCCCTAGAGGGAGAAAGCAATATTTAAGCTGGGATTTGCTCTCCTCACCGAAACCCGCTAACCAAGAGCCCCCGCCTGTCCCATGGGAGGAGGTCTCACCTATCTCTCTCTCCACCTCCACCCTAAGAGCCACAGCTTTGTCTGAGGCTCCTTAATAGCTCCAATTAATAATGATGGCATTTATTAAGTGCTTACTATGTGCAAAGCACTGTTCTAAGCGCTGTTCTAAGCTCCAATTGTCTTGAAAAGTGAGCCAGAGGGGCAGAGGCTACAGCTTTAGGACTGTCTCTACATGTTGCCAACTTGTACTTCCCAAGCGCTTAGTCCAGTGCTCTGCACACAAGTAAGCGCTCAATAAATACGATTGATTGATTGATTGATTGAATGGAGGGGATGATGGGGGTTCTCTGAGAGCCAAGGACCAAGCAGATTGGGTGTCAAGCAGGATTCAGACCCCCAGAAGGCCAAGGAGCCTCAATTCTGGGTCTTTTCGGCCCCATTGATTGGAGCCCTGGAGTGAAGGAGGTTGGCAGCCTTGATGGCTGCGCGGGGGATTATGGGTTTGCCCCCCACCATTGGAAATCCAACTTCACCGGCGCCATTGCCCTCAGGGCTGGGAATCCACATCCCATCACCCATCCGGTTGGAACCCAGGAGCTCCATCACCTTCCAAGGCTGGAGGACCACAGGCCTCATCAAGGACCCCCACCCCCCAGAAGAAGCAGCGTGGCTCAGTGGAAAGAGACCAGGCTTTGGAGTCAGAGGTCACGGGTTCGAATCCCGACTCCGCCACCTGTCTGCTGTGTGACCTTGGGCGAGCCGCTTCACTTCTCGAGCCTCGGTTCCCTCATCTGTAAAATGGGGATTAAGACTGTGAACCCCACATGGGACAACCTGATCACTTGGTCATCATCATCATCATCAACCGTATTGACTGAGCGCTTACTGTGTGCAGAACACTGTACTAAGCGCTTGGGAAGTACAAGTTGGCAACATATAGAGACGGTCCCTACCCAACAGTGGGCTCACTGTCTAAAAGGGGGAGACGGAGAACAAAACCAAACATACTAACAAAATAAAATGAATAGATATGTACAAGTAAAATAAATAGAGTAATAAATCTGTACAAACATATATACAGATATACAGGTGCTGTGGGGAAGGGAAGGAGGTAAGATGGGGGGATGGAGAGGGGGACGAGGGGGAGAGGAAGGAAGGGGCTCAGTCTGGGAAGGCCTCCTGGAGGAGGTGAGCTCTCAGCAGGGCCTTGAAGGGAGGAAGAGAGCTAGCTTGGCGGATGGGCAGAGGGATTGGGGGCATTCCAGGCCCGGGGGAGGACGTGGGGGGATGACTTGGTATCCCCCCAGCGCTTAGAACAGTGCTTTGCACATACTAAGCGCTTAACAAATGCCAACGTTATTATTATTATTATTATCCCCCAAACTGGCGCCTCTGTCCCCAGGGTCCCCTTGAGGAGGGAAGATGGCGTCGTCCTGGCACCTCAGGCCTCGAAGGCCTTCGCTGGGAGGGCAGAGGCAGGTGGGCCCCTCGTCCCCGCCCACTCCCCCACCTCAGTGTGGGGTGGGGGGAGAGAAGGGATGAGGAGGAGGGGGGTCCCATTTCCCTCCCCGTCGAGGGGGCCGGGGCCCAGCCCAGACGCGCCCCCCTCTCCCCCTCCACCATCACCACCTTCTTTGCCACTCATGGCGGCTCCTCACGGGCTTCGCGCTCGAGGGGGGGCGCGCGCGCCTCGGCTCCACGAGGTCTCGCGCCGCCGCGCGTGCGCACGCAGGGGAGGGGACGACGGCTCCGTCCGCGGCAGCCCCCTAGCGCGCGCGAGGGCGCATGCGCGCCTGTGACCCTCCTTTCCCTCAGACTGGTCCTCGTGCCGCCTCCTGTCCCGGCCTGTGCCTGCCCCCCCCTCGGGATCCGTACTTAAGTAAGTGTGAGGAGGCGGGTGAAGCAGGGACTTGGTAAATTCACGGTAGGAGAAGGTTTTATTTTTTAAAGAATTATTTTTCCATCAGGCTTATCCCGGGCAGCCTGTACATCTGCGATTAGGTCCCTCTTGCGGTGGCTTGTGGGTAGGGTAGTTCTCCGAGGGGCGAAGGGGGGCCTCCATTGCCCATGCGCAGTGGGACCTCCATTGCCCATGCGCAGTGGTGGGGGCCCGTAACCACACGTGAGGCGTTTGAAAGACGGCGGTGTCCATCAAGTACCTTGTGTCGGCCATTCATTCATTCAGTCGTATTTATTGAGCACTTACTGTGTGCAGAGCACTGTACTAAGCGCTTGGGAAGTACAAATTGGCAACATCTAGAGACGGTCCCTACCCAACAGCGGGCTTACGGTCTAGAAGGGGGAGACCAGACAACAGAACAAAGCATATTTACAAAATAAAATAAATAGAATAAATACGTACAAGTAAAATAAATAAATAGGGTAATAAATATGTGCAACCATATATACATTCATTCATTCAATCGTATTTATTGCCAATAAATATATGTTGCCAATTTGTACTTCCCAAGCGCTTAGTACAGTGCTCTGCACATAGTAAGCGCTCAATAAATATGATTGATTGATTGATTGATTGATTGAGAGCTTACTGTGTGCAGAGCACTGTACTAAGCACTTGGGAAGTACAATAATAATAATGATGGCATTTATTAAGGGCTTACTATGTGCAAAGCACTGTTCTAAGCGCTGGGGAGGTTACAAGGTGATCAGGTTGTCCCACGGGGGGGCTCACAGTCTTCATCCCCATTTTACAGATGAGATAACTGAGGCACAGAGAAGTTAAGTGACTTGCCCAAAGTCACACAGCTGACAATTGGCAGAGCTGGGGTTTGAACCCATTACCTCTGACTCCAAAGCCCATGCTCTTTTCCATTGAGCCACGCTGCTTCTCAACCATATATGTTATAAGTTGGCAACATATAGGGAGGCCATCCCTCCATCAATCTATCTGTAATTTTATTCATTAATATTAATGTCTGTCTCCCCCTCTGGACTGTAAGCTCGTTGTGGGAAGGGAATGTGTCTGGTTTTTTTTTACTCTCCCAAGTGCTTAGTAATAATAATAATACTGATGGCACTTGTTAAGCACTTACTATGTGCAAAGCACTGTTCTAAGCGCTGGGGAGGATACCAGGTGATAGGTTGTCCCATGTAATAATAATAATAATGGCATTTATTAAGCACTTACTATGTGCAAAGCACTGTTCTAAGCCCTGGGGCAGTTACAAGGTGATCAGGTTGTCCCCCGGAGGGCTCACAGTCTTAATCCCCCTTTTACAGATGAGGTAACCAAGGCACAGAGAAGTTAAGTGACTTGCCCAAAGTCACACAGCAGACAAGTGGTGGAGCAGGGATTTGAACCCATGACCTCTGACTCCCAAGCCCGTGCTCTTTCCGCTGAGCCACGCTGCTTAGTACACTGCTCTGCAAACAGTAAGTGCTCAATAAATACGATAGACTCATTGACTGACGAATCCATTGTATTTAGTGAGCAAGTAGGCGTGGCTTAGTGGCAAGAGCCCGGGCTTGGGAGTCGGAGGCCGTGGGTTCTAATCCTGACTCCGCCACTTGTCTGCTGTGTGAATTTGGGCAAGTCACGTCACTTCTCTGTGCCTCAGTTACCTCATCTGGAAAATGGGGATTAAGACTGAGCCCCACGTGGGACAAACTGATTCCCTCCTTTGTATCTACCTCAGCACTTAAAACAGTGCTTGGCACATAATAATAATAATAATAATGGCATTTGTTAAGTGCTTACTATGTGCAAAGCACTGTTCTAAGTGCTGGGGAGGTTACAAGGTGATCAGGTTGTCCCATGGGGGACTCACAGTTTTAATCCCCATTTTACAGATGAGGTAACTGAGGCACAGAGAAGTGAAGTGACTTGCCCAAAGTCACACAGCTGACAGTTGGCAGAACTGGGATCTGAACCCATGACCTCTGACTCCAAAGCCCGGGCTCTTTCCATTGAGCCACACTGCTTCATAGTAAGCCCTTAACAAATACCATCATCATCATCATCAATTACTGTGTGCAGAGCAATCAATCAATCAATCAATTGTATTTATTGAGCGCTTACTGTGTGCAGAGCACTGGACTAAGCGCTTGGGAAGTACAAGTCGGCAACATATAGAGACAGTCCCTACCCAACAGTGGGCAGAGCAGTGTATTAAATGCTTGGGAAAGTAATAATAATAATAATTACAATATTTGTTAAGCGCTTACTATGTGCGGAGCACCGTTCTAAGCACTGGGGTAGGTACAAGGTAATCAGGTTGTCCCACATGGGGCTCACAGTCTTAATTCCCATTTTATAGATGAGGTAATGGAGGCACAGAGAAGTGACTCGCCCAAGGTCACACAGCAGACACGTGGCGAACGCGGGATTAGAACCCATGACCACCGGCAAGGATTGATGCGATTGAATCATCATCATCATCAATCGTATTTATTGAGCGCTTACTATGTGCAGAGCACTGGACTAAGCGCTTGGGAAGTACAAATTGGCAACATACAGAGAATGAATGAATGAGCACGGCTCCCAGCTCTGATCTGCACTTCTGTCTCCCACCCCGGCATCCCACCCCCTCCTCCCTTCTCCCCCTACCTTCCCATCCTCTCCACCTCTCCCATCCCTCTCCGTGCCCCCCACTTTCCCTCTTCCCCCCTTCTCCTCGTCATCATCATCATCAATCGTATTTATTGAGCGCTTACTATGTGCAGAGCACTGGACTAAGCGCTTGGGAAGTACAAATTGGCAACATATAGAGACAGTCCCTACCCAACAGTGGGCTCACAGTCTCATCCCCTCTCCCAGCCCCCACCCCTTCCCAGAATTGCCACTTTGAGGCCGTCCTCGGTTTCGCAAGCGGCCGTGGCTGCGATGATACTTATCCAACAAGTCCACTGCGGGGTGAATTCCCGACATCTATTCCCAGAACTCATTTGCATGCAGGGGCACACAACCTTTCTCCACCCAACGGTGCCAAGGGCGGGGAAGTTGACTAGGCCTGAGCGACTGGCAGGCAGAGTGGGCATCTGTGGGCGGGTGGGGGGACTGGCACTCTCTCGAACTGTGTCCCCTGGTTTTAGCTGCGGAGGTGGAGCCACAGTTCCCCTACAGCTGCCTGTGCTGGACCCCCAAGGCTCACACCAGCTCTGACCGTGTCCGAATGAGGCTAGAAAGCCCCCAAATTAGGGCCGTTTGACCCCTTAGCTCTCACAGTCTGCCCCCCTCCCCGCCCCGTCCCTCCTTATCCTAAGGATGATGGTATTTGTTAAGTTCTTACTATGTGCCGAGCACTGTTCTAAGTGCCAGAGCAGATGCGGGGTTGGACACACTCCCTATCCCACCTGGAACTCACATTTTGCAGATAAGGTAACTGAGGTAACTATTACTCCATTTATTTATTTATTTATTTTACTCGTACATATCAATTTAGACTTTTAGACTGTGAGCCCACTGTTGGGTAGGGACTGTCTCTATCTGTTGCCAATTTGTATTTCCCAAGCGCTTAGTACAGTGCTCTGCACATAGTAAGCGTTCAATAAATACGATTGATGATGATGATGATCAATTCTATTTATTTTATTTTGTTAGTACGTTTGGTTTTGTTCTCTGTCTCCCCCTTTTAGACTGCGAGCCCACTGTTGGGTAGGGAGTGTCTCTATATGTTGCCAATTTGTACTTCCCAAGCGCTTAGTCCAGTGCTCTGCACATAATAAGCGCTCAATAAATACGATTGATGATGATGATGATGATCAATTCTATTTATTTTATTTTGTTAGTACGTTTGGTTTTGTTCTCTGTCTCCCCCTTTTAGACTGCGAGCCCACTGTTGGGTAGGGACTGTCTCTATGTGTTGCCAATTTGTATTTCCCAAGCGCTTAGTCCACTACTCTGCACACAGTAAGCGCTCAATAAATACGGTTGATTGATTGATTGATTCCCTTCCCCGAAGCACCTGTATATATGTATATATGTTTGTACATATTTATTACTCTATTTATTTATTTATTTTAATTGTACATATCTATTCTATTTATTTTATTTTGTTAGTATGTCTGGTTTTGTTCTCTGTCCCCCCCTTTTAGACTGCGAGCCCACTGTTTCGTAGGGACTGTCTCTATATGTTGCCAATTTGTACTTCCCAAGCGCTTAGTCCAGTGCTCTGCACACAGTAAGCGCTCAATAAATACGATTGATGATGAGGATGATGAGGCACAGAGAAATGAAGTGACTTGCCCAAGCTCACACAGCAAATGGCGGAGCTGGGATCATTCATTCAATCGTATTTATTGAGCGCTCACTGTGTGCAGAGCACTGATTAAGCGCTTGGGATTAGAACCCAGGTCATCATCATCATCATCATCATCAATCGTATTTATTGAGCGCTTACTATGTGCAGAGCACTGTACTAAGCGGTCCTTCCTACTCCTAGGCCCGGACTCTATCCACTAGGCCGACCCAAGGCCAGAGGGAAGTGAGAAGAGCCAGAGTAACTCCTGCCCCCGCTATCGGCTTCTGGATGATATCGGCTTCTGGAAGCCCAGCCCGAGACCAGAAATCGAGGCCGTGGCGATGGTGGCCGTGACCAACGGGCTTCGAAGGACAGGGTTGGGGCTGCTGGGCCCACCGAGGTCCGAGCCCCCGACGTGGCAACTTTGTGCCCTGCGTTCTGGGCCATCTCCTTCACCGCCGTGAGCTGGGTAAGAAGGCTCTGAGCCTCGGGGGGCCTGAGCCAGAGACGGGGTGCGGGGTGGCTGGGTGGATGGCAGCAGCTGGGCAGGGACAGTTTGTGTGGAGGTTTCGACGGGGATGCTTGTAGGTCAGGGGTGGGGAGCTTGGGAGGCTCTCAGTCACCCTACTGTGAGCCCACCTCCTCCAGGAGGCCTTCCAGACTGAGCCCCTTCCTTCCTCTCCCCCTCGTCCCCCTCTCCATCCCCCCCCATCTTACCTCCTTCCCTTCCCCACAGCACCAGTACATATGTATATATGTTTGTACATATTTATTACTCTATTTATTTATTTTACTTGTACATCATCATCATCATCATCAATCGTATTTATTGAGCGCTTACTATGTGCAGAGCACTGTACTAAGCGCTTGGGAAGTACAAATCGGCAACATGTAGAGACAGTCCCTACCCAACAGTGGGCTCACAGTCTAAAAGGGGGAGACAGAGAACAAAACCAAATGTACCTATCTATTCTATTTATTTTATTTTGTTAGTATGTTTGGTTTTGTTCTCTGTCTCCCCCTTTTAGACTGTGAGCCCACTGTTGGGTAGGGACTGTCTCTATATGTTGCCAATTTGTACTTCCCAAGCGCTTAGTCCAGTGCTCTGCACACAGTAAGCGCTCAATAAATACGATTGATGATGATGATGATGCTGGGGTGTGTTGTGTGGGTACGATTGTGTTTGGGAGGCGTTTATGTTGTGGGGTAGTCGTGTATTTGGGTGTTTTGCGGGTGGGCTTGTTGGTAGGCATGCGTGAGGGTGTATATAATAACGAGGATATTTGTTAAGCGCTCACTACGTGCCAAGCACTGTTCTAAGCACTGAGGAAGATACAAGGTAATCAGGTTGTCCCACGTGGGGCTCACAGTCTTCATCCCCATTTGACAGATGAGGTAACTGAGGCACGGATAAGTGAAGTGACTTCTCTGTCGTGCGTGCCGGGCAAGTAGCCCTGCTCCCCGACAGCAACATCGCCGTCATTTGGGCGGTAGAGAGTGTGGGCGTGCGTGCACGTGTCATGCTAGAGAAGCAGCGTGGCTCAGTGGAAAGAGCCCGGGCTTTGGAGTCAGAGGTCATGGGTTCAAATCCCGGCTCCGCCACTCGTCAGCGGTGTGACTTTGGTCGAGTCACTTCACTTCTCTGTGCCTCGGTTCCCTCATCTGGAAAATGGGGATTAAGATTGTGAGCCCACATGGGACAACCTGATCACCTTGTATCCCCCCAGCGCTTAGAACAGTGCTTTGCACGTAGTAAGCGCTTAACAAGTACCATCATTATTATTATGTGCCTTCTGCGCCGGAGGCCTGCTCTCTGTCGCCGATGGGCGGCCCGCTGGGCCGAACAGCCTGGCTCTGCCCGCGATCCATCCTCCTCGTTTCCCTCGAGCGGACGGGTGGAACTCGCAAACTGACTCATCTGCTCGGGCCCAACAGATTCCTTCAACTCGTCTGGCTCCAGCGCTGGGACTTCCCACGGCCCCACCCGTGAAGGAGACGCCCGCATCGGTCCCAATCGGCCACTGGCCACCGCCCGCCGCCCACCCCACCCTCAGCGCCAGGCCCTACGTGCCACCGCGCACGGGCCCGGCCGCTCGGTCAGGGGCCGACCCGGCGGGATCAGGGCGGGATCCGGGCCGCCCGCCCTGCCCGGCTCGGAGTTTGGCACCTGGCACGAAGCGACGCTTCGGAAAGAACATCGATAATACCACGGAGAAGCAGCGTGGCACAGAGGATAGAGCACGGGCTGGGAGTCAGAAGGTCATGGGTTCTAATCCCAGCTCCACCACTTGGGCAAGACACTTCAGTTCTCCGTGCCTCAGTTCCCTCACCTGTAAAATGGGGCTCGAGACTGTGAGCCCCACATGGGACAGGGACTGTGTCCAACCCAATTGGCTTGCATGCGTCCCAGCGCTTAGTACGGTGTCTGCCATTCATTCATTCATTCACTCATATTTATTGAGCACTTACTGTGTGCAGAGCACTGTACTAAGCGCTTGGGAAGTCCAAGTTGGCAACATCTAGAGACGGTCCCTACCCAACAGCGGGCTCACGGTCTATTTATTTATTTATTTATTTATATTACTTGTACATTTCTATCCTATTTTATTTTGTTGGTATGTTTGGTTCTGTTCTCTGTCTCCCCCTTTTAGACTGTGAGCCCACTGTTGGGTAGGGACTGTCTCTATGTGTTGCCAATCTGTACTTCCCAAGCGCTTAGTACAGTGCTCTGCACATAGTAAGCGCTCAATAAATACGATTGATTGATTGATTGATAGAAGGGGGAGACAGCCTGGGGGTTGGAGAAGGGGGAGGAGTGACTTTGGGGAGCTCAGACCTGATGGAGTTAATTTTACTGATGAAGGAGGAGGCCAGATCGTTGGGGGTGAGGGATGGAGGAGGGGGAGGAACAGGGGGCCTGAGAAGGGAGTTAAATGTACGGAAGAGCTGACGGGGATGATGGGCATGGGTGTCAATAAGGGAGGAGAAATAGTTTTGCCGGGCAGAGTTAAGGCAGGAAAGGATAAACTTAAAGGACCAGAGTGGCACAGAGTAAGCGCTTAACAAATACCATTATTCTTATTATTACTTCTCTCAGTTCCCTCAACTGTAAAACGGGGAGTGAGACTGTGAGCTCCGTGTAGGATAGGGATCGTGTCCAACCTGATTTGCCTGTATCCACCCCAGTGCTTAGTGACAGTGTCTGGCACGCACAGTAATCGTTAACAAACACCACGGTTACTATTATTGTTACCATTGTGCTCTATCCCAGCTCTATCCTCATCATCTTCATCATCAATCGTATTTATTGAGCGCTTACTGTGTGCAGAGCACTGGACTAAGCGCTTGGGAAGTACAAGTTGGCAACATATAGAGACGGTCCCTACCCAACAGTGGGCTCACAGTCTGAAAGAGGGATTACCAATTAATCAATGGTATTTATCGAGTGCCAACTGTGCGCAGAGCACTGTTCCGAGTGCTTGGGAAAGTACCTTGTCAGCTGTGTGACTTTGGGCAAGTCACTTAACTTCTCTGGGCCTCAGTTCCCTCATCTGGAAAATGGGGATGAAGACTGTGAGCCCCACGTGGGAAAACCTGATCACCTTGTATCCCCCCCAGCACTTAGAACAGTGCTTTGCACATAGTAAGTGCTTAACAGATACCATCATTGTTATTATTATTACCTCGTGGGAAGAGCCCAGGCTTGGGAGTCAGGAGACCTGGGTTCTACTCCCGGCTCCGCCACTTCCCCGCTGGGTGATCTTGCTCACATCCCTTCATCTTCATCATCATCATCAATCGTATTTATTGAGCGCTCACTATGTGCAGAGCACTGTACTAAGTCCTTGGGAAGTACAAATTGGCACTTCTCTGGGCCTCAGTTCCCACATCTGGAAAATGGGGTTAAGGCACCTGTCCTTCGTGTTCCTTAAACTGGGGACCCACAAGGGCCAGGGACTGTGTCTGAACTGCTTGCACTGCATCTACCCCACTGTTTAATTGAGCCCAGTGCTTGACACAAAGTTAGCACCACAATCGATTACCTTGAAAGCGAGATCATGCGGCCTCCTGAAAGTCTTTCTCCTGGGGTGTTGCCTGTTTCCCCAAGTTTCTTTCTTTCTCTCTCTCTCTCTCGTCTTTGGGGTACATGGGTGCCCCCCTCCCCGCCCCGGCACCGCACCCAACAAAGCTCCTGTTCCCCAGGCCGAGTTCGGGGTTCTTGCTGTCCTTGGTGCTGCCTAACCTCTCCTCCCTGACCTGGATGCTTGTCCTCGGTCTGTGCCGTCAGACAAATCCGGTGGTAACTGTTTTTAAATGGCCTTCCCCTCTTCCAACTGGGCCCTCCTATCTTAAAATCCTAAAGCACCTCAGCACGCCAATTAGCCAAGCCGCCAGCTGGGAACTAGCAGGGTTAAGAGCTCGGGGGATGCAAGGCCAAAACTGTTGCCCGGAAAAGACGTTTATCATTTTGGTAAGACTTGTCTGCCCCTGATCCCCGCGAAGGGACAGGCAGATAGGAAGGAGCCTGGGGCGAAGATGAGTCTTTCAGACCTTTCATCTTTCTTCTCCCTTGTCTACTTGCTGGGGCCTGTGCAGAGCCCATGGGTGTGTGAAACACGTAGGCATGCAGAGTACCTGAGTGTGCGGAGCCAATGGCTGTGCGGAGCACGTAGGCGTGCAGAGCCTCTAAGTGAGCAGGGCTCATGGCAGCAGCGTGGCCTTGTAGAAAGAATGTGGGCACGGGAAGCTGAGGACCTGGGTTCTAATCCAGGCTCCTCCCCTCGCCTGGCAAGTCATTTCACTTTTCTGTCCCTCAGTTTCCTCTTGGATTTTAAAACTGTGAGTCTTATGTGGGGCAGGGACTGTCTCCAACCCGATAATCTTATTTCTACCCCAGAGTTTAGCACCTGGTACACCGTAATCGCTTAACAAATGCCACAATTACTATTATTATGTGCAGAGCGTGTAGTCACCCTTGTCTTCTCTGAGCGGCATTGCAGCAAGCTGAGCCCGAATTTAAGACGATATTTGCCACCCCCCGTGGTGGAAATGGATTGTACAGAGCCAGAAACACCCAAGTTTTCGCTCTCTCAATTAGCTAATCAGCAGTATTCACTGAGGGCCTTCTGTGTGCAAAGCCCTGTACTGAGCACTTGGGACAGTACAGAAAAGTTAGTTGGCATCTGTCCTGCTCACACATAATAAACACTCCATAAATATCGATTGATGGATTAATACAAGGACTTTACTGTGTGCAGAGCACTTTACTAGACACTTGGGAGTGGACAACGAGAGTTAATAGACACAATTCCTGCCTGCAAGGGACTTACAGTCTAGTGTGTGCAGAGCACTGAATTGAGATTTTGAGCAAGTCCAGTAGAGTTAGTAGTCAGAAGCCCCGTGGGCAAGGAGCTTACACTCTGATGGAGTTCAGTTTTCTGATGTTCGCCATCCAAGAGTCAGGATGGAGAGGGGAGAGTCTGGGCTTTTGGATGGCCTATCCTGAGTCACCGGGGGAAGAGTCAGAGGATAGGGAGGGGAGACTTCGGGGTGTTGAATGGTCCATGCTGGGTCTCTGAGGTGAGTTGGAAAGTCGGATGGACAGCTATGAATCACGAAGAGTGGGTCCAATAAATCTGGGTTTCGGAATCCCACTTTCGCCTGCCGTTGTGAGCGGGGAGCTAGACAGAACGAGCCGAGACACATTGAAAATGAAAACCTTGATTTCCTTATTTGGTCCCTCTAAAACACACACCAGAGGGGTCAGTAGAACTAGAAAGAAGAATAAAAAAAAAACCAATAAACAGGGCCAAGCAACCAGCTTCACCTAGGTCCTCAAGTATACCAGCAAATCCTTCTCTCACAGATTTAGCCAACAAAGCTCCCGGGACGATCAGGTCTGCTTGCAAAAAGACAACTGACCAGACTCCCCAACTTCCTGATGGTGCCATCGCAGAGGACAGTGTCATTCTCATTCATTCAGGTCTCATTCATTCATTCAGTCGTATTTATTGAGCGCTTACTGTGTGCAAAGCACTGTACTAAGCGCTTGGGAAGTACTAGTCTCACCCTGCTACCGAGGCTGCTCCTCAGTGCCAGTTGCTATGGGGGTACCTGGCTGAATTCAGTAATTTTCCACTCGGTGCAGTTCTTCGGCCCTGCCTTGTTTTCCTCAGATGCTCAGGGGAGCGGGCGAATGCCACTCTCTTATCTGGCCCCTCAAGGTCGGCTACAGAGCGGCCTTGGGAAAGACTCACGGCACCATGCCATGCCTGTTTCGAGCTAATGGAGGCTTGGCCAGACACAGTGGAGTCCAGGCCTTGGGCCTGTAACAATATCCAGAAAGGCAACCAGCACATGGTTCCTGTAAGGGATGAACGGGGCATGGGCCTGAGCCAGTATTCACGGGGGCCAATTTTTAAATTTCAACATAAGGGTGGAAAGGAGGCAGGGCTTTTTTTGTGCCGAGCGAGTGGGTGGGACTCGGTAGGGGTGGGTTTGTTGAAGTCCTAATGGATCCCAAAGATCCAATTTGGGGTCTTCCATCCCCACTCGGAAGATTGAATCGTTTTTCAGCTGTGCTCAGAAGCAGAGCTGGGGTGACTGAGGTGACTGGTAGTCTGAGCTACGTTCCCGCAGCGGGAAACCCAGGATCAGGGAGTTCATTGTCCACAGGCTCTCCAAGTTGAGCGCTCCCTCAAGTGAGGCTTTCCCAAGGGGTCGTGCTCCTCCGCAAAGAAATGAGCGATGTGCCTGCTGGACTTTTTTAAGTTGCTGATATCACCTCTGTTAAAAACATAGTTTTACACACACTTCTAAAACTGGACCTTAAAAAAAAAACACCGGTCGAAACAGACTCCCTTTGTTCTTTAGCCTCTCGTCAAACTCCGCTGGGTGAAGAATTTCCAGGAGTTTGGGAGGTTTTAAGGGGAAGGGCGAGTCTGGAATTCATGATGGCTAAGAAGCCTCCCCCGCTTGTGAATTTTAACTCCGCATATTTTAATGCAGCCATGTCAAGTGGAGGCAGGGTGGCCTAGTGGAGAGAGAGCATGCGCTCGGAGTCAGAAGACCAAGGTTCTAGTCCCAGTTCTGCTCCTGGCCTGCTGGGTGACCTTGGGCAAGTCACTTCACTGCTCTGGGCCTCGATATGCTCCTCTGTAAAATGGGGAACATCCCTCCCTCTTCAGCTGTGAGATCCACGCGGGACAGAGGTTTTTTTCCGACCTTGAGTATATCTTGTATTTATTTTATTTTGTTAGTGTGTTTGGTTTTGTCTCCCCCTTTTAGACTGTGAGCCCACTGTTGGGTAGGGACTGTCTCTATATGTTGCCAATTTGTACTTCCCAAGCGCTTAGTACAGTGCTGTGCACACAGTAAGCGCTCAATAAATACGATTGATGATGATGATGCTCTTGTAATAACCGCAGTGCTTGGCACATGGTAAGCGCTTAAGAAATATCATCGGCCGTAAGAGAAGCAGCGTGGCTCAGTGGAGAGAGCATGGGCTTTGGAGTCAGCGGTCATGGGTTTGAATCCTGGCTCCGCCACATGTCTGCTCTGTGACCTTGGGAAAGTCACTTAACGTCTCGGAGCCTCAGTTACCCCATCTGTAAAATGGGGATTAAGACTGTGAGCCCCATGTGGGACAACCTGATCACCTTGTATTCCCCCCACACAGCACTTAGAACAGTGCTTTGCACATAGTAAGCACTTAAATGCCATTATTATTATTATTATTATTATTATTATTATTATTATTATTATTATTAAGTGTGGGTGTGTGACCACCAAGGACTATTTTGTTAGTATGTTTGGTTTTGTTCTCTGTCTCCCCCTTTTAGGCTGTGAGCCCACTGTTGGGTAGGGACTGTCTCTATATGTTGCCAATTTGTACTTCCCAAGCGCTTAGTACAGTGCTCTGCACACAGTAAGCGCTCAATAAATACGATTGATGATGATGATGATGCCAACTTTTCATTTAGGATAAGGGAGTGAAAAGGGGTGGGGCTTTTCTGGTTCCAGTAGCCCCTCCATCCCCATCCCAAGGAGGGGTTAATAATAATAATAATGACATTTATTAAGCGCTTACTATGTGCAAAGCACTGTTCTAAGTGCTGTGGGGGGGGGATACAAGGTAATCAGGTTGTCCCACATGGGGCTTAAAGTCTTAATCCCCATTTTACAGATGAGGTAACTGAGGCCCAGGGAAGTTAAGTGACTTGCCCAAAGTCACACAGCTGACAATCGGCAGAGCTGGGACTTGAACCCACGACCTCTGACTCCAAAGCCCGGGCTCTTTCCACTGAGCCACGCTGGGTTCAGATGAGGGGGAATGGGAGAGGTGAAAACAGAGAAAAAGGAGAGCAAGAAAGGGGCAAAAGGGAACGATTAGACTGTAAGTGCACCGAGGGCAGGAACTCTGTTTCTCCCAAACACTCAGTACGGTGCCCTGCACACAGTTAGCACTCAGTAAATCTACCTGTCCAGCCCTGACCTCCCTCCTCTGCAATCTCACATTTTCTCCTGCCTTCAGGACTTCCCTTCTTGGACATCCCGGCGACAGCGCTTAGTACAGTGCTCTGCACATAGTAAGCGCTTAACAAATACCAACATTATTATTATTATTATTATTATCTCAAACTTCCCGCGTTCAAAACGCAAGTCATCTTCCCAACCGGATCCGCCATATAATAATAATAACGACGGCATTTATTAAGCGCTTACTATGTGCAAAGCACTGTTCTAAGCGCTGAGGAGGTTACAAGGAGATCAGGTTGTCCCACGGGGGGCTCACAGTCTTAATCCCCATTTTACAGATGAGGGAACTGAGGCCCAGAGAAGTGAAGTGACTTGCCCAAGGTCACACAGCAGACATAGAGAAGAAGCGTGGCTCAGTGGAAAGAGCACGGGCTTTGGAGTCAGAGGTCATAGGTTCGAATCCCGAACTCCGCCACATGTCTGCTGTGTGACCTTGGGCAAGTCACTTAACTTCTCTGAGCCTCAGTTACCCCATCTGTAAAATGGGGATTAAGACTGTGAGCCCCACGTGGGACAACCTGATCACCTTGTATCCCCCCCAGCGCTTAGAACAGTGCCTTGCACATAGTAAGCGCATAACAAATGCCATCTGATCACCTTGTATCCCCCCCAGCGCTTAGAACAGTGCCTTGCACATAGTAAGCGCTTAACAAATGCCATCATTATTATTATTATTATGTGGCTCAGTGTGCCTCAGTTCCCTCATCTGTAAAACGGGGATTAAGACTGTGGAGCCCCACGTGGGACAACCTGATCACCTTGTATCCCCCCAGCGCTTAGAACAGTGCTTTGCACATAGTAAGCGCTTAACAAATGCCATCATTATTATTATTATTTCCCATCACTGTAGGCAACGCCACCACCCTCCCTGCCTCACAACCCCCGTAACCTTGGCGCTATCCTCTCACTCAATCCACGTAGTCGATCTGTTGCCGAACCCTGTCGGTTCTACCTTGCTATCTCTAGAATCCGCCCTTTCCTCACCGTCCAAACTGCTGTCATCATCATCATCATCAATCGTATTTATTGAGCGCTTACTGTGTGCAGAGCACTGGACTAAGCGCTTGGGAAGTCCAAGTTGGCGACATATAGAGACAGTCCCTACCCAACAGTGGGCTCACAGTCTAAAAGGGGGAAGCTGTCATGCTAATCCAAGTCACTACTGCACTCCACCTGTATTCCGTTGTATTTATTGAGCGCTTACTGCGGGCAAAGTACTGGACGAGCGCTTGAGCTCGGCCGCTTCTTATACGGATAATGTATTTTAATGTCCATCTTCCCCTCTGGACTGTAAGCTCCCGTTGGGCAAGGAGTGGGTCTCCCACGAGAAGCAGTACGGCCTAGCGGATAGAGCACAGGCCTGGGTGTCAGAAGGACCCGGCTCCGCCACCACTCATCTTGTGTGACCTTGGGTAAGTCAATTCACTTCCCTGGGCCTCCGTTCCCTCATCTGTAAAATGGGGATTAAGACTGTGAGTCCCACGTGTGACAGGGACCGTGTCCACCCCGATTATCTTGCATCCACCCAAGCCCTTGGCGCGTATTAAGTGTGTAATGACTAGGGAAGCAGCGTGGCTCGGTGGAAAGAGCCCGGGCTTTGGAGTCAGAGGTCGTGGGTTCAAATCCCGGCTCCGCCAATTGTCAGCTGTGTGACTTTGGCCAAGTCACTTCGCTTCTCTGGGCCTCAGTTACCTCATCTGTAAAATGGGGGTGAAGACTGGGAGCCCCCCCTTGGGACAACCTGATCACCTTGCTAGCTCCCCAGCGCTAAAATAGTGCTTTGCACATAGTAAGCGCTTAATAAATGCCATTATTATTATTATTGTAACCTCCCCAGTGCTTAGAACGGTGCTTTGCACATAGTAAGAACTTAATAAATGCCATCACCATTACTATTATTATTATTAGAACGGTGCTTTGCACATTGTAAGCACTTAATAAGTGCTATCATTATTATTATTATTATTATTAGAACGGTGCTTTGCACATAGTAAGTGCTTAATAAATACCATCATTATTATTATTATTCTCTGTGCCTCAGTGACCTCATGTGTAAAATGGGGATGAAGACTGTGAGCCCCCCCTTGGGACAACCTGATCACTTTGTTAGCTCCCCAGCACTAAGAACAGTGCTTTGCACATAGTAATTGCTTAATAAATGTCATTATTATTATTATTATTATTATTAGAACGGTGCTTTGCACATAGTAAGCACTTAATAAATGCCATCATCATTATTATTATTATTCTCTGTGCCTCAGTGACCTCATCTGTAAAATGGGGATGAAGACTGTGTGCCCCCCCTTGGGACAACCTGATCACTTTGTTAGCCCCCCAGCGCTTAGAACAGTGCTTTGTACATAGTAAGTAAGCGCTTAATAAATGCCATCATTATTATTCTCTGTGCCTCAGTGACCTCATCTATAAAATGGGACTGTAAGGAGGATGAAGACTGTGAGCCCCCCCTCGGGACAACCTGATCACTTTGGTGGCTCCTCAGGGCTTAGAACAGTGCTTTGCACATAGTAATTGCCAAATAAATGCCATTATTATTAGTATTGTAACCTCCCCAGCGCTTAGAACGGTGTTTTGCACATAGTAAGCGCTTAATAAGTGCCATTATCATTATTATTATTATTAGAACGGTGCTTTGCATGTAGTAAGCGCTTAATAAATGCCATCATTATTATTATTATTCTCTGTGCCTCGCCTCAGTGACCTCATCTGTAAAATAGGGGTGAAGACTGTGAGCCCCCCTCCCGTGGGACAACCTGATCACCTTGTTAGCTCCCCAGCGCTTAGAACACTGCTTTGCACATAGTAAGCGCTTAATAAATGCCATTATCATTATTGTAACCTCCCCAGTGCTTAGAACGGTGCTTCGCGTAGAGTAAGCGCTTAATAAATCATCATTATTATTATCATCATCATCATTATCATCATCATTATTATTATTAGAACGGTGCTTTGCATATAGTAAGCGCTTAATAAATGCCATTATTATCATTATTGTAACCTCCCCAGTGCTTAGAACGGTGCTTCGCACATAGTAAGCGCTTAATAAATCATCATTATTATTATCATCATCATTATCATCATCATCATTATTATTATTATTAGAACGGTGCTTTGCATGTAGTAAGCGCTTAATAAATGCCGTTATTATTACTATTGTAACCTCCCCAGCGCGTAGAACGGTGCTTTGCACATAGTAAGCGCTTAATAAATGCCATCATTATCATTATTAGAACGGTGCTTTGCATATAGTAAGCGCTTTAATAAATGCCATTATTATTATTGTTATTATTAGAAAGGTGCTTCGCATATAGTAAGCGCTTAATAAATGCCATTATTATTATTGTTATTATTAGAACGGTGCTTCGCACATAGTCAGCGCGTGGCTCAGTGGAAAGAGCCCGGGCTTTGGAGTCAGAGGTCATGGGTTCAAATCCCGGCTCCGCCACATGTCTGCTGTGTGACCTTGGGCAAGCCACTTCACTTCTCTGGGCCTCAGTTCCCTCATCTGTAAAATGGGGATGAAGACTGTGAGCCCCCCGTGGGACAACCTGACCACCTTGTATCCCCCCCAGCGCTTAGAACGGTGCTTTGCACATAGTAAGCGCTTAATAAAATGCTATTATTATTATTATTAATAATAATAATAATAATAAATGCCATCATCACTAGATGGGTCAAAATTGCCTCAGGCTCCGCCAGGGCCGAGCGCCGCGCGTGAGTGCGTGCGCGCGCCTGGGGGGAGCGTGCGCGCGCGCGTCGGGAGGGGAGCGCGCGTGCGCGCGCCTGGGGGAGGGCGTCCGCGCGTGGGGAGGGGAGCGTGCGTGCGCGCGCCTGGGGAGGGCGTTCGCGCGTGGGGAGGGGAGCGTGCGTGCGTGCGCGCGCCTGGGGAGGGCGTACGCGCGTCGGGAGGGGAGCGTGCGTCGGGAGGGGAGCGTGCGTGCGCGCGCCGGAGGGAGCGAGCGTGCGTGCGTGCGTGCGTGGGGGTGAGAGAGCCAGAGCGTGTGTGAGAGAGAGAGAGGGAGACAGAGCGTGAGGGAGGGCGGGGAGAGAGAAGGGAGGAGAGACGACGACGAGGAGGAGGAGGAGGAGGAGGAGGAAGAAGAGGAGGAGGAGGAGGAAAAAAAGGAGGAAGAAGAGGGAGAGTTGTGTGTTTGTGTCAGGGCCGGGCGTGGTGTACGTGCCGAGCGCGCTGTGCGACCCGTCCTGCTCTCCTCAGCCCTCAGGCGGGCCGGGCCTCGGGGGCCTCCTGAGGCGAGCAGGCCCCGACGACAGCAGCAGCAGCACCTCCTCCTCCTCGTCCTCCTCCTCCTCCTCCTCCTCTTCCTCGCGGGGCGGCCATGAGGCGGCGGCGGTGAGGAGGAGGAGGAGGAGGCGGTCGGGGCGAAGCGACGGGCGGGCCGCCGGGCCCTCGGCCGCCCCGCCATGGCCCACGACAGCGGCGGGAGCGAGCGGGACCGGCAGTACTGCGAGCTGTGCGGGAAGATGGAGAACCTGCTGCGGTGCGCCCGCTGCCGCAGCTCCTTCTACTGCAGCAAGGAGCACCAGCGGCAGGACTGGAAGAAACACAAGCTCATCTGCGGGCACGGGGGGCCCGCCGAGCAACCACCACCGACGGCACCACCACCGGCACCAGCACCACCACCACCACCACCGGCGGCTGCCGCCGCCGCCTCCTCCGGGCCCGACGAGCCGGTGTACCCCCCGGGCGGCCCGCGGCCCAACGGGCAGACCAAGCCCCTGCCCGCCCTGAAGCTGGCCCTGGAGTACATCGTGCCCTGCATGAACAAGCACGGCATCTGCGTGGTGGACGACTTCCTGGGCCGGGAGACCGGCCAGCGGATCGGCGACGAGGTCCGCGCCCTCCGCGACACCGGCAGGTTCACCGACGGCCAGCTGGTCAGCCAGAAGAGCGACTCGTCCAAGGACATCCGCGGAGACAAGATCACCTGGATCGAGGGCAAGGAGCCCGGCTGCCGCGCCATCGGACGCCTCATGAGCAGCATGGACGACCTCATCCGACACTGCAACGGGAAGCTGGGCAACTACAAGATCAACGGACGCACAAAAGTCAGTCGCCCCCCCCCCCCCTCCGATCGATCGATCAATCGTATTTACTGAGCGCCTACCGTGTGCAGAGCACTGGGCCAAGCGCTTGGGAGGTCCAAGTTGGCAACATAGGGAGACGGTCCCTACCCGATCCCGACCGCTTATTAGACAGAGATAGATCGATATGCTATATACACGATATGATAATGATGACGATGGCGTTTATTAAGCGCTTGCTATGGGCCAAGCGCTGCTCGAAGCGCCGGGGAGGTTACGAGGTGATCAGGTTGTCCCAAGTTGGGGGAATCACAGTCTACTAACGTATATATATACACACACAATATGTACTAGTATAGTATGTGTAGTAGTATATACACTACTATAGTAGTGTATACTGGCGTATATATATATATATATACTAGTATAGTATACTATATATTGCATATACCATGTGTTATATATATGTATATGATGGTATGTGTTCTAAGCTCTGGGTAGGTTACAAGGTGATCAGGTTGTCCCACGGGAGGGCTCACAGTCTACTAGCGTATATATATATACACACACTATGTACTAGTATAGTATGTGTAGTAGTATATACACTACTATAGTAGTGTATACTGGCGTATATATATATATATATATATATATACTAGCATAGCATACTATATATTGCCTATACCATGTATTATATGTATGTATATAGTGGTATGTGTTCTGAGCTCTGGGGAGGTTACAAGGTGATCAGGTTGTCCCACGGGGGGGCTCACAGTCTACTAGCATATATATATATATATATATACTAGTGTATGTATATATACATACACTGTACTAGTGTAGTACGTGTAGTAGTATATGCACTACTATAGTAGTGTATGCTATATATTATATATACCATGTATTATATATATATGTATATAATGGCATGTGTTCTAAGCGCTGGGGAGGTTACAAGGTGATCAGGTTGTCCCACGGGGGTTCACAGTCTACTAGTATATATATACACACATACATACATACACACACACATACATACATACACACATACATATGCATATATGCTAGTATTGTGTATGTAGTAGTATATACACTACTGTAGTAGTGTATGCTAGTGTACTGCCGTACACTAGTGTATATATACTGGTATATCTATATATATCTATATCTATACACACACACACACACACACACACACTAGTATAGTATACTATATATTATATATACCATGTATTATATATATATGTAATGGTATGTGTTCCAAGCACTGGGGAGGTTACAGGGTGATCAGGTTGTCCCACAGGGGGCTCACAGTCTACTAGTATCGTGTGTATATATATATATACACAGTAAATACTAGTATAGTGTATATTATACTTACCACTATACACATACACACATATAAAATAATATGTGTTAAGCGCTTACTATATGCCAAGCACGGTTCTAAGCACCAGGGGTGGGATACAAGGTGATCAGGTTGTCCCATGTGGGGCTCACAGTCTTCATCCCCATTTTCCAGATGAGGGAACTGAGGCCCAGTGAAGTGACTTGCCCCAAATCACCCAGCTGACAAGAGGTGGAGCCGGGATTAGAACCCATGACCTCAGACTCCCAAGCATAGGCTCTTTCCACTGAGCCATGCTGCTTCTGCGTGCCGAGCACTGAACCAAGCTCTTGGGAAGTACAAATCAGCAACAAACAGAGACAGTCCCTACCCAACCACAGGCTCACATTCATTCAATCGTATTTATTGAGCATTTTCTGGGTACTGAGCCCTGGACTAAGCGCTTGGGAGACTACAGATCGGCAACAGATAGAGATGGTCCCTACCCAACAGCGGGCTCACAGTCTAGAAGGGGGAGACGGACAGCAAAACAAAACAAGTAGACAGGTGTCAATGCCATCAGAATAAATAGAATTATAGGTGCATACACATCACTAAAATAGAGTGGTAAATATGTACAAAAATTCACAAGTGCTGTGGGGAGGGGAAGGGGGTAGGGCCGGGGGTGGGCGATGAGGAAGAGAGGATCGCCAGATGGGACGGGTCATTCTGGCCGGGGGGAGGCCGGACGGCTGCCCCAAGGGCCGGTGAAGAGAAGGGGGCAACCCTAAACCACCCTGCTGTTGGCACGCATCGTGACCTCCCTGCCCTCCCTAATAATAATAGTAATAATAACAATAATGGTATTAAGTGCTTACTATGTGCCGCACACTGTTCTAAGTGCTGGGATAGATACAAGCTTATCAGGTTGCCCCACGTGGGGCTCACAGTCTTAATCCCTATTTTACAGATGAGGTAACTGAGGCACAGAGAAGTTAAAGTGACTTGCCCAAAGTCACACAGCTGACAAGTGGCAGAGCTGGGATTAGAACCATGACCTCTGACACCCAAGCCCACGATGATGATGATGGTATTTGTTAAGCGCTTACTATGCGTCAAGCACAGGTCTAAGCGCTGGGGGAGATGCACATTAAGCAGGTTGGACACAGTCCCTGTCCCACATGGGGCTCCCACTCCTATCCCCACTTTACAGAGGAGATAACCGAGGCCCAGAAAATGAAGGTATTTAAGCGCTTACTATGTGTCAAGCACTGCTCGACACTCTGGGGTAGGTACCTGCTAGTCGGGTTGGACACGTGGGGCTCACTCTCTTATCCCCATTTTACAGAGGAGGTCACCGAGGTCCAGAGAAGTGAAGTGACTCGCCCAGGGTCTCTCAGCAGACAGGTGGCGGAGGCGGGGTTAGAACCCACACCCTTCCGACACCCAGGCCCGTGCTGTAGCCGCAAGGCCATGCTTCCATCCCCCCAAGTCACTTCCCCCCAGGCTTGGTGGTAGGACTTGTGTCACGTACACACCCGGCTGACCTGTTTCTTTAGGTCAACGCCCCTCCCCCCCTCCAGGTTATGTCCCTTTCCACCTCAGGCTCAGTCGGTGGCATTTACTGAGTGCCCCGTTGTGAGCAGAGCACTGTGCTGATCGCTTGGGAAGATAGGGAGTCACCGACGTGATTCCCGCCCACTAGGAATTTGCAATCTAGCTTTCCCTTCCCCTTCTGCCCCCAGCCCTGCGGAGGTCATCATTTGAGAATTAACCCCCCTCGGGCCGGTGCCCCTGGTCCCACCGAAGTGTGCGGGCCTTTAATTAGGTGTTGGGTTTAGGTTTGCATAAACCCGTTACAGAAATAAAATGCCACCCCCACCTGGAAACAATGAAACAGTTTTCTGTGAGAAGCCTGGTGACAGAGTGCCTTTGCCTCATCGCCGGGGTGACAGAGTGCCTTTGCCTCATCGCCCGGGTGACAGAGTGCCTTTGCCTCATCGCCCGGGTGACAGAGTGCCTTTGCCTCATCGCCCGGTTGGGGCCCATAATACGATTGAAGAGATGGCACCCCTTTACCTGCCCTTTTAGAAAGCGAACGGGACTCTTGCAGTTCTTTCTGCACCAGATCTTTCTCCATCTTGGTAGCTGAGGAGTCTTCCCATCCCTGAAACGGTCCTGGAGTTCCCTAAAAGGTGAGGAAGGGTATGCTTTGGGTACGTAGCTCTGTGTGTATGTATTCGTTCCCCTTTTTCAGCTGCCGTAACCTAGAGCTCACAGCCCCCAACCAAACCCCGGCCCTTTGCTCTCTGTAGCCGGTAAATCGACATTTAGCCCCCGCTTCCCTCCCTAGTTACCGTCCCCCGCCCACGCACACACAGATTCAGCTTCCTGAGAATCTGAACTTTTCCTTCCACTTCCCCTTTCTCCTGTCAGTGTTTGGAAGGTAGGACGGGGAGATGAGACAAATCTCTGCCCCTCTCCACCCCTTCCATTTTTACCCCTGACCTGGCATCCCACAAGCAGATTGACTAGACAAATGTGTAGCCCTTTTTTCTTTGGGAAGACTTCACAGAACTCTGGATTTTAAGGAGTTTGTCAGCGTCATTAATGGTATTTAGCGGGTGTTTACTGTGTGCCGAGCACTGCACTAAATGCTTGGGAGAGCACAGCAGCGTTGGTAGACACGATCCCTGCCCACGATGAGTTTTCAGACTAGAGAGGAAGACAGACATTACTGTAAATAAATAATCTATAATAGATCATTTATAGTTAAGTCCATCTGTGCCGTGGAATTGTGGGTGGGCCCAAAAGTCACAGATCCAAGTGCAGAGACAGTGCAGAAGGGAGAGGGAGCCTGGGAACAGAGGACTTAATCGGGGAAGGCCTCTTGGAGGAGATGGGACCGTAATAAGGCTTTGAAGGTAGGGAAGGGTGGTGGTCTGGTGTCTATGGAGGGGGAGGGATTTCCAGACTGGGTTGTTAATCAATCCCTGTGGGGGCACTCCCTCCCCCTGCCAACTTGCAGGCAGCTTTACTACCGAGCACAGTGAGTGGGGGGAAAAGAGGCGAAGAAAAAATACCCTGGTCAGGCTTTTCTTGAATGAAGGCAGGCTTATGAGGTGCCCTTCTGGAGTGTTGAAACTCTCTGTAATGATGATAATAATAGTAGGCAAACTACTGTCAGGGAAAGGGGTGGGATTGCACATTTGAACCCGGGCAGCCCAGTGATGTTTGAAGAAGCTCTGATGTTTGAAGAAGCTCTTTACTACCCGAAACAGCTCGTCTCAAAACGGGCCCGCCCAGGCTGTGACCGGCAGGTGTGGGGTGGGAAACGGCAAGGAGGGAAGGTGCTGTGGTGACCTCGTTAAGAGGGTGGTTCAAGTTGGGGGCTCGAGCCCTGACCCAAGGGCGGGGGCCGAGTTGCAGGGTCAGGCTGATCCCTGCAGTCAGTGAGGGGAGGAGGGCAGCCCGAGTCCTGCAGCCCAGGGGCTGCGGTGGGGGAAGTAGACCGGACTCCAGCCTTGTAGAGCTAAAGAATCTCTGGCCCCTTCACACTTTCCTCCTCCTCTTCACTTGGCTTTCCATTTCAGGCTAGGAGAGAAGTGCGGGGATAGACTTGAGGGGGAGGGGGGAACCCTCTGTTCTCCTCATCTCCCTCTATGAGACAGACTTCAGAGCAACTGGCTCGGAGAGGAGCTGTTGGGAGGAGATGACCCGCCGTCTGAGGTCGAGTCAAGTCAGTCGTATTTGTTGAGGGCTTCCTGTGTGCAGAGCGCTGTTCTAAGCACTTGAGAGAGTGCAATATAACACACATTCCCTGCTCGCAACGAGCTTACAGTCTAGAGGAGCCCCTTGCCCGAGGCCACGGGGACAGCGCCCATGGTTCCTTAGAGAGCAAGGCGGCCACCGCTGTCCCCGGACTTTCAGGGCTCCCTGCGGTGTGTGGCCTGGCAGAGCAAAGTCTTGCCCCCCCGTCTCTCGCCCCAGCTGTCAACGCATCCCAAGAACCTCTCTGGTTGGGCAGAGTGGGCCTTGGTGGCCAACCGTAGCACGATCGACCCCTCGGCGGCTCCTAGCCCAGCCGGGGCCCGAGAGAGCGAAAGGCCGAGGTGAGAAGGGGGCTGGTTCGGAGCTGGCTCAGCGGCCCGGGCCCCTCCGACACCATATCAGGCGGTGGCTGTGGCCACCGTGTGCCATCCCGCGCTCTGAATGGGGCTACTGCTTAGGGGGCAAGTTCTCTCGGGCTGGGCAGACCACACCGCAGCTGGCACTCCCGGAGGACGTCCGGTTGGCAGCGGCTCTTGGGCGAGGCCGAGGGTCCGGGAATGTCCCGGACCTAGTCGTCTCGCCGGCGGGTTACCGCCTCCCGGGACGTGGAGGGACAGGAATTTGGGCTGCTCGGGCTCTGTCAGTTCTCCGGGTAGTCGAAAGATCGGAAGCCCCCTCCCGCTCCCTTGGACGGTGTCCACCCCGCAGGTTGGGGCCCTGTGGGCATTTTGGTTTGGTTTTAGACTTTATTCACACATTGGGATTTTTGTCTTAGTGTCACGTGAAAGTTATGACTAACAAGTGACATGGGATGTGAGTAAATGCGGTCTCACTTTCCCTCAGGAGTTGGGGATCTGATTAGGTTACAATAATAATAATTGTAGCATTTATTAAGCACTTACTCTGTGCCAGGCACTGTACTAAGCGCTGGGGTGGGTACAAGCAAATCGGGTTGGACACAGTCCCCGTTCCACATGGGGCTCACAGTCTCATTCCCTGTTTGACAGATGAGGGAGCTGAGGCCCAGAGAAGTGAAGTGACTTGCCCAAGGTCTCCCAGCAGACAAATGGCGGAGCCGGATTAGAACCCAGGACTTTCTGACTCCCAGGCTTGTGCTCTCTCCACTGTGCCATGCTGCTTCTCTAATGGCCAGCACGTTCCTAACCATGGGTTTCCACTCTGTCCCCGACAGAAAATCCCCGGGGCGGTGTCACGTAGCGGGGCTGCTGCTGGACTTGACATTTTTCCAAGGATTGCGTTTTGAAAACAGTGTAAACGGTCCACGATATTTTAGAGAGTTTTAGGGGTGAATTTGCAGCCCAACTCAGCGCCGGCGATCTCCCTACCGAGGCCAACGGCAGACACCAAAGCGGGATCCAGCCGGGGCCACGTCCCTCTCCGGCAAGACGGCCGAGCCGAGGGGACGTGACAGGAGGCGGGAGTTGCGCACACAGGACGGTGGATCCTTGAGAGCGACAGTGAAAGAAAGGTTCCTTTCTTGGTCTGGTAGCAGTCGTGACTTCTGGAGTTTAAAATCTGGCCGGCGGGAAATCCAGTCCCGTGGGAGAGAAGGAACGAATAGTCGTGACGGAGTATTTACCTGTCCTTATACTCCTGCTGTTCCCCCTATCGGAAATTGATTTTTGGGTGTGGCTCCCCCTCTATAATAATAATAATGGCATTTTATTAAGCGCTTACTATGTGCAAAGCACTGTTCTAAGCACTGGGGAGTTTACAAGGTGATCAGGTTGTCCCACATGGGGCTCACGGTCTTCATCCCCATTTTATGGATGAGGGAACTGAGGCACAGAGATGTTAAGTGACCTGCCCAAAGTCACACAGCTGACAAGTGGCGGAGCCGGGATTTGAACCGATGACCTCTGACTCCAAAGCCCGGGCTCTTTCCACTGAGCCACGCCCTCTAGACTGTAAGCTCCTTGCCGGGCAGGGGTCATGTCGCCCAACTGTATCGGAGTGGACTCTCCCAAGCGCTTAGTCCAGTGCTCTGCGCACAGGAAGTACCAATGAGAGGTTGAGAGAGATGTTGGGCCGTTTTTATGGCTTTGGACCAGAACCGTCCAAAGTCCCAGAGAGTTGTTATGTCGGTGAATTAGGTGGACTCTCCCGAGGCAGATGACAACAAGATGAGAGGCACCTTGGCCTACAGAGAAGCAGTGTGGCCTAGTGGATAGGGCGTGGGCCTGAAGAGTCAGAAGGATCTGGGTTCTAACCCCGGCTCCATCACTTCTCTGTGCCTCAGTTGCCTCATCTGTAAAATGGGGATTAAGAACCCTTTCCTCTCCATCCAAACCGCTACCCTGCTCGTTCAATCTCTCATCCTATCCCGACTGGATTACTGCATCAGCCTCCTCTCTGATCTCCCATCCTCCTGTCTCTCCCCACTTCAATCTGTACTTCTCGCTGCTGCCCGGATCGTCTTTGTGCAGAAATGCTCTGGGCATGTTACTTCCCTCCTCAAAAATCTCCAGTGGCTACCAATCAATCTGCGCATCAGGCAGAAACTCCTCACACTCGGCTTCAGGGCTGTCCATCACCTCACCCCCTCCTACCTCACCTCCCTTCTTTCCTTCTCCAGCCCAGCCCGCACCCTCCGCTCCTCTGCCGCTAACCTCCTCACTGTGCCTCGTTCTCGCCTGTCCCGCTGTCGACCCCCAGCCCACGTCCTCCCCCGGGCCTGGACTGCCCTCCCTCCACACATCCGCCAAGCTAGCTCTCTTCCTCCCTTCAAAACCCTACTGAGAGCTCACCTCCTCCAGGAGGCCTTCCCAGACTGAGCCCCCTCCTTCCTCTCCCCCTCCCCATCCCCCGCCTTACCTCCTTCCCCTCCCCACAGCACCTGTGTGTGTATATGTATACATATGTATATATGTTTGAACATATTTATTACTCTATTTTACTTGTACATATTTATTCTATTTATTTTATTTTGTTAATATGTTCTGTTTTGTTGTCCGTCTCCCCCTTCAAAACTGTGAGCCCGCTGTTGGGTAGGGACCGTCTCTATATGTTGCCAACTTGTACTTCCCAAGGGCTTAGTACAGTGCTCTGCACACAGTAAGCGCTCAATAAATACGATTGCATGAATGAACCGTGAGCCCCATGTGGGACAAGGACTGTGTCCAACCCGATTACCTTGTATCTACTCCAGCTCTTAGTAGAGTGCCTGGCACACAGTAAACGCTTAACAAATACCACAGTTATTATGATGATGACAGGTGAGCGAGCTCCAGCATGGTCACGGTGATGTCAGGGCTGCGATGCCCTGCGGGGGCTTGGTCACAGCGCTGGTGGTTTGTGCGGTGCCAACTTCGGCTCTGCGATGCCCACTGAGGCCTGGAATGCAGCACGTTGCTGACAGAGGTCATGTGAGCGTATCACCAGTGGGCTCCATTGATGGCCAAAGTGACGGGAGCCCAGAGTCCACGCTGGGCCCCCGTGCCATGACCCCGCAGATGCTTGGCATGGCAGCTTCCTCAGTAGGCGCTGTCCATCCATGCCAGCTGGCATTGTTCAGTATTCCCACAGGGCCCGCCCAGGTCATGGAACGTGAGGGGCCGGCGGGAGACGGAGGGGCTGTCCCGGTCAGTTCGAAAACATGAGCCAGGGCAGGTCGGAGGGGGCTGGGTAGCCATGGAGGCTAACCTGCCTGCTGGGCTGTGGCACGCTGGACCTTGTTAATTAGATCATTCCATCTCAGGAGCCTCAAAAGGGTGTGGGCATTGAAGTCCAGCCCGGAAACTCATTTTAGAAAGTTTGCTCTCCTCAGTAGCGGACTCTAGAGGGTTTTCTTTCTTGGACTTCTGCCCAAAGTTCGTGATTTCAGCCTGTTTTCCCACCGGGATTCTCGCTCATTTTTTCCACCAGAGAGCTCGAAAATAGGGCCTTGGAAAATCGCTCCCATCATATTGCGGAATGGCTCTGCACCTGCTAAGTGACTTTGGTTGAAAGTCGATAATGTCGCTCGAAAGTGTTTTGACTGCAGTTCGTCTATTCGTCTCGTATGTTTTTTTTTGGAATGCCCGAGAAGACAGTGATCCTTTTGCCGTGTTGTTTGAGCCAAACCATCTTGCGGTGATATCCTGGGCGGGCCCTTCATCCATCAGATTCCTCTCTAAATCGGTGTTGAACGGTAGCCACAGTGTCCCACTCAGGGAGGGGGGAGGGGACTTCCCTTTCCAGTCGACCTCATGGCTCGACAGTGCCCGTCAGCAGCCGTGCTATTCTTTGAGCGTCTGATGTGCGCAGAGTACTAAGTGCCTGAGGGACATAGAAAAAGAGGAAAAGATGGGATCCTCCCCTGTTACGATGTACAGAGCAAGGCAGGCATAAACATGAGAAAGAGAGCAACTATGTGTTGTAACAAATAGAGAAATACCCAAACAGTAATAATGTTGAAAACATTGTGGTGTTTATTCAGCTCTTACTAGGAGATAGATTAGGGTATTGAGCGCTTGCTAGAGGCTGAACCTTGTGCGAAGTGATGAGGTGGGGGTGGAGGAAAGGTTCACATTGAGTCCCTGGTCAGCGAAGGCAGGCTTATAGTCTTCAGGCCCGGGGACCAGGAGAGGGGATGCCCCCTCACCCCAGGGAGCCAGTGAGGAGCTGGGCAAAGTGGCAGGAAGGGAGAGGGGGTGGGGGAGGGCATGACGGGAAGGGATAGGAGAAAGGAACCTGAGCCGAGGAAAAGATGGATCAAGAAACCAAAAGTAAGATGTAGGACACTAGCAAGGGAAAGGAGAAGGAAACTAGGCTATAGAGACTTAATCTAAAATCAAAAAGGAAGAATCGTTGTCTTGGAACAGTGCACTCTGCCCACGGTAGGCCTTCAAAGACTGCGGACTGATCGATCTGTTGGTTTGAAAATTATTCGTCTTTCAGCTCGTGTCGGTTGCCTTGTTTTATATTGTGCATCTGCCCTTGCTTCGGGAACTTGGTTAGATGACTATTCCGATCAAGTAAGGGGTTATCTCGAGGCCAGGGAATGTCAGTGGGGAATGTAAAGAGTGGTCGGTCTGGGGTTAGCTGTAGCTTTGAGCTCCGCCGGGGAAGTCACCGGGCGCACCGAGCAGAGAGGTCAGCCGTGCTTTGAGAGCGCTTTCCTCAAGTTTAGACTTCACCGTAGCTGCCGTCTAGAATCTTCAAGTCAAGATTGAGGTAAATGTGGCTTGGAAAACAGGCCGGATGAGGAAAAATTTGCCCCTTGTGGTATGTTCAAATGAGACCGCCCCATGGGGTCCTTCGTTTGGCAGGCCTGTCCTCCGCAAAGGCCAGGGAGCAGGCTGGCACGGACCTTGCTCACCTGGTCGGGAGCTAACTGTGGCTCTGCCCAGCCTGAGGCAGTGTTTGCAGAGCTTCGGGCGGAAAAGTGTCCCTCAGCCCACCCACCTGCCCATCCCCCTGAGGGAGAGAGAGCCACCAACTGCCCGGCGATCTCTCTGAGCTAGACCATCTCCACTGTCCAGTCTGGGGCGGTCCTGGGATGCGGGTGGGATGGACGGGCCTCAGCCGCCCTCCTTAACTTTTCCAGAGCGTTTCCGTCCAAAGCCTCGGGTGGGAAGGGGCTCCCACACTTCACCTAAGCATGTGCGTTGTGAGCCCGGCAAGTCCTAACGTGGGCTAAATGAGGACGCTTGTGTTGGGGGGCGTTTCCGGAGCTACACTTTGGTGTCTGCTTGAGGTAATGGCCCAGAGAAGCTCTGAGCTGTCTAAACTGTAAACCGGAGAACTTTAAGGAAGATTTGAGGGAGGAAACGAAGGCTCACGCCCATCCCTCTTTCTTTGAGATGGCCACCAGGAGACCGTGTTGAATTAGGCCCCTCTTCTCGGTTTGGACTTTCCGAGCATCCCTCCCCGCTACTGTGTCTCAGGGCAGGCAGATCCGGGACTCAGCCGGAGTGGCAGCTCAGTGGCGGAGTGAAGAGTGGCTTATCGGCCCTGGGGAGAACGTGCTGTCCCGCGGCTCTGTGGCCTTGACCTAAAATCCTAGCTTCTAGCCCGCCTTACTTACTATTATTATTATGGTAGTCGTTAAGCGCTTTCTATGTGCCAAGTACTGTTCTAAGTCTGGGGATAAATACAAGTTAATCAGGTTGAACATGGGCCCTGTCCCACATGGGGCTCACACTCTTAATCCTCATTTTACAGATGAGGGAACTGAGGCACACAGAAGTGAAGTGACTTGCCCGAGGTCACACAGCAGAGATGTGGTGGAGCCGGGATTAGAACCCAAGCCAGGCCCAGGCTTTCTCCACTAGGTCACGCTGCTTCCAATGTGGAAAGCGAAGCTGGAAGCAGAAAGGCCGCCAGGCCACTGCAGAAGGTGCTCATCATTCAGGATTCTCCCTTCTTCCACTTCTCCAGCCAACGCTGAAAGCGGGGTGGGGGAGATGTGTGTGTGGGGGTGGGCAGGGAGAAAAGAGACAGAGACACAGACCCTGCTCCTCTCCCCTCCCAACCCGCGGACACTTGGGCTCCGACCACTTTGAGATGCTGTCAGGGGCGGGAGATCAGTTCCACAGAGAAGCTGTCCGGTAACTCCCAAGTACGCCCGCATCCCACAGAGGGTCCCACCAGCTGACCGGCCCGGACCCTTCCCGAGCCCTAGAGCAAAAGCCTGACGCCATCCGATGGATCATCACAGAGTCAGCTGCTCGGTCAGTCAGAGCCCTCGGGCCCTGAAGCCAGGACCAGAACTGAAGAGTTCCTGTGGCTCGTTTGGACCCTTGTTTCCGGCTCGCTGCCCAGCTTGGGCGGGCCCCACGGGCCTCCTCTGCAGGCTTCTGTTCCAGTCTCTTCATCTTTGACATACGGATAATACCGGTCCCCTTTATGGGAATGTCGGGTCCATTAATTTGTCCTCTTCAGATGTGTTGAGTAAGGAACCTTTTCTTATTTCTTGGCAGAGGCGGGCTCGGTCCCTTTAGGCATTTGGAGCTACTCGGGGCTCCTCCTCACCCTCTCCAGGGGCTCCTGCCCCGATCGCTGGTTTCCGTTCATCTCATAAGTTCGGTGCAGCAGGACGGTTCCCGCCTCGGAGGAGCGGTTATCGGGCCCGGCCGAGTTTCGGTTCCAACCGCCCGGACTGTCTTTGAGGCAGTCGGCACCTTGCCGTGCCATCCTGAGAGAGCCGCTCAGGGGTTGCCTTATGCCCGGGGAAATAACCGTCAGGCAGACTGTGGTCTACCCTGACCTTTTTGGAATGGCGAAGTGAATTGGGTGAGTGGATAAGACCGTGCATAATTCTATTCCGAACAGTGCGGTCCCTAAGACCGTGTGAGCCTGGCTGGTTGCACTCGTTTGTTTCAACAGCCAATCAAAGTATTGTTGTCGAGTAACGAGGCGGTGACTGTCACCATGTCGCCCCAGCATCTGCTCAAAGCGAGTTTGAAGGCTCTTCCCAAGGTTGGGGCGGGGTGTCCATTCATTCATTCAGCTGTATTTATTGAGCGCTTACTGTGTGCAGAGCACTGTACTAAGCACTTGGGAAGTACAAGTTGGTAACATATAGAGACGGTCCCTACCCAGCAATGGGCTCACAGTCTAGAAGTCCAGCCTCCGGCCTCTCCCTCCCTCCCTTCCCCCTCCCCTTCTCATCTTGTACTTCCCAAGCGCTTAGTACAGTGCTCTGCACACAGTAAGCGCTCAATAAATACGATTGATTGATTGATCTGAAGGATCTCTCATATTAATGTCTCTCTCTCCCTCTAGACTGTAAGCTCCTCATGAGCAGGGACCGTGTCTGCTCATTCTCTTGTACTACCCCAACCACTTAGAACAGTGCTCTGCACATAGTAAGTGCTCAGTAAATACCACTGAATGTTTGATTGATCTTCCAGGACTTTTCGCCCTCCAGAAGCAGCTCCCGTCCGTGCTCGTCATACCACCACCACACAAGTTTGCTTAGTTAACGGGCACTTCGCAGTGGTGCCTATCGCCGCTTGAGGTCAGTGAGTCGTTAGGCAACTGTTGATTGAGCGCTCACGTTGTGCAGAGCAATGTACTAAGCACCGGAGAGAGTACGGTGTAACGTTATTACAGATACAGCTTACAGATTGTAAGCTCGTTTCGGGCTGTGTCTGATTATTGTCGTATTGTACCCTCACCGGCGCTTTGTCACACAGTAAGTGCTCAATAAATATGATTGAATGAATGAGCTGAGCCACTTCCCCTCTTAAATAAGGTATCCTTATCTACGACTGAGGGGATGTGGCTACCCAAGGCCAGACCAGTGGACCCAAAGTGACTGTGTTTTGGTTTCCCTGCCCCAAGGCTCGTCGGGGGAGCAATGAGGCAAGGAGGAGAGTCTCAGGGCTGCCTGCCCCCCTGGGCTGCTTTTGTGTAAATCCCTGAGTCGGGGAGAGATGCCCAAGGGGGCCGCATGGTGAGACGGACTCCCGGCCCCCAGTCGGTTGGCCTGAGCCATCCAGGCCTGGCCCCGCCGGACAGACCCTCCCGACGCGGGCCGGGTGAGGTGCGGGCCGCTGTTTCGCGAGGGCGTGACGGAGGCTATTTCTGGATCCGGCCAGTGGTCTGGCCCTCGTCCAGCCCCAGCTGGAACGGCGAGAGTCCTCCAGGCCAGAGCCACTCTGGCCTACTGTCCTGCAAGGGTGGAGACCCTCTGTGGTGTTTTGAGATCCGGTCTGGGTGGGTTTGCAACTCCCTTGCTAATCTGATTTGCAACTGCCTATTCAGTGGGGTCCCTGGGCCTCCAACTTCTGCCTCTGGCCCGGTCCCCTGGGGCGGAGCAGGGTGTGTTTGTTCCACTGCTTGGTTTAGTCCACAGTCCTCTCCCTCACCTAATCTGATGAGCCTGCCCCTTGCAGATTTCTTGGATGTAGAGGGCGGGGAGCTCTTCTGGGAGCCCTCTGGGTGGGGATTAGTACATAGTCAATTGTATTTATTGAACGCTTACTGTGCGCAACGCACTGTACTAAGTGCTTGGGAGAGGACGATATAACAGATCCATTCCCTGCCCACAACGAGCTTACAGTCTAAAGGGGGAGACGGATGTTAATATAAAGGAATTACAATAATGTAAGCAATCCCAAATTTGGCACTCCCCGGCCCTTCCCATTCCTCCCAGGGTCAAGCAGCAAGGCCATCCCAGTGAGGTGGGACCTCTCTGTGCCACGGCCGGACGCCTGTCGAACTTACCTAGGCAGGCAGGAGGGGCACCAGGGCTGCCCTCCGTTTTCGGTCATCGGGAGATTGGTGGGATAGAGGCCCCTGGTGCTCATCCCGGTTTTGCTAAGTACCTGCCGTATGACCTTGGGCAAGTCACTTCTCAGTGCCTAGGTTGCCTCATCTGCAAAATGGGGATTCAGTACCTGTGCCCCCTCTTAAAAGGAGAGCTCCGTGCGGGACCTGATTGTCTTGTATCTAATCCCAACCAATAGTGGAGTGTTTGATGCAGAGTAAGTGCTTAATATATGCAATTATTATTATTATTATCATCATCGTCGTTATAGTAGTAGTAGTTTCAGAGCCATCTCAGCCATTTGTGATCCCTCCAGTCTCCGGGAGACGCTCTCTTTCCTCCGTCTCTCCCACTCGGATCTCTGCCACTCCACTTGGGCTCATTCCCTGGCCTTCCTGATGAGATTCAGTCCTGGGGCCTTTCCTTGCTCTCTGTCCACACGCTCTAAGCAGGTCACTCCCAAAATCGCCCTGGCCATCCCCAACCCCTCTTCCACTCTACAACCTCGCGTTTGCAGTGGCCCCTGGGACGTATCTCTGCGACTAACCCGACAGCCAGCACCTAAAGCTGATCGCGCCCTAAATTGTCTACCTCATATTCCCTCCTGGGCTCTCAACTCCTAACTTCTCCCGCTCCATCAACCACAGCACCACCCTCCCCCGTGGCACGTCGGAGGCACTGTACTGAGCGTTCAGGAAGCACAAAGTCAGCAAGTGACCCATTCCCTGCCCTTGGGCGGGGTTTGCACTGTAACGGCAGGAGAAATATCAGCAGCTGCAGTCATCAAAAATAAATGATGAAACGGACAGTTGACCCAGCGAGTCAGATGTGCTCTGGGTGGGTTTGGATAAATCCGCGAGTGCCAGACCTGGCTGCTGGCCTTCTGTGACTCAGGGTGCCGGTGATTAATCGGGGCCGGCTTATCGGACGAATCAATGAGTTTGTTGTCCTTTTTTTCCTGTTTTGTTTTTGAAAGTGGAGTAGCGTTTCCACGTGTTGCAGGAGAAGACGACGGCGGAACTTAAAGTGATATGATAGCGGTGGCATTTGTTGCAATGAGCAAACAGGGCTAAGCGCTGGGGTAAATGCGGGATAATCAGCTTGTGCCGTGGCTGCCCCTGGGGTGGCCTCTAGGATGAACCGGGCCCTGGAGAGGGGGCATTGACTCCTTCCAAGCCCCCAGAGACCTTCCCGTCCTGCAGACTGGCTCAGGACCAGTGCAGAAAGCCCCCCGTTCAACATGGCCCAATGGAAAGAGCACAGGGCTAGGAGTCAGAGGACATGGGTTCTAATTAGGGCTCCGTCATGTGTCTGCTAATGATGATGATGATGGCATTTATTAAGCGCTTACTATGTGCAAAGCACTGTTCTAAGCGCTGGGGAGGTTGCAAGGTGATCAGGTTGTCCCCTGGGGCGCTCACAGTCTTCCTCCCCATTTTACAGATGCGGTAACTGAGTCACAGAGAAGTGAAGTGACTTGCCCAAAGTCACACAGCTGTGAATTGTGATGGCTTGGTTCTCACACTCTACCACAGGGGCTTTCTCCCTGGGACATCTGCTTTAAGCCAGTGGCCAGGATCATCCCTGTCCGCCCACCTGGTTTTTTTTTTCCAATGTTAAGCACTTACTATGTGCCAGGCACAATATATATAAAGCGTCGGGGTACGTGCAAGATAATCGGGTTGGCCACAGTCCCCGTCTTACCTTACTGCCCAGTTCTCAGTAAGCGAGAGAATCTCCGGGCCTCAGTTTCCTCATCTGTAAAATGGAGATGAAGACTGGGAGCCCCCTGTGTGACAGGGACTGTGTTCAACCTGATTACCTCATACCTAACCCAGCACTTAAAACACAGTAAGTCCTTAACAAAAACTATTATTATTATTATTATTATTATTATTACGGGCTCTCCCTCCCATGGGTGCTGTGGCCCATTACAGGGAGAAAGCTGCTATATCCCTGGGAGATGCTGGGTTAAAGAACCCGAAGATGCATTTTTTTTCTTCCCCTTTCAGTTGTTGGATGGCAACGGGACTCTCCTGGAGTTTTCCCAGGAAGGAGCTGGGGCCAAATGAGTAAAATGAGCAGAGCTGGCCCTGCCCTGTCATGGAAGACCTACTCCAAAGTCAGCCTGTTGTTGTGACCGCTTTGTCGTGCAAAGCCCCAGCCCCTTCACCCTCACACACTGCTTGCCCCAGGAAAATCTGCGATTTAGCGAGGCGGGTGGGCGTCTTCCCGTTGTCCATTCAGACCAAGTCGCGTCGGGCGCATTGGCCGTGGCCCGTAGACCCCACGTCATGGGCCGACCGTCGGAGCAGAGCGAGTCGCCTGCGCGTGTTCCCGTGTCCGTTTCTCCGGGCGGAGCTGCCCACCGCGGTCTCCGGTCCCAGGTTTCGAATCCCTGGTGCAACTTGGGAACCCCAGAGGGCTCTGCTAGAGCATGTGTTTCCATCGCACGATTTGGCAGGTATTTTAAGAATGTTCTTCCCACATCACGAGTCTGATCTGGCGTAACAGGAGCCACCCGCTGGCACGAGCAGATTCAGTGTAGGAAGGAAATGGGGTGTGTGTGTGTCTCTCTGTGTGTGTCTATGTGTGTTTGTGTACAGTGCCGTTACGCTTCCCAGCTTCTCCCTCATCCTTACTACACTTCACTGGCCAGGACTTTGTGTTCCTTTGTGCCACCTCACAGTTTTTAATACAGTAAAAGAGCCGTGGACCCCGTGTCAACTTATGGACTGAAATTAACTACCCTACTTTGTTTTCTAACAAAACAGCCATTTCATGATTCATACTTCTCAAGGCGTGCTCTTCTAATACGTTAAAAAAAAATAACCCAGATGAAAAAACTGGCCATTTAAAAAGCTGAGCTCGTCATTAATAATAATAATAATAATAATAATGGCATTTGTTAAGCGCTTACTATGTGCAGAGCACTGTTCTAAGCGCTGGGGGGGATACAAGGTGATCAAGTTGTCCCACGTGGGGCTCACAGTCTTAATCCCCATTTGTCGTTGAGACGTTACCATCCTCACCTTGTGCTTAGGGCCACAGCGGGGAAGGTTTCGGCCAAAGAATCACCTGGGATGTCCGGTCAGGTGGATGGGCTCAACGACAGTACTGAAAAAATGACTGGCTTAATAGTAATAATAATAAAAATGATAGTAACTGTGGTATGAAGGGCTTACTCTGTACCAGGCACAGTTCTGAGCGTGGGAGTAGATACAGAATAATTGGGTTGGCCATAGTCTCTGTCCCACATAAGACTCACGATCTTAATCCCCATTTTACCGAATTGTACTCTCCAAGCGCTTAGTCCAGTGCTCTGCACACAGCAAGCGCTCAATACATGCGATTGGATGAATGAGGGAACCGAGGCACAGAGAAGTGACTTGCCCAAGGTCACAGAGCAGACAAGCGGAGGAGCCGGAATTAGAACTCGGGTCCTCCTGACTCCCAGGTGTGTGCTCTACCCATTAGGCCACACTGCTTTACGTGAGCGGTCGACGCCACCTCGGTCTGCCGGTTCACGGGGGTGACGGCACCATGGGAGCCGCGTGTGCACTTTGTCGGGCACCGTGCCCGCCGCCCCGCTCGCCGCACTTGGGCCCCAGCGGGAACGCGACGGGCAGGGATGGGGAAGTGCGGTTGGCATGGCGCCAGCCTCCGGTCCCCCCCTCCCTCCCCATCACCACTTCCTCCTTTTGGGGTCTGGGCTCGTCCAGGCCCATTTCATCAACGGGCATTTCGTGATGGAACTTGGGGAAAGATTCCCTCCCCTCCCGACGACGCACTAATCTGGGTAAGGAGGTCACCATTCATCATTTATCGAACTGCGCACCTCGTAATATGGGGGAGTATTTTTAAAATACCGAAGTTCAGAAAGGGAGGGGGAGAAACACACGTTTCCTGACTCAGCCTCATTTTGAGTACGAGCTTACCAAAGCCCGAAATAAATCTCTTCAGGCTCCAGAGAGGTATCACGAGCCTCTTCCTTCCTTTTATTCTCATGGTAAAACATAAATTTGAGTTATTTCCTATCTGTTCAGAAAATCCTTTCAATTATGTATAGTAAAGTATCAAGAGAGGAAGAAAATGAAATGCGATTGTTCTGTTCATATAAATACATTGTAGTCGTAGCAGGAGACTGAAGTATTGAAAGCCGAGGGCCCTAGGCAGCTGACGAAATGGAGACAGTGACGATTCCTACCCTGTGATAGAGTTTCATCTGATGGGGCTGAAGGGGTCCTCCGGTTCCCCTCGTTCCGGGTTGGAGGAGGAGGATGATTCCGATTGCCCACCCCTGTCCTCGGAGGGCTCGGGAGAGCCGCCGGTCAGTGGTCCTTATGGCCCGGCTTCCGGGGCCCCCTCGAAGAACACTGCTCGCCGGCCCCAAGGGCGTGAGACCGGACCGGTGGGCCTCAGAGGTGACCGGCGCAATGGGCCACTTCATCCTCCCCCGCCTTCTGGGAAGACCCTGACCAGGGGCGAGACCGTGCGGCTCGAAAGCAAACGGAAATCCGCCGGTTACCGAGGGAATTCCATTCGTGGTGGGAAACGGCAGAGAAGAAGAGGGCAGCTCTCACCCCACCGGACCGGCCTGGGCTGAGACTGATGTCTCAGGACTGAATGAGAAATGACTTCTTTGCGGGAGTGGCCATGGGCTTCCTTTCCACGTGTGGAGGCTCAGGGGCTCCAGAGGCCGTCGGGTGTGCCCGGGGGCAGGAGGGAGCAGGGGTTGGCCACGCGCCTTTGTCCATCCTGACCCCTGCTAAGGAAAAGAAAGAGCAGACTTGGAGTTGAGGAGAGTCTACCTGTCATCGTCAGGGCGCATCAGACTCTGTACAGATGGTGGCTTCGGCACTCCTGAGGAGGAAGGTGGCGGGGGGGACAGTCTGCCTTGCGTGTCAAGTCGGTGACCACAGGGGTCAAAGTCATCATCATCATCAATTGTATTTATTGAGCGCTTACTGTGTGCAGAGTAAAGTCGCCATCTTCCATGAAAATCCACGTCACCCAAGGGCCATCTTACGTCGTGCAACCCGGCCACGCTACCCCTGGGCTTCTTTTGGGCTCCTTTTGGCCCCAAAGGACCTGGGATGTCCGCCAGTTTGACGTCGGCTGGGATGGGGTGTTGGGCTGAGGTGACTGGGCTCAGGAGGCTTTTGCTGGTTGGGTGGTGATTTGCCAGGGGTTAGAGGAGAGACAGTCTCCCATGGGGAAACTGCAAGCTGTTTTTACAAGATGTTTTCGGCCCAGATTTTAAGGAAAGGAGCCCCTAAACGGTAACAGGTCCCGGTGGGGAGAGTGTAACGGGGACACAGGAGGGGCTGTTGAATTGGAGCCATCATTAAAGCGGTGCTGGGCTGAGGAGGAGAAAGAAATGGATAAATTGGACGTTTCTCAAGAGGTTTCCTCAGCACAGCTTTTTCACAAAAAGAACTGCGCTGCCATTAGCGCACGGGCCTTACCCTTCGCCAAGCACTGAGGGAAACACCGGACAGAGACAAGGTTGCCAGGTCAGACGCAATCCCGCCTCCGCCCGGGGCTCCAGCTTTAAGGGAGAGCAGGGATCTCATCCTGGTTTCCCAGAGCAGGAAGCCGAGGTCCAAGGATGGGGCCTGGACCAGCTCCCGAACCTCCCGGCTCGCGGGCTCGGGCTCCCTCCGCTTGGCCATCTGGCCACCTGAAGAGAGAAACTCGAGGCTGGCCCAGAGTCGCCCAAGTTCGGGAGCCCATTTTATAAAGAGACGTTTCCCACTACCCCGCTTGTTTCAACACCGTGTCTTTGTATCTCGTTGCAGGCTATGGTGGCTTGTTACCCAGGCAACGGGACAGGTTACGTGCGTCACGTTGATAATCCAAACGGAGATGGAAGATGCGTCACGTGTATATATTACCTTAATAAAGATTGGGACGCCAAGGTATGTAGCGGGACTGGGGGTGGTGTGTTTGTGCAAGCCGCAGCCGGCCCCGAGGTCTCTCACGTTCTCTTGGACTCTCCCATGTGCTTAGTACAGTGCTGTGCACACATTAAGCACTCAGTAAATACGATTGACTGACTGACTGTCGCGGCCGGGGTGGCATGAACATCTGCGTAGTGGTCTGCAGCTGAGGCCGTTCCCGATGCCTCTCGGGGGCTCGGGAGGTTACTCTACACTCAGTTGCCGGTCTCTTTGAGTCCAACTGTCAGGTCTTTGCTCTAATAGTTTTCCCTAGCAAGGAAGGGCAGTCAGTCAGTCGTACTTATCGAGTGCTTACTGTCTGCAGAGCACTGTACTAAGCACTTCGGAGAGTAGAGCAGAACAATATGGCCAACACACTTCCCACCCACAACGAGCTTACAGCTCGCTCGAGTCCTTTGGTTGCCGCAGTTGGTGTTTCCCGAACCCATTAGCCGGGGAGCTGCGGACCGAACGGGGCTATGGAGCATCCCTGGACGGTGGCAAATGTGCATTTAGCTCAGCTGGTGCAGGGAGGCATTTCACGGGCCTGCCCTCGGGCTTCCGTGATTGCCGGCGGCGGGCGCGGGACGGACATCGTGCGCCTGCCGCTTCTCCGCTCACAGCGGCGCCGACCGCACCGACAAAATGGCAGGGGCGACTTGGGCAGGGAGCTAGAGCAGAGCACGGGTCCCACACAGCCACTTCTATAACGCCTGGAAATCGGCGAGGAAGCCCAGAGGCCTTGCCGATGGTCAGTCCCTTTCCTTGATCCAACTTACAGCTGCCTTCTGAGTTTTTCCGAAATGTAGACGATCCTAAGAAAATACGTATCCAGAATGCCTGCGTGAGATGCGTTACTTATTACTTTGAGCTCCGCATTCGTTTCATTTGGGGTTTTCCTTTAGGGGTGGGGGTGGAGGGCTAGTTTTTGTTGACGAGAAAGATCCGAGTCCCCAGTCAGTCGCTGGGCTGAATCTTGGCAGCGGCCCCGAGCTCTCCCCCTGCAATTGTCCCAGCAGGGCACAGCTGTGTCCGGAGACGACCGTGAAGGCCGCCTCCTGCTCATCCCTTCCTCGGACTCTGGAAAAATCCACTTCCTAAGCCGAGGGAAACGCGTCTCCGCCGTGGTTTTGGGGAGGCTGGTGGCACACAGGGGAATTCCCTAGGAAGCGCAGGCGTTAATGGAGGCGGGGGGGGGGAAGGGGGTCTGGTTTGGATCTGTGCTCTGCCAGCGCGACTGAATGAAGTGACCTCTTCTCAAACGTTCGCCCACAACAGCTCCGAGCACATGTGGCAGGCTGGGCGGGATGCAGATTTAGGGAAGTGGCGGAGGGGAGAGAGCAGGAGAGGCAGCCGAGCCAGAGGTTTGGAGAGGGAAAGGGGCATTTTGGGAAGAGAAAGGCAAGGGGAACAAACCGGGAACCCTGGCAGGGAAAGAAGGAACCAGAAGGGCAGGGGCCTGGGGAAAACCGGGAACCTACAGGAAGGGGAGGCAGAGAGCCCGAAACACAGGAAGAGATAAATTAATCCATGATATTTATTAAGCGCTTACTGTGTGCAGAGCATTGAACTAAGCGTTCTGGAGAGTACAGTACAACAAAATTGGCTTGTTCCCTGCTCACAGGGGCTTTGCGGTCTAGAGAAGCAGCATGGCTCAGCGGAAAGAGCATGGGCTTTGGAGCCAGCGGTCATGGATTCAAATCCTGGCTCCGCCAATTGTCAGCTGTGTGACTTTGAGCAAGTCACTTCTCTGTAGCTCAGTTACCTCACCTGTAAAATGGGGATTGACTGTGAGCCCCCCCGTGGGACAACCTGATCATCTTGTAGCCTCCCCAGCGCTTAGAACAGTGCTTTGCACATAGTAAGCGCTTAATAAATGCCATTATTAGTATTATTAGAGGCAGGGGACAGACATTAATATAAAGAAATTATAAAAATGTGTAAAAATGCTTTGGGACTGAGAGTGGGGTGAATATCAAGTGCTCAAAGGGCAAGGGTCCAAGAGCGTAGATGATGCAGAAGGGGAAAAGAGGGCTTAATTAGGGCAGTCCTCTTAGGGGAGATGTGATTTTTCAGTAAGGCTTTGAAGGAAGGGAGAGTGGTGGTCCATCAATCAATCAATCAGTCGTATTTATTGAGCGCTTACTGTGGAGGACAAGGGCAACAGTGAGGTAGATGAGATTGATGTACCGTGAGTAAGCTAACATTAGAAGAGCGAAATGTGCGGGCTGGGTTGTGGTAGAAAATCAGTGAGGCGAAGTAGAAGGGGGCCAGCCGATTGAGTGCTTTAAAGCCGTTGTTCAGGAGTTTCTGTTAGTAGTGGAGGTGGGTGGGCAACCACTGGAGGTTGTTGAGTTGGGAGATGTGGACTGAGTTTTTTTTTTTTTGGTTTGGTTTTAGAAAAGTTGTCTAGTAGTAAAGCTACAGGCTTGGGAGTCAGAGTAAGCGCTAAACAAATACCATTAAAAAAAAAAATCCGGGCAGCTGACTGAAGGATGGACTAGAGAGAGGAGAGGCAGGAGGCAGGGCAGGCTGTGCCCCTGAGCCCCGGGAGAGCCAAGAGGCATCCTTGGAAGTCCTCGGACTGACCCTCAACCCAGGGAGCCCATCTGCCTGATTGCCATCTAATTCCTGCCCCACCACTGGGCAGCCGGGTGACGTCGGGCAAGTCTGGGCTACTCTGTGGCCCGGTTGACTCATCTATAAAATGGGCATTCAGTACCTGTTCTTATGTCTCCATAGGCTGAGAGTCCCATGTGGGACAGAGACTGGGTGTGACCTGATTATCTTTTTATCTGCCCCGGGGCTTAGTGCAGTGCCTGGCACATAGTATTTATGGCTAAACAAGTATGATTATTATTATTGTTATTTACCCCAGGGCTAGTACAGCGACTGGCACGTAGTACTTATGGCTTAGCAAATATCAGTAGTAGCAGTAATAGTAGTATTTATCCCTGAGCTAGTAAAGTGCCTGGCATATAGTACTATGGCTTAATAAATAACATTATTATTGTGATGATGATGATTGTAATTCCTGGGAAGCAGAGTGTTGCCCTGAGAGTGGCCCCCGTGTCAGAGGGCAGGGGTTGGGGGCTGAAATGCTTCTGACTGAAGGGGGTGAGTCTTCAGGGGGATGTGGGCAGGGGGATGCCGGGACCCTCTGTGACACGGACCCAAGTACCCCGAATAGGACTCCAGGAGACCAAATTCAAGGCTACTGATTTATCCTGAGAGTCTGGTTTTTTTATTGGAAAGAAGTCAACCACTCAGGAATTCCTCAACTCATCACACTGCATCCCAACCCCACAGCACTTATGTATAGATCCTTACTATATTTATTTATATTAATGTCTGTCTCTCCCTCTAAACTGTAAGCTCATTATGGGCAGGGAACGTGTCTGTTATATTATGTGCTCTGCACACAGTAAGTGCTCAATACATACTGTTGATTGATTGATTGAATTAACTCTGGGAAAACAAAATTGGCATTTTCTAGGTGAGTGGAGGTATTCTGCGAATTTTCCCAGAAGGCAAAGCCCAGTTTGCCGACATTGAACCCAAGTTCGATCGACTGCTGTTTTTCTGGTCAGATCGTCGCAACCCTCACGAAGTGCAACCTGCATTTGCTACAAGGTGAGACACAGTCGCCGGGGCGAGCGGCCGATTTTTTCGAAGAGTTGGATTGCCCTTGAGCCTGCCACAGAATACGATCTCTGCCAGAGACCCACGGCGTTTGAGCAGAGCCTCCGCGATGACAGTTAGAGGCAATGGGGATATCGCCCCAGGGCTGTCCCTTAGGTTGGGGGAGAGAAGGGGGTGTAGCCTCTGTCATTGGGAGTCCCCTCCCATCTTTAGCTGCCTCACCCCCACCCCTGTCCCAGAGTCTGGGAACGCACCCTCCCTCCCTCCTCCTTTTCTAATTCCTTCTTCTCTCCTTTCTCGCCTCTCCCCCATCACACACATACACCTGGGGTGGAGAGAAGTGACTGTCAGTTCTTTGTCCAGGGTTTCCCCAGCTCGATCTCTCGTCTCTAATTCCAAGCTTTCTTTTAGGTACGCAATCACAGTGTGGTATTTTGATGCAGATGAACGAGCGCGAGCTAAAGTAAAATATCTAACAGGTAAGCATAGCGGGAGGGTTCCTGCCGGGCGGCAGAGGGGGATTAGGGGATGGGGAGAAAGATTTCCCTAACGCTGCCATCGGGGTTGGGTCTGGACCTGTCGAGTGAGGCCTGTGCCATCCTGGAGGCCAGCTGTGCCCGTGGGCCGGGCCACTCCCCCGAGCACTAGTCGGCCACGTCACCCCGGGCGTCCAGGAGTCCGGCCGGGACTCGGGGCTGAAGTCCAGCCGGGCCTGCCTTCCCGAGGAAAGTTGAGACGGAGCCAAAGGGGGTAGTGGCTTTTCTTCAAACCGCATCTTCTGATTTCAAGACACTGAGCCATCTCTGAGGACTTAAAGTCTCCCCTGGGAAGACCACGGGACCGGGAAGGGATGGACCCAGAGTCTGACTTACCTCGGTCCTGTCCCTTATCCTCTCTGAGCCTCCTTTCCACTCGTGTCAGGTGCCCTCCCTGCCTCCTCCAAGGGCAACAGGGAGTCTGATTATCTTGTATTTGCCCCACAGCCTGGCATGAATGAAGTAAATGCCTAATAATCGTCGTAACTAATCAGGGAGCTGACCTTTGGGTCTGTCTTTCCTTTTCTTTTTTTTTTGTACTTGTTAAGCGCTCGCTATGTTCTAGGCCCGTTACTAAGTGCTGGGGTAGTTATTCATTCATTCATTCATTCAATCGTATTTATTGAGCGCTTGCTGTGTGCAGAGCACTGTACTAAGCGCTTGGGAGGTACAAGTTGGCAGATAGAATCAGGCTGGACACAGCCCCTTCCCCACATGGGGCTCACAGTCTGAGGAAGGAGGATTTAATCCCCATTTTACAGATAACTGAGGCGACTTGCCCACGGTCACCAGCAGCAAGCGTATTAGAACCCACGCCCTCCGAGTCCCAGGCCCGGACTCTTTCCTGTAGACCGTGCTGCTTCTGAGCATCCTGGAGTCTCCTACATCGATTCGTTCTTCTCTTTTTCCCCCCCACAGGTGAAAAAGGTGTGAGGGTGGAACTGAATAAACCTTCTGATTCCGTGGGGAAGGACGTTTTATAAAGGCCCCTGCTCCAGCCACGCTCTCACGACACCCACCGTCTAAACGGGGCAGACACTCTGTTGACGCGTGACTGGCGGCGGGGCCGAGGAAACCGGGCGACCGTCGGGCAGCCTTCAGAGGAAGGAAGGAAGGACGAGAGAGAGCGGTGTCTCGGTGCGGCGCCGGACCGGAACCCGTCACCGCTCCGGCCCCCCGAAAACCGAGCGTCTGGGAGGTATCGGAGCAGGCGGCCGCTGAGGCCGCCCGGCATGCCCACGGGTCGCGCGGCCCGGGCAGGAGCGGCCAGGAGTCCCGCTCACCCGCTCTTCCACAGTCGGCCGGGAGGCCCCCCTGCTGTCTCTCTACAGCCCACCCTCTCCTCTCTCCCCTTTTTCTAGTCAGGTCTGAATCGGGGGGGTGGGGGGAAAGGGTGATTTTTTTTTTTTTTTTGGAAATATGACCAGGTACCGTCTCTCTGAGCGAATTGAGTAAAAACCGCAGTATTATTCCCCCAAATAGCATCAATCTATTTTTGTAAACCTGTTCGTACCGTCCTCCTCGGCCCTGAAAAGATCTAATCGAGCCGGCTAGCTGCCAGTAACCGAAGATCACTTTAATATCCTTCCATCTTCAAGTCGGAGCAGGAGCACTTTAATTGCCAGCTGGAATCGGGTCGTCTCGTGGTCATAGCTTACACTAATTGGAACTCTGAAACGATCGCTGCTGCTGTTTTGTTTCTTGATCCTGTCCTTAATGAAACTCTTAACCGGAAAGAAAGATCGCTAGCACTCTCGGTAACCGTCTCTTAGCTCGCGGTTTCTTCCCGTCGGAGGCAGGGGAGGGGAAGAGTTTCCGCACGGTTTGTTTTGGGCCTCAAAGTGGCCGAGCCTCAGCGGACGGTTGGGGCCGTAGGATTAAAAGTGCACCTCTGGGATGCGCCCGGAAATTCCTTGCTGAATGAAGAGGAGACGTCTCTTCCCCCCCCCCTTTTCCCTCCTCGGATCCCCCCGTTCTCTGTGGGCTTTCGGTCAAGTTGGTGGTGGCGAAGTCTCCCTCCCATGGAGGCTGGGATCTGGGGGTCTGCCCACTGGGTTCCAAATCCTTACCCCAGTTTTTCCCAGTGGGAAACGTGTCTCTGCGCTGCCGCAGCCCCCAGAGCCCACTGGCCTGGCACGGAGGGGTGGGGGAGAGCGCGGGGGTCCTCAAAAATGAACACGCCTTCTTCCGAAGAAAGAGCCGGGGGACGGGGTGGGCGGTTGGAATCGCGACACACTCAAGCCAGCTAAGGAAGGGATTGGGAAAGGGCGTCTTCTGGGAACCGAGGCCTCACCGGGCCGCCCGCTCCGGCTTTCCCTCTCCTCTCTGCCCGAGCTCGGGTCCTTTGCCAAAACAATGTGAGTGTACAGAAACATTTCTGTAGATATTACAACTCATGACAGTTTCAGCATCTGTATAGTTTGTATTCAATTAGAAACCTTTTCTATGGAAAGCGCAGTAATTTTTATTAAAAGATGGCTATGGTTCATGTAAAACATGAAACGCTAATTCTTTTTAGGGAAGCCGGTTTGGGGAAGGGGCGGCCACGAGGCGCGAGCTTGGAGGTGCAGAGGGAAAAGCCGGGTGGCTTTTTACGTTCAGTTTTGCCGGTCCGGATTTCTTCCTCTGTCCGTCCTCGGTCGGCAGCCCCCGACCCCCGGAGCTGCTCTGCGGGGCGGCCCTCCCGTCTGTCCGTTGGACTTGTTTCCAGAGACGGCCAGCAAAGGCCTTTGGGCTGGGGACCCCACGTACCCCGCTTCAAGCCCCGGCTTCGCCCCGCTCTTACTCTTGACGCTAGCCAGCCGTGGACCCGAGACCTTTATCCGGAGCAGGCAGAGAAATTCAGGATCCATTTACAGACTGCCTATAAAGCGATGTCATTTGAAAAGCGGTGTTCATCAGGAAAGCGCTCTCAAGTTGCTTGTAAAGCTAATCTAATTAAAAGATGTATAAAGGTTCCCGGCAACAACATGGTGGTTATTTACAACAGCAGCTGCCACCTCTTCAAACCGAGCCACGGAGACGCGGTGGGGGGTCCGTCCCTAACCGCGAGGCGGGGGGCCGCCGGCACAAGGGGTTACTCCCTGCCGTCTTTGTCGCCCCGGCCCCTACGCCCAACCCGGCTGAGGCGGGGTTGCCTACTAACACGGAAGGGTGGTACAAGACAAGTGTGAGCGGGGCACAACTGACCTGCGTCGCTCCCTCCTACTTTCCGCGCTCTGGGGCCGCTGGCCTGGCTCGGGGGTGGGGGAACTGTGCCTGGAAACCGGGGGAACGGGTGCCGTTGACGGGTACGGGCCTCTCCTCACCAGCCCTCTGGCCCTCGCTGGGCTCTCAGACACAAAGGCTCTGGGCATGCAGCTTGACCAGAAGGTGCAGTTGGAAGACAGGACGGGTGGAGTCAAAGTCAAGTTGGAAGTTGAATCTCAACCCTGGCTTAGGTACCCAACCGTGGCATCCTCAGAGTGCTTCCTGGGAGCCGAGCGGAGAGATGAGATGGGAAGTGGAGCCGCTTTAAAGAGAAGGGCAGCGTTCCCGTGGGCACGTGTGCCACAGCGCTCAGACTCCAGACGGACACTCCCCTCCCTCCCCCTCTTACCATCCGCCCGCCACGGATTCGGCCGCAAGACCCCAGCGGAAGCGGGACTGAGAAGGGGTCCTACCGAGCAGCACAGGCCACCCTCCCTTCCCCGGGGGGCCACCGTGGTCACATGGAGCACAATCGGGGTCCCAGCCAATGCTTCTCTCTAATCGCGGCGCCCCGAGCGGGACGCGACTTCTCCGAACGGAGAGACTTGCTCAACAGAGCCAAATGTAAACTTTAATGTATTCTCTAAAAGAGACTAAAATCTCAGCCTGCCTTTTAAAACTGGCTTTTTCCCCAGAGAGACGAAGGAGGGTCCGGTGTCCTGGTCACCCAGGGAAGGGAGCGTAGACGGACCATGTTTCAGGCGCTCCTGCCTGGGAAGACTCGACTAGTGAGTTCTCTCGGGGAGAAGCCTGGGGCCGGGGCTTTCCTGCCGTGGGGGCTGATGCCAGGGCCCAGAGGTCCGGGGGCAGGGAGAAGCCCGAGTGCGGGGCAGATGAGGAGTCCAGACCACTGGCTTCCCCCGGCCAAGGGTCTCGGGGGACGGAGACCGTTACCAGCTTCGTCATCCCGTGAGGCAGGAGTCCAGGTGAGTGTTAATCTGAGACTCTGGCAGCTGCATTTGGCAGACCGGGCAGCGGACAGTCAGAGTCGGGGGCGAGGGCGAGGCCGGGGCAGGGAGGGGTACCGGCTGGGCACCGCCACTCACACCCGTGCTGGAGGGCGGCGTTTTCTTTGTGAAGTAGTTGGCAAAAGCGGTTCTGTCTTCCAGCCTGGGGCGCTTCGGCGGGAGTCCGTCGCCGGTGCCCAGGGCAACCCCGGCGGGGCCTTTCCGAGGAGACCCATCGACGTTGCAGAAAGTGTGCCGGTTGGCGACGGAGATCTTGGGGAAGTTGAGGACGCTCTGCTGGCCACCGGGCCGGGGCGTGCCAGATTGGGGCGCACGGGGGCCGGCTGGCTTGGGATCCCCGAGTCCTCCGGTCCCCGGCCAGGTCGACGTCGGGCGGGAGGTGCTGCTGGACCCCCCCAGGAGGTAGCCCTTCCCGCTGAAAGGGGTCACGGGCTGGGGGCTGCCCACGGGGCGACTTGGAGTGCCTGCCACGGGAGAGAGAGAGAGGTCAGTTCAGGACCACTTAATTCCCTTCCAGATTCAAGGCCAAACCAGAATTCATTTCGAAGCGACTCGCCGGCATCCTGCCCTCTCCTGCCTCACCGTCCCCAAATTCAGACGCCGTGTTTTCACGGGCCGGCCTGGCTCCGTGACGGGCACCGGGGCCCACGAAGACCAGGGAGGAGGTGAGATGTGCCCAGCCGGGCTGTTCCCCCCCACCCCACCGAGGAAGAGGAGGAGGAGGAAAGCTAAGCAAGACTGGCCGCCCTTGGCGGGCGAAGCAGATGATCACCGATCGGACAACCACCGACAAACACCAAATCCCTCCGGCCTCCGCCTGGGAGCGGACAGCGGGCGGGAGGACAGGCGGCCGGTTACCTCCGGCCCCGCTGGGAGCCTGCAGCTGCCCTGGCGCTTTGGTCTTGGCCTTGCCCTTCTGGGCGTAGCCCTCCGGCTCCTTGACCTTCACGTAGCTGCCCCCGCAGGTGCGCTGATGCTCCTCCCACCAGAAGTCCTGGGCCGAGGGCGCCCGGTTGGTGGCCCGCTTGACGTAGCCGAAGTACGGGTTCCGGTGGCGGCAGGGCCCGTCGCAGCGCCACCAGTGCTGCCGGTACTGGTCCACCTCGTCGTGGAAGGTGTGGTAGATCTGCGGGAAGAAGGCGAGGAGCCTCAGGCCCCGACCCAGGCCGGGGGGTTTCCATTCAATCCTATCTATTGAGCGCTTGCTGTGTGCAGGGGAGAGTACAAAAGAACCATAAACAGACACATTCACTGCCCACAAACTTACAGTCTAGACGGTGGAGCCGGGGAAGGCCCCTCGGCAGCCCGGAGAGGTTTTCTCTCAAATTCTCCTTCAGAAAACGATCCTTTAGTCGACAGGACGGCCTCTAAACCTTTCTCCTCAAAGAAGGCATCCCTTCTCTCAGGTGGAAAAGCAGGCCGAACCGGGCCCATAGAGGTGCCCGTATACGCTCACGCCGACCCCGTTTCTGCCCTGGGCGCCGGCTCGGTCTCACTGTGGCCCGTCCAGCCAAGACCCTACCCCAACGGCAGCACCACGTCCCTGGGGCAAGCCGGGCGCTGGCTGCTTTCCTCGACACCCGCCTTAAGGGTCAGGGATAGACCCTCCCAACCCCCTTGTCTCTAGACTGTGAGCTCGTTATGGGCAGGGAGTGTGCCTGCTAATTCTGTTAGCATTATAATTATAATAATCACACCCTCCCAGGCACTATCCAAACCCCTCTGGACCCGTAGGAGTTCCTGTGGGAACCGGGTCCAAGGACTCCCCTGTATTGAAGAAATAATTCCTTCCGTCTGCTCCGAACACACAGTATGGCAATGCCTCGTGCCAGAGATTAACTTCTCCTGGCCTCGAACGCCAGGGACTGTGTGAAGCTGGGCTGACTGTGGGATGCTTAAAGAAGTGAGTTTTGCCCCCTGCTCTGGACCGGTGCTGAGGATGTCTCCGGGCCAGGTGATTCGGAGCAGGGAAAGATCCCTCCGGCTTCCCCCTCCTCAGGGCCGGGGCGCGGTGGGCACCCCCGATAGCGGGGCGACTCACCGTCACGTTGGCTCCAGTCAGGCGGTTGATGCGGTGCATGTGCTTACAGAACTCGGGGCCGTGGCCCTCTCGATCCTTGTCGTTGTGGGTGACGAATAAATAGGCGTGGATCATTTCGTGCAGGAGCGTCTGCAGCGGGGGAAACGAAAGGCGCCTTGCTGTCCGGTGCCTCTGCTTCCCCACATCACCGCGGCCCCGGGAGGGCGAAGACGAGGGGCGGGGGAGGCGAGGAGGCCTCCACGGCTCGGGGGCAGAGTGAACTCAGATCAGCGGGGACCGGTTTAGCCCTCTGTGATGTACACGCTAGGTGCCAATCAACCAGTGGTATTCACCAATCAATCAATCGTATTTATTGAGCGCTTACTGTGTGCACAGCGCTGGACTAAGCGCTTGGGAAGTACAAGTTGGCAACATGTAGAGACGGTCCCTACCCAACAGTGGGCTCACAGTCTAGAAGCTTGTACTGTTTGCACAGAGAGAGGCCTTAGTGCGTTAATCCGGCCCCAGGGGAGAGCCAAGTCACCATCTCACCGCAGCCCCGGGAGAGTCTGGCTCCTTTCCAAGTTCCCATTCCCGAGCTGTCGTAAACAATGACAATCTGAGGCCGGCCTGACTGCAGTTCCGGGGCAACCGCTCGCCTCCCTCAACAGAGGCTCCCATCCAACCGAGGTTCCGCTCGGGACGTGGGGATTTCACCCGACGTATTTTATTTTGTTAGTATGTTTGGTTTTGTTCTCTGTCTCCCCCTTTTAGACTGTGAGCCCACTGTTGGGTAGGGACTGTCTCTAGATGTTGCCAATTTGTACTTCCCAAGCGCTTAGTACGGTGCTCTGCACATAGTAAGCGCTCAATAAATACGATTGATGATGATGATGCCGGCCCCCGGCTCGTCATTAATGAGCCTGGACCTGGAATGCCCCCAATCCCTCTGCCCATCCGCCCAGCTAGCTCTCTTCCTCCCTTCAAGGCCCTGCTGAGAGCTCACCTCCTCCAGGAGGCCTTCCCACACTGAGCCCCTTCCTTCCTCTCCCCCTCATCCCCCTCTCCATCCCCCCCACCTTACCTCCTTCCCTTCCCCACAGCACCTGTATATATGTATATATGTTTGTACATATTTATTACTCTATCTTACTTGTACATATCTATTTTATTTTGTTAGTATGTTTGGTTTTGTTCTCTGTCTCCCCCTTTTAGACTGTGAGCCCACTTGGGTAGGGACTGTCTCTAGATGTTGCCAATTTGTACTTCCTAAGCGCTTAGTCCAGTGCTCTGCACAGAGTAAGCGCTCAATAAATACGATTGATGATGATGACGATTAACCTGCCACCATAGGGACCGGGCCTGATGCTGAAAACCCGGTTCTGTCTCCTGGGTTTTGCAGGGGAGCGAGGGCCGGGGCGAGGCTGGGCCCCGTCCGTCGTCCGCGCTCCCCGAGCCCACCGAGTCCCCCCGGGGCGGAGCCCCTCAGAGATACCTCCACCAGATCCTTCCTGGGGCGCAGCTTCAGCAGGGGTTCGCTCAGCCGGATGGAGCACATGCCTCCCCATCCTTCGTAGCTGCACAGGCCGGCGCACCTGTCGGGAGGAACGGGGATGTGAAAGCCAGCCCTCGATTCATCTCTCCATCCGCCGACTCAATCCGTCATTAACTCCTCCGTCGGTTAGACCTTAGAATGATTTTGAGGCTTCCTTAGGAGCTTACTACGTGTCGCACGCTGTACTACGGAGAAGCAGCGTGGCTCCGTGGAAAGAGCATGGGCTTTGGAGTCAGAGGTCAGGGGTTCAAATCCCGGCCCCACCAATTGTCAGCTGGGTGAGTCCGGGCAAATCACTTCACTTCTCTGGGCCTCAGTGACCTCCTCTGTAAAATGGGGATGAAGACTGTGAGCCCCCCCGTGGGACAACCTGATCACCTTGTAACCTCCCCAGCGCTTAGAACGGTGCTTTGCACATAGTAAGCGCTTAATCATCATCAATCGTATTTATTGAGCGCTTACTATGTGCAGAGCACTGTACTAAGCGCTTGGGAAGTACAAATTGGCAACATATAGAGACAGTCCCTACCCAACAGTGGGCTCACATGCCATCATTATTACTAAGTGCCAGGGTAGAGACAAGACAGTCGGTTTGGACACAGTCCCTGGCCCCCGTGGGGCTCAAAGTTTTAAGGGGAGGGATAGGAGGGTCCTTCACAACATCTCCAGCACGCGCCCCTTCCTCTCCACCCAAACTGATCCTATGATAACCCAAGCATTTATCCTATCCCACCTTAGTTACGGCATCAGCCTCCTCGCTGACCTCCCTGCCTCCTCTCTCTCCCTTCTCCGGCCCTTTTTTCACTCCGCTACCCAGAACGTTTTTCCGAAAAACTATTCAGTCCCCATCTCCCCATTCCTCAAAACCCTCCAATGGTTGCCCATCCACGTCCGCGTCAGACAGACACCCTCGGCTCTAAAGCGCTCCATCGGCTCCCCTCTTCATTCATTCATTCAGTCGTATTGATTGAGCGCTTGCTGTGTGCAGAGCACTGTACTGAGCGCTTGGGAAGTCCAAGTTGGCGACATACAGAGCCGGTCCCTACCCAACAACGGGCTCACAGTCTAGAAGGGGGAGACAGACAACAAAACAGGTGGACGGGTGTCAAGTCGTCAGAATAAACAGAATTAAAGCTAAATGCACAACATTAACAAAATAAATGGAACACAAGTAAAACCCACCTTACCTCACTGGCCCCACTGAGAGCTCACCTCCTCCAGGAGGCCTTCCCGGACTGAGCCTTTTAGACTGTGAGCCCACTGTTGGGTAGGGACTGTCTCTATGTGATGCCAATTTGTACTTCCCAAGCGCTTAGTACAGTGCTCTGCACATAGTAAGCGCTCAATAAATACGATTGATTGATTGATTGAGCCCCTTCCTTCCTCTCCCCCTCCTCCCCCTCTCCATCCCTCCCATCTTACCTCCTTCCCTTCCCCACAGCACCTGTATAGATGGACATATGTTTGTACATATTTATTACTCTATTTATTTATCTTACTTGTACATATCTATTCTATTTATTTTATTTTGTTAGTATATCTGGTTTTGTTCTCTGTCTCCCCCTTCTAGACTGCGAGCCCGCTGTTGGGTAGGGACCGTCTCTAGATGTTGCCAACTTGGCCTTCCCAAGCGCTTAGTCCAGTGCTCTGCACACAGTAAGCGCTCAATCAATACGATTGATGATGAATATGTAGAAGGGGATTCGGATGGGGGGGTCGGGGGGGGGGTCACCTACAGGGTCATTCTTGGGCTCCACTTGACCTCGACGGCGGCCAGGCGGCCCCAGAAGAAGCGCTGGTTGAAGTGGACGAAGAGGGCCCGCAGGTCCGGGGTGGGGTCCAGCAGCTCCCAGGCCGCGTCCACCGGGGACAGGGGGGCCTCGGCCCCCGACGGCGGCCCCGACGGCCCCGACGGCCCCGACCGCCCCCCCGACGGCCGCCGCGCATCCCACTCCTCCTGCAGCTGCAGCGCCAGCACCAGCTCCTCGTCGCCCTCCTCCATCGCCCCGGGCACCGACGTCTCGCGAGACTCCGCTCCGCCGCCCCCCGACGGCGCCGCCTCCCCGTCGACTGCCCGTTCCGGCCCCCGAGCATGCGCGGTAAGGGGAGCCGCGCCCCCCCCCTCCCCCTTCCGAGCATGCGCGGTAAGCGCAGTGGCGCCCCACCACCTCCGAGCATGCGCGGTAAGCGAAGTCGTGCGCCCCCCCCCTCCCACATCCGAGCATGCGCGGTAAGGGGAGTCGCACCTCCCCTCCGAGCATGCGCGGTAAGCGAAGTCGCGCCCCCTCCAGCATGCGCGGTAAGCGAAGTCACGCAGCCCCCTCCCTCCGAGCATGCGCGGTAGGTAGGGGGAGTCGCGCCCCCCACCTCCGAGCATGCGCAGTAAGCGAAGTCACGCAGCCGCTCCCTCCTTCTGAGCGTGCGCGGTCGGCGAAGTCACGGCCCCACCTCCGAGCATGCGCAGTAGGGGGAGTCGCGCCCCACCACCTCCGAGCATGCGCGGTAAGCGAAGTCGTGCGCCCCCCCCTCCCACATCCGAGCATGCGCAGTAAGCGAAGTCGCGCCCCCCCTCACCTCCGAGCATGCGCGGCATTGGGAGTCGCGCCCCCCCTCCGGGCATGCGCGGTCAGCGAAGCCGCGCCCCCTCCTCCCGAGCATGCGCGGTAAGCGAAGTCGCGCCCCCCCCCACCTCCGAGCATGCGCAGTAAGCGAAGTCACGCAGCCGCTCCCTCCTTCTGAGCATGCGCGGTCAGCGAAGCCGCGCCCCCTCCTCCCGAGCATGCGCGGTAATCGCAGTGGCGCCCCACCACCTCCGAGCATGCGCGGTAAGCGAAGTCGTGCGCCCCCCCCACATCCGAGCATGCGCAGTAAGCGAAGTCGCGCCCCCCCCACCTCCGAGCATGCGCGGCATTGGGAGTCGCGCCCCCCCCCCCTCCGGGCATGCGCGGTCAGCGAAGCCGCGCCCCCTCCCTCCGAGCGTGCGCGGTAAGCGAAGTCGTGTTCCCTCCCACCACCACCACCTCCGAGCATGCGCGGTAAGGAAGTCACGCCCCCGAGCGTGTTCGGTAAGTGAAGTCGCCCCCCCCCCTTTCCGAGCATGCGCGGTAAACCAAGTCACGCCCCTGAACATGTTTGGTAAGGAGTCGCGCCTCCGAGCATGCTCAGTAAGCGTGCCAAGATCCGCCCTTTCCTCTCCATCCGAACTGCTACCCTGCTCGTTCGAGCTCTCATCCTATCCCGTCTGGACTACTGCATCAGCCTTTTCTGATCTCCCATCCTCGTGTCTCTCCCCACTTCAATCCATACTTCACGCCGCTCCCCGGATTGTCTTTGTCCAGAAACGCTCTGGGCATGTTACTCTCTTCCTCAAAAATCTCCAGTGGCTACCAATCAATGTGCACATCAGGCAGAAACTCCTCACCCTGGGCTTCAAGGCTCTGCATCCCCTCGCCCCCTCCTACCTCACCTCCCTTCTGTCCTTCTCCAGCCCAGCCCGCACCCTCCGCTCCTCCGCCGCTGACCTCCTCACCGTACCTCGTTCTCGCCTGTCCCGCCATCGACCCCCGGCCCACGTCCTCCCCCGGGCCTGGAATGCCCCCAATCCCTCCGCACATCCGCCAAGCTAACTCTCTTCCTCCCTTCAAAGCCCTACTGAGAGCTCACCTCCTCCAGGAGGCCTTCCCACACTCAGCCCCCTCCTTCCTCCCCCCCTCCTCCCCATCCCCCCCACTTTACCTCCTTCCCCTCCCCACAGCACCTGTATATATGTATATACGTTTGTAAGTATTTATTACTCTATTTTACTTGTACATATTTCTATTTATTTTATTTTGTTAATATGTTTGGTTTTGTTGTCTGTCTCCCACTTCTAGACTGTGAGCCCGCTGTTGGGTAGGGACCGTCTCTACATGTTGCCAACTTGTACTTCCCAAGCGCTTAGTACAGTGCTGTGCACACACTAAGCGCTCAATAAATATGATTGAATGAATGAATGAGTAGCTCCCCCACCATACTCAGTAAATGAAGTCGCGCCCCCGAGCATGCGCGGAAAACGAAGTCTTCCCCCCACTTCCGAGCATGCGCGGTCAGGGGAGTCACGTTCCCGTAAAAGAAGTCGCGCCACTGAGCATGCGCGATAAGCGAAGTCTCCCCCCCCCTTCCGAGCATGCGCGATAAGCTGAGTCGCCCCCTCCCCCCCGAGCATGCGCGGTCAGGGGAGTCACGTCCCCGAGCATATTCAGTAAGCGAGGTCGCGCCACCCGAGCATGCGCGGTAAGCGGAGGCTCCCCCTCCCGAGCATGCGCGGTCAGGGGAGTCACGTCCGCGAGCCTATTCAGTAAAAGAAGTAGTGCCCCCGAGCATGCGCGATAAACGAAGTCATTTCCCCCCCCCCCTTCCGAGCATGCGCGGTCAGGGGAGTCACGTCCGCGAGCCTATTCAGTAAAAGAAGTAGCGCCCCCGAGCATGCGCGATAAACGAAGTCATTCCCCCCCCCCCTTCCGAGCATGCGCGGTCAGGGGAGTCACGTCCCCGAGCATATTCATCAACGCTCAGCATATTCATCAGCGCTTAGCACAGTGCTCTGCACACAGTAAGCGCTCAATAAATGCGATTGATAATATTCGGTAAGAGAATCAATCAATCAATCGTATTTATTGAGCGCTTACTATGTGCAGAGAAGTCGCGCCACCGAGCAAGCGCGGTAAGCGAAGCTCTCCCCCCCCCCCTTCCGAGCATGCGCGGTCAGGGGAGTCACGTCCCCGAGCATATTCATCAACGCTCAGCATATTCATCAGCGCTTAGCACAGTGCTCTGCACACAGTAAGCGCTCAATAAATGCGATTGATAATATTCGGTAAGAGAATCAATCAATCAATCGTATTTATTGAGCGCTTACTATGTGCAGAGAAGTCGCGCCACCGAGCATGCGCGGAAAGCGAAGCTCCCCCCCCTTCCGAGCATGCGCGGTCAGGGGAGTCACGTCCCCGAGCATATTCATCAACGCTCAGCATATTCATCAGCGCTTAGCACAGTGCTCTGCACACAGTAAGCGCTCAATAAATGCGATTGATAATATTCGGTAAGAGAATCAATCAATCAATCGTATTTATTGAGCGCTTACTATGTGCAGAGAAGTCGCGCCACCGAGCATGCGCGGAAAGCGAAGCTCCCCCCCCCCCTTCCGAGCATGCGCGGTCAGGGGAGTCACGTCCCCGAGCATATTCATCAACGCTCAGCATATTCATCAGCGCTTAGCACAGTGCTCTGCACACAGTAAGCGCTCAATAAATGCGATTGATAATATTCGGTAAGAGAATCAATCAATCAATCGTATTTATTGAGCGCTTACTATGTGCAGAGAAGTCGCGCCACCGAGCATGCGCGGAAAGCGAAGCTCCCCCCCCCCCCTTCCGAGCATGCGCGGTCAGGGGAGTCACGTCCCCGAGCATATTCATCAACGCTCAGCATATTCATCAGCGCTTAGCACAGTGCTCTGCACACAGTAAGCGCTCAATAAATGCGATTGATAATATTCGGTAAGAGAATCAATCAATCAATCGTATTTATTGAGCGCTTACTATGTGCAGAGAAGTCGCGCCACCGAGCATGCGCGGAAAGGAAGCTCCCCCCCCCCCTTCCGAGCATGCGCGGTCAGGGGAGTCACGTCCCCGAGCATATTCATCAACGCTCAGCATATTCATCAGCGCTTAGCACAGTGCTCTGCACACAGTAAGCGCTCAATAAATGCGATTGATAATATTCGGTAAGAGAATCAATCAATCAATCGTATTTATTGAGCGCTTACTATGTGCAGAGAAGTCGCGCCACCGAGCATGCGCGGTAAGCGAAGCCCCCCCCCCCCCTTCCGAGCATGCGCGGTCAGGGGAGTCACGTCCCCGAGCATATTCATCAACGCTCAGCATATTCATCAGCGCTTAGCACAGTGCTCTGCACACAGTAAGCGCTCAATAAATGCGATTGATAATATTCGGTAAGAGAATCAATCAATCAATCGTATTTATTGAGCGCTTACTATGTGCAGAGAAGTCGCGCCACCGTGCATGCGCGGAAAGCGAAGCTCCCCCCCCCCCCCCTTCCGAGCATGCGCGGTCAGGGGAGTCCCACCACCCAGCCGGCGCGGGAAGCGAAATCTGTCCCCTCCCCACTCCGAGCATGCGCGGTAAAGGGAGTCACGCCGCCGAGCATGCGCGGTAAGCGGAGTCTCCCCCCTTCCTCCTTCCGCGCCTGCGCGGTAGGAGCGGTCGTCAGGGCGACCGCCTGGTTTCCGGTGGGAAGGAGCGGTCGGGGCGGAGGCATGGCGGAGGCCGGGGCGAGCCGGCTGAGGCGGCAGCTGGAGTGGAGCGGGTTCGAGGCGGGGCTGTACGTGAAGCAGCTGTCGCAGCAGTCGGACGGGGACCGGGACCTGCAGGAGCACCGGCAGCGCATCCAGGCCCTGGCCGACGAGACGGCGCACAGCCTCAAGCGCAACGTCTACCAGAACTACCGCCAGTTCATCGAGACGGCCCGGGAGATCTCCTACCTGGAGAGCGAGATGTACCAGCTCAGCCACCTGCTCACCGAGCAGAAGAGCAGCCTCGAGAGCCTGCCCCTCTCCCTGCTGCCCGCCGCCGCCGCCGTCGCCGCCACCACCGCCGGGCAGGCCTCCGAGGAGGACGAGGCCGAGCCCGTCGAGGCCGGGCGGCAGCGCACGCTGACCACCCTCCTGGAGAAGGTGGAGGGCTGCCGGCCCTTGCTGGACGCCCCCGGCCAGCGGCTGGTCTACAACGGCGACCTGCTGGAGTACGAGGCCGACCACATGGCCCAGCTGCAGCGGGTCCACGCCTTCCTCCTCAGCGACTGCCTGCTGGTGGCCACCTGGCTGCCCCAGCGCCGGGGCGTCTACCGCTACAACGCCCTGTACCCCCTGGACGGGCTGGCCGTGGTCAACGTCAAGGACAACCCGCCCACGAGGGACATGTTCAAGCTGCTCGTGTTCCCCGAGAGCCGCACCTTCCAGGCGGAGAACGCCAAGGTCAAGCGGGAGTGGCTGGAGGAGCTGGAGGGGGCCAAGCGGGCGCTGGCCGGGCAGCGCCGGCGACAGCAGCAGGAGGCCGCGGCCCCCCGTCCGCCCCCGGCGCCCGCCAACCCCTTCGACGACGACGACGACGACGAGGAGGAGGAGGAGGACGGGCAGCAGGCGCGGGAGGCGGCGGCGACGGCGGCGGCGGCGGCGACGCCCGAGTGGGTCCGCGAGCTGCCCGAGGACCTGGACGTGTGCATCGCCCAGAGGGACTTCGAGGGCGCCGTGGACCTCCTGGACAAGCTGGACCGCCACCTGCGCGACGGGCCCGGCCCGCCGGCGGCCGTCCAGGAGCTGCGGGCCCGGGTGGGCGAGCGGGTGCGGCAGCTGACGGACGTGCTGGTCTTCGAGCTGTCCCCCGGCCGGTCCCTCCGCGGCGGGCCCCGGGCCACCCGCCGGGCCGTCTCGCAGCTGATCCGCCTGGGCCAGGGCACCAAGGCCTGCGAGCTGTTCCTGCGGAACCGGGCGGCGGCCGTCCACGGGGCCATCCGGCAGCTGCGCATCGAGGGCTCCACCCTGCTCTACATCCACAAGCTGTGCCACGTGTTCTTCACCAGCCTCCTGGAGACGGCCCGCGAGTTCGAGACGGACTTCGCCGGGGCCCACGGCGGAGGCGGCGGCGGCGGCGGCGGCTGCTACTCGGCCCTGGTGGTCTGGGCCCGGGCCGCCGTGGGCCTCTTCGTCGACGCCTTCAGCGAGCAGGTCTTCGACAGCAAGGAGAGCCTGTCCACGGCCGCCGAGTGCGTCAAGGTGGCCCAGGAGCACTGCCGCCGGCTGGGGGCCCTGGGCCTCGACCTGACCTTCGTCGTCCACGCCCTCCTGGTCAAGGACATCCGGGGGGCCCTGCACGGCTACAAGGAGGTGGTCGTCGAGGCCGCCAGGCACCGCAACTCGGAGGAGACGTGGCGGCGCATGAACCTGCTGACGCCCGAGGCCCTGGCCAAGCTCAAGGAGGAGATGCGGCAGTGCGGCGTGGGCGACAGCTTCGACCAGTACGCCGGCCAGGACGGCTGCTGGGTGGGCCTCAGCTACACCGTCGTCGCCTTCACCAAGCAGACCATGGGCTTCCTGGACGAGGCCCTGAAGCTCTACTGCCCCGAGCTGCACATGGTGCTGCTGGAGAGCCTGGTGGAGGTCATCCGGGTGGCCCTGCAGCACGTGGACTACAGCCTGCGCTGCGAGCAGGACCCCGACAAGAAGGCCTTCATCCGCCAGAACGCCACCTTCCTCTACCAGACGGTCCTCCCGGCCGTGGAGCGGCGCTTCGAGGACGGCGTGGGCAAGCCGGCCCGCCAGCTCCAGGATCTGCGCAGCGGGTCCTGGCTGGTCCGCGTCAACCCCGAGAGCACCACCTCCGTGGTCTGAACCCCGCCCGGGACGGGGGTCCGGGGCCGGACCGGACCGGGGCGTCGCTCGCGCCCGGCGCTCGGACCTCCGGGGTGCCGTGGGGGCTGGGAGGGGGCGGGGGGGGGGTCTCACTCTGGGGGCGGGTGAGCGGGGCGGGGCCTCACTCCGGGTGTCGAGGGTCCGGGGGGGGTCCCCACCCCGGGCCCGACTCTTGTCTGTCGTCTCTCCGGGCGACGGCCGGCACAGAGACCTCTCGGGTGTCGGATGACCATCGGTCTCCCGGTTCGGCCCCGGGTCTGGAGGCTGGGACCGAGCCGGCCCCGATGGCGCGGGGAGAGGGGCTTCGGGGGGCTTCGGGTCACGTTTTTTTCCCGGCCGGCCGATCCGGGGGAGGGGTCCGACCGGCCCCTCCCGCCAGAAAGCTCCAGGTGAAAACGTCTCACGGAGGAGAGGCCGACGGGCCGGCACGGAGCCCCGGGGGGAGCTCGGTGGCCGCCGTCCTCCTGTCGGATCGGTGATGGAGCGGCGGCTCCCAGGGACCGAGTCGCGGGAGAGAGTCCGGCCCCCGGAGACGGTCGCCCCTCCAGCCGGATGCGGTGGGGAGAGAAGTCGGCCGGAAAAGCCGCTTCCGGGCTTCCTGAGCGCGGAGGCCGAAGGAACGGTCGGGCAGAGATTTCCCCCACCCCGCAACGGCACCGGGCCGGTGGTTTTGCTGTCCCGGGAACGGTCGGTTCTAGGGTCAGCGAGCTGGAGCCACCTGGGAACCCATTTTCTCATTCCGCATTTGGGAGCGGCGGCAGGGCCCGGACCGGACTCACGGAGCCGCCGGCCTGCCCTTCCCCGAGGGTCGGGGTGCCCCTGCCCTGGGGATCCACCCACTCCGCCGCCCCCCGGGCCAGGCCCGGAGCGTTCTGCGGAGTCTCTGCCGTTCCCAAGGACTGGGGGGACTTGAGCCGGGGAAGCCCAGACGTGTCCGCCGAATGAAAGCAGGCGGGCGCCCGCTCCTCGAGGCTTCCTCTGTCAGGGTGACCGGCCGCTATCGCCCGAAGCTCCCGTGTCCGGTACAGGTCGGCGGGGCCTGGGCACTTGGAAGAACTCAGGGAGGGGAAAAGGCAGTAGTAGTCTGCGCCTGATGGTTCGGGGATGATGTGAAAAGTGAAACCACGTGAACAAAAATCTCATCAACTGTTGAGTGTGTGGAGTGGAATTGACTGCTTCGTTTACTGGCCCGACTGGCCGCTTTCTTCCTCCGCTTCTCAAGGCGCACCGCGTCCAAGGCGGCATCGCAGGCAGAGGAAGCAGATTTCTAGAGGGAGACCATTCGGAGTAATAATAATAATAATGATGGCATTTGTTAAGCGCTTACTATGTGCAGAGCACTGTTCTAAGCGCTGGGGGAAAATTGGGTTGGACACAGTCCCTGTCCCAAATGGGGCTCACAGTCTCAATCCCCATTTTACAGATGAGGTAAATGAGGCACAGAGAAGTAAAGTGACTTGCCCAAGGTCACGCAGCAGACATGTGGCAAAGCCAGGATTAGAACTCATGACCTTCTGATTCCCAGGCCTGTGTTCTATCCACTGAGCCATGTAACTGCGGTATTTGTTAAGCGCTTACTATGTGCCAGGCACTGTACTAAACACTAGGGTGGAGCAAATCGGGTCGGACACAGTCCCTGTCCCACAGTCTCAACGCCTATTTTACAACCGAGGTAACTGAGGCCCAGAGAAGTGAAGTTCGGTCATTCGTTCAGTCGTATTTATTGGGTACTTACCATTCATTCATTGTCGTGTTTATTGAGCGCTTACTGTGTGCAGAGCACTGTGCTAAGCGCTTGGGCGAGTACGATACAACAATAAGCAGACACATTCCCCATCCGCAACGAGTTTACAGTCTAGAGGAAGTGACCTGCCCGAGGTCACACAGTAGACTGTGAGCCCACTGTTGGGTAGGGACCGTCTCTAGATGTTGCCAACTTGGACTTCCCAAGCGCTTAGTACAGTGCTCTGCACACGGTAAGCGCTCAATAAATACGATTGATGATGCTGATGGAGCCTTTTGACTTCCAGGCCTGGAAGCGAGGCTGTGGATCCTCTGGGCAGTCATTCATTCCAGTTCATTTCATCGTATTTATTGAGCGCTTACTGTGTGCAGAGCACTGTACTAGGCGCTTGGAAAAATACAGAACAGCAATAAAAAGAGGCAATCCCTGCCCACAACGAGCTCACAGTCTAGAGGGACAGACAGTGGGTGGCATTTATGGAGTGCAGAGCACAGTACTAAGCTCTTGGGAGAGTACAAAATGACAGACACATTCCCTGCCCACAGCGAGCTTACGGTCTAGGAGGGGGAGACAGATAATGATGGCATTTATTAAGCGCTTACTACGTGCAAAGCACTGTTCTAAGCACTGGGGAGGTTACAAGGTGATCAGGTTGTCCCATGGGGGGCTCACAGTCTGAATCCCCATTTTACAGATGAGGGAACTGAGGCACAGAGAAGTTGTGGCTTGCCCCAAATCACCCAGCTGACAAGTGGCGGAGCCGGGATTTGAACCCGTGACCTCGGACTCCAAAGCCCGGGCTCTTTTCCACTGAGCCACGCTGCTTCTCTAATAGTAACCAAGTCTATAATGGATACGTTTGCGAGGACTGTGGGGTTGGGAAGGGGGGTGGATCAAGGGAGCAAGGCAGAGCAACGCAGAAGGGAGTAGGTGAAAAGGAAATGAGGGCTTAGGAAAGGCGTCTTGGAGGAGACGGGCCTTCAGTGAGGCTTGGGAAATCAATCAATTAATCGTATTTATTAAGCACTTACTGTGTGCAGGGCACTGTACTAAGCGCTTGGGAAGTACAAGTCGGCAACATCTAGAGACAGTCCCTACCCAACAGTGGGCTCACAGTCTAGAAGGGGGAGACAGACAACAAAACCAAACCTACTAACAAAATAAAATAAATAGAATAGATATGTACAAGTAAGATAAATAAATAGAGTAATAAATATGTACAAACATATACAGGTGCAGTGGGGAAGGGAAGGAGGTAAGATGGGGGGATGGAGATGGGGACGAGGGAGGAAGTGGCTCAGTGTGGGAAGGCCTCCTGGAGGAGGTGAGCTCTCAGTAGGGCCTTGAAGGGAGGAAGGGAAAGGGTGGAGAGCCATTGTCGATTATAATGGAGGGTGTTCGAGGCCAGAGGTCGACCACGAGATGGAGGACCAGTGAGAAGGTTGGCATTAGAGGAATGAAGTGTGCCAGCTGAGTTGGGGTAAGAGCATAGTACGGCACAGTGCACACAGTAAGCGCACAGTAAGTACGATCGGATGAAAGAGAGCGGCAAGGTGAGGTAGGAGGGGGCGTGGGGACTGTGTGGTTGCTGGACTTGAACTCCCGGGGCCGCTTGCCGTATATAGCATCATCATCAATCGTATTTATTGAGCGCTTACTATGTGCAGAGCACTGTACTAAGCGCTTGGGAAGTCCAAATTGGCAACATCTAGAGACAGTCCCTACCCAACAGTGGGCTCGCAGTCTAAAAGGGGGAGACGGAGAACAAAACCAAACATACTAACAAAATAAAATAGATAGAATAGATAGGTACAAGTAAAATAAATAAACAGAGTAATAAATATGTACAAACATATATACATATATATATACATATATCATCATCATCAATCGTATATTGAGCGCTTACTATGTGCAGAGCACTGTACTAAGCGCTTGGGAAGTACAAATTGGCAACATCTAGAGACAGTCCCTACCCAACAGTGGGCTCACAGTCTGAAAGGGGGAGACGGAGAACAAAACCAAACATACTAACAAAATAAAATAAATAGAATAGATAGGTACAAGTAAAATAAATAGAGTAATAAATATGTACAAACATATATACATATATATATATACATATATCATCATCATCAATCGTATTTATTGAGTGCTTACTATGTGCAGAGCACTGTACTAAGCGCTTGGGAAGTACAAATTTGCAACATATAGAGACAGTCCCTACCCAACAGTGGGCTCACAGTCTAAAAGGGGGAGACGGAGAACAAAACCAAACATACTAACAAAATAAATAGAATAGATATGTACAAGTAAAATAAATAAATAAATAGAGTAATAAATATGTACAAACATATATACATATGTATATATACATATATCATCATCATCATCATCAATCGTATTTATTGAGCGCTTACTATGTGCAGAGCACTGTACTAAGCGCTTGGGAAGTCCAAATTGGCAACATATAGAGACAGTCCCTACCCAACAGTGGGCTCACAGTCTAAAAGGGGGAGACGGAGAACAAAACCAAACATACTAACAAAATAAATAGATATGTACAAGTAAAATAAATAAATAAATAAATAGAGTAATAAATATGTACAAACATATATACATATGTATATATACATATATCATCATCATCATCAATCATCATCAATCGTATTTATTGAGCGCTTACTATGTGCAGAGCATTGTACTAAGCGCTTGGGAAGTCCAAATTGGCAACATATAGAGACAGTCCCTACCCAACAGTGGGCTCACAGTCTAAAAGGGGGAGACGGAGAACAAAACCAAACATACTAACAAAATAAATAGAATAGATATGTACAAGTAAAATAAATAAATAAATACAGTAATAAATATGTACAAACATATATACATATGTATATATACATATATCATCATCATCATCAATAATCAATCGTATTTATTGAGCGCTTACTATGTGCAGAGCACTGTACTAAGCGCTTGGGAAGTACAAATTGGCAACATCTAGAGACGGTCCCTACCCAACAGTGGGCTCACAGTCTAAAAGGGGGAGACGGAGAACAAAACCAAACATACTAACAAAATAAAATAAATAGAATAGATATGTACAAGTAAAATAAATAAATAAGAGTAATACATATGTACAAACATATATACATATGTATATATACATATATCATCATCATCAATCATCATCAATCGTATTTATTGAGCGCTTACTATGTGCAGAGCACTGTACTAAGCGCTTGGGAAGTACAAATTGGCAACATCTAGAGACAGTCCCTACCCAACAGTGGGCTCACAGTCTAAAAGGGGGAGACGGAGAACAAAACCAAACATACTAACAAGATAAAATAAATAGGATAGATATGTACAAGTAAAATAAATAAATAGAGTAATAAATATGTACAAACATATACATATATATATATACACATATATCATCATCAATCATCAATCGTATTTATTGAGCGCTTACTATGTGCAGAGCACTGTACTAAGCGCTTGGGAAGTACAAATTGGCAACATCTAGAGACAGTCCCTACCCAACAGTGGGCTCACGGTCTAAAAGGGGGAGACGGAGAACAAAACCAAACATACTAACAAAATAAAATAAATAGAATAGATATGTACAAGTAAAATAAATAAATAAATAAATAGAGTAATAAATATGTACAAATATATATATACATGTATCATCATCAATCATCATCAATCGTATTTATTGAGCGCTTACTATGTGCAGAGCACGGTACTAAGCGCTTGGGAAGTACAAATTGGCAACATATAGAGACAGTCCCTACCCAACAGTGGGCTCACAGTCTAAAATATATATATATACATATATATAAAAATATATATAGATATATATAGATATATATACATATATAAAAATATATATACACATATATACATATATAAATATATATAAATATATACACACATATATATGTACATATATAAAAATATATACATATATAAATATATATATGCACATATATATACATATATAAATGTATATATGTATATATAGGTATACATATGTATGTATTGTAGTAGGAGGCAGGGTGGCCCATGGCCTTTTCTGCCCTGCTCAGAACTAGCCCTCGGCCTCAGCGGTGGCCCGGGCCGGCGAGTGACCCGTACAGGGGAGGAGGGCGTCCACGAAGGGGGCGGCGGGGCCCCGGCCAGCCAAATCCTCCCGAAAGTGGCCAGTCTGGGCCACAGCCGGGGCCCGGCCCTCTCCGTTTGGCCCGGTTCGTCCAGGCCCTTCTTCTCAGATCGGTTTCGTTCGTCCACTAGATTGGGGGCAAAGGGGACGTCTCATACTTTCATTCAATCGTATTTGGGTCATACTTGTGTCGTGTTCGCCGGAACTCCGCACACGGCGGCCACCCGTTGTAGTCCAACGAGTACAGGAGAAGCAGCGTGGCTCGATGGAAAGAGCCCGGGCTTTGGAGTCAGAGGTCATGGGTTCAAATCCCGGCTCCGCCACTTAGCTGGGTGACTTTGAGCAAGTCACTTCACTTCTCTGGGCCTCAGTTCCCTCGTCTGGAAAATGGGGATGAAGACCGTGAGCCCCCCGTGGGACAATCTGATCACCGTGTATCTCCCCCAGCACTTAGAACAGTGCTTTGCATCATCATCATCTATCGTATTTATTGAGCGCTTACTATGTGCAGAGCACTGTACTAAGCGCTTGGGAAGTACAAATTGGCAACATAAAGCGCTTAATAAATGCCATCATCATCATCATTCAGTATTGTTCTTTGGACATAATCAGCTCCCAGTACGGTGCTCTGTGGAAAGCTGGCGCCCAGTACAGTGCTCTCTGCTAAGCAGCTGCCCATGATGACTCGGAAAGGGGATGAGTCTCTCGTTCGGTTTCCAGCCAGTTCATCCTCATAATAATAGCGGTATTTGTCTCTATGTGTTGCCAACTTGTACTTCCCAAGCGCTTAGTCCAGTGCTCTGCACACAGTAAGCACTCAATAAATACGATTGATGATGATGATGATGTTAAGCGCTTACTCTGTGCCAGGCACTGTACTAAGTGCTGGGGTGGATATGATATCTTTTAGACTGTGAGCCCACTGTTGGGTAGGGACTGTCTCTATATGTTGCCAATTTGTACTTCCCAAGCGCTTAGTACAGTGCTCTGTACATAGTAAGCGCTCAATAAATACGACTGATGATATGAGCAAATCGGGTTGGACACGGTCCCTGTCCCAGCTGACGCTCACAGTCTCAGACCCCATTTTACAGATGAGGTAACCGAGGGCCGGAGGAGTGAAGCGACCTGCCCAGGGTCACACGGCAGACAAGGGGGATGGAGCCGGGATTAGAACCCAGGTCCTTCTGAATCCCAGGCACGCGTTCTAGCCACTAGTCCACACTGCTTCATCCGCCTGGTAGCGGCTAACCACCCATCACGGTCAATCCCTCAGTGGTATTTATTGAGCGCTTCCCGGGTCCATAACCAAGTGAGGCATCCTTACCCATTGAGACTCAAGCATAGTTAGGATGAGCTCTAGGGCTGACTTTCTGGGGGGCCAGGGGGGGCCCTGCAACCCACCCCCACAGTAAGCGCTCAATAAATACGATTGAATGAATGAATGAATGGGAGCTCTTATCTGGAGGCTGGAAGAGTTCCCGGGCCTGAGGGAATTCCTAAGCATTCAATCAATCAATCAATCAATCATATTTATTGAGCGCTTACTATGTGTAGAGCACTGTACTAAGCGCTTGGGAAGCACAAATTGGCAACATATACAGTCCCTACCCAACATTGGGCTCACAGTCTAAAAGGGGGAGACAGAGGGAAAAAAAAAATACTAACAAAATAAAATAAATAGAATAGATATGTACAAGTAAAATAAATAAATAGAGTAATAAATATGTACAAACATATATACATATATACATTCCCTTATCATCTGCCACTGGAGTTTGGAAGGGTCTGTGTAGGTGGGGGGGGGGGATGTTTGTGTGTGTGACACTCTACATAACATAATAATACTGGTGGCATTTTATTAAGCGCTTACTATGTGCAAAGCACCGTTCTAAGCGCTGGGGAGGTTACAAGGTGATCAGGTTGTCCCACGGGGGGCTCACAGTATTAATCCCCATTTTACAGATGAGCTAACTGAGGCACAGAGAAATTGAGGGACTTGCCCAAAGTCACACAGCTGACAATTGGCAGAGTGGGATTTGAACCCATGACCTCTAACTCCAAAGCCCGGGCTCTTCCCACTGAGCCACAAAACAGGGAGACAGGTGTCAGTACCATCTGTCTCCCCCACTCTAGACTGTGAGCCCGTTGTGGGCAGGGATTGTCTCTATTGCTGTATTGTCCTTTCCAAGCGCTTAGTACAGTGCTCTGCACACAGTTATTGCTCAATAAATACAATTGAATGAATGAGTGAGTGAATGAATGAAGGAGGTTATTCTGATGACACCTGGCCACATGTTTTGTTTTGTTGTCCATCTCCCCCTTCTAGACTGTGAGCCCGTTGTTGTGTAGGGACCGTCTCTACATGTTGCCAGCTTGTACTTCCCAAGCGCTTAGTACAGTGCCCTGCACACAGTAAGCGCTCCATAAATACAGTTGAATGAATGAGTGAGTGAATGAATGAGGGAGTTTATTTTGATGACTTGACATCTGTCCACTTGTTTTGTTTTGTTGTCTGTCTCCCTCTTCTAGACTGTGAGCCCGTTGTTGGGTAGGGACCGTCTCTACATGTTGCCAACTTGTACTTCCCAAGCGCTTAGTACAGTGCTCTGCACACAGTAAGCGCTCAATTAGAGATGCAGCGTGGCTCAGTGGAAAAGAGCCCGGGCTTGGGAGTCAGAGGCCATGGGTTCAAATCCCGGCTCTGCCAATTGCCAGCTGCGTGACTTTGGGCAAGTCGCTTCAATCAATCAATCAATCAGTCAATCGTATTTATTGAGAGCTTACTGTGTGCAGAGCACTGTACTAAGCGCTTGGGAAGTACAAGTTGGCAACATATAGAGACGGCCCCTACCCAACAGTGGGCTCACAGTCCAGAAGGGGGAGACAGAGCTTCACTTCTCTGGGCCTCAGTTCCCTCATCTGTCAAATGGGGATGAAGACTGTGAGGCCCCCGTGGGACAACCTGATCACCTTGTATCCTCCCCAGTGCTTTGCACATAGTAAGCAAAGGTGGGCTTTGCACAGTCTTTTAGACTGTGAGCCCACCTTTTAGACTGTGAGCCCACTCTTGGGTAGGGACTGTCTCCATATGTTGCCAACTTGTACTTCCCAAGCGCTCAGTACAGTGTTCTGCACACAGTAAGCGCTCAGTAAATACAATTGATTGATTGATTCTCTGGGCCTCAGTTCCCTCATCTGTCAACTGGGGATGAAGACTGTGAGCCCCCCATGGGACAACCTGATCATCATCATCATCAATCGTATTTATTGAGCGCTTACTGTGTGCAGAGCACTGTACTAAGCGCTTGGGAAGTACAAATTGGCAACATATAGAGACGGTCCCTACCCAACAGTGGGCTCACAGTCTAAAAGAAACACTATTCTGAGCGCTGGGGGGATACAAGGTGACCAGGTTGCCCCACTTGGGGCTCAAAGTCTTAGTCCCCATGTTACAGAGGAGGTAACTGAGGCACAGGGAAGTGAAGTGACTTGCCCAAGGTTACACAGCCAAGTGGCGGAGCTGGGATTCGAACCCATGACCTCTGACTCCCGAGCCCACGCTCTTTCCACTGAGCCACGCTGCTTCCCACCTGATCACCTTGTATCCTCCCCAGTGCTTTGCACATAGTAGGCGCTTAATAAATGCCATCATTATTATTATTATTATTATTAATAAATACGGTTGAATGAATGAATGAATGAATGAATGAATGAATGAAAGAGTGAGGTCCGGGCGGTTTCCGAGCCGGTCCCGCGGCCGCGGGATTCCCCAGGCCAAGCCGGCGGCTGCGATGATTGGTCGGGGGAGGTGCCTGACGTCACTCCGGCCGGGCCGCGGGGATTGGTCGAGGGGAGTGCCTGACGTCACTCCGGCCGGGCCGCGGGGATTGGTCGGGGAGTGCCTGGCGTCACTCAGGCCGGGCCGCGGGGATTGGTCGAGGGGAGTGCCTGACATCACCCGGGGCCGGTCCGCGGTGATTGGCTGGGGAAACGCCTGACGTCACCGGAGCCGGGCCGCGCGGATTGGTCGGGGCCGGGACCGGGGCCGGAACCGGCCAATGGGCGGCGGGCGAATTGTTGCCCCGTTGCGGGGGCGGGGGGGACGGTCCGCGTGCCTGCCCGGGCGCCCCCGAGCGGAGCCGGGAGGGGAATCAATCAATCAATCAATCAATCGTATTTACTGAGCGCTTACTGCGTGCAGAGCACTGGACTAAGCGCTTGGGAAGGACAAGTTGGCAAAATACAGAGACGGTCCCTACCCCACAGTGGGCTCACGGTCTAAAAGGGGGAGGGAGCCGCCGCCGCCGCTAGGGGGCGCTCCGCCCGCCGCCCCGCCCCCCGGTGCCGGTGCCGGTGCCGGTGCCACCGGAGCCCGTTATGTGAGCGTGAAGCGTCGGCCCGACGGCACGGACCCCGCGGGCTCCGCTCCTCTTCGGGCGCCCGGCAACGCGGCACCGACACCCGATGCCGCCGCAGCAGCAACCGGGGGCCGCCGCCGCCGCCGCCTACCCGGGCAAGTCGGGGTGGAGGCCCGGCGGCTGCGAGGGCCCGCCGGTTCCCCCGCGCCGCCGGCCCCGCCGGGGGGCCGCCGAGGCCCGCGGCCTCAAGTGCGTGCTGGTGGGCGACGGCGCCGTGGGCAAGACCAGCCTGGTGGTCAGCTACACCACCAACGGCTACCCCACCGACTACATCCCCACCGCCTTCGACAACTTCTCCGGTGAGCGGCGGGCCGGACAGGACCGGACAGGACCCATCGGGACCGGACGGGACTAATCAAGACCGATCGGGACAGGACAGGACTAGTCAGGACCGATCGGGGCTGGGCAGGACTAATCCAGACCGATCGGGACAGGGCAGGACTAGTCAGGACCGGACAGGACTAGTCAGGACCGATCAGAACCGGACAGGACCCATCAGGACCGGACAGGACCCATCAGGACCGGTCAGGACTAATCAAGACCGATCGGGACAGGAAAGGACTAGTCAGGACCGATCAGGGCAGGACAGGATTAATCAAGCCCGATCGGGACAGGACAGGACTAGTCAGGACCGATCAGAACCGGACAGGACTGGTCAGGACCGATCAGAACCGGACAGGACCGACCAGGACCCATCAGGACCAGACAGGACCCATCAGGACCGGACAGGACTAATCAAGACCGATCGGGACAGGACAGGACTAGTCAGGACCGATCAGGGCTGGGCAGGACTAATCAAGACCGATCGGGACAGGACAGGACTAGTCAGGACCGGACAGGACTAGTCAGGACCGATCAGGACCGGACAGGACTGGTCAGGACCCATCAGGACCCATCAGGACCAGACAGGACCCATCAGGACCGGACAGGACTAATCAAGACCGATCGGGACAGGAAAGGACTAGTCAGGACCGATCAGGGCTGGGCAGGTCTAATCCAGGCCGATCGGGACAGGACAGGACTAGTCAGGACCGGACAGGACTAGTCAGGACCGATCAGGACAGGACTATTCAGGACCGGGCAGGACCGACCAGGACCCATCAGGACCGGACAGGACTAATCAAGACCGATCGGGACAGGAAAGGACTAGTCAGGACCGATCAGGGCTGGGCAGGACTAATCAAGACCGATCGGGACAGGACAGGACTAGTCAGGACCGGACAGGACTAGTCAGGACCGATCAGGACCGGACAGGACCGACCAGGACCCATCAGGACCGGACAGGACTAATCAAGACCAATCGGGACAGGACAGGACTAGTCAGGACCGATCAGGGCAGGAAAGGACTAATCAAGACCGATCGGGACAGGACAGGACTAGTCAGGACCGGACAGAACTAGTCAGGACCGATCAGGACCGGACAGGACTGGTCAGGACCCATCAGGACCCATCAGGACCAGACAGGACCCATCAGGACCGGACAGGACTAATCAAGACCGATCGGGACAGGAAAGGACTAGTCAGGACCGATCAGGGCTGGGCAGGTCTAATCCAGGCCGATCGGGACAGGACAGGACTAGTCAGGACCGGACAGGACTAGTCAGGACCGATCAGGACAGGACTAGTCAGGACCGGGCAGGACCGACCAGGACCCATCAGGACCGGACAGGACTAATCAAGACCGATCGGGACAGGAAAGGACTAGTCAGGACCGATCAGGGCAGGACAGGATTAATCAAGCCCGATCGAGACAGGACAGGACTGGTCAGGACCGATCAGAACCGGACAGGACTGGTCAGGACCGATCAGAACCGGGCAGGACCGACCAGGACCCATCAGGACCAGACAGGACCCATCAGGACCGGACAGGACTAATCAAGACCGATCGGGACAGGACAGGACTAGTCAGGACCGATCAGGGCTGGGCAGGACTAATCAAGACCGATCGGGACAGGACAGGACTAGTCAGGACCGGACAGGACTAGTCAGGACCGATCAGGACCGGACAGGACTGGTCAGGACCGATCAGGACCCATCAGGACCAGACAGGACCCATCAGGACCGGACAGGACTAATCAAGACCGATCGGGACAGGAAAGGACTAGTCAGGACCGATCAGGGCTGGGCAGGTCTAATCCAGGCCGATCGGGACAGGACAGGACTAGTCAGGACCGGACAGGACTAGTCAGGACCGATCAGGACAGGACTATTCAGGACCGGGCAGGACCGACCAGGACCCATCAGGACCGGACAGGACTAATCAAGACCGATCGGGACAGGAAAGGACTAGTCAGGACCGATCAGGGCTGGGCAGGACTAATCCAGACCGATCGGGACAGGACAGGACTAGTCAGGACCGGACAGAACTAGTCAGGACCGATCAGGACCGGACAGGACCGACCAGGACCCATCAGGACCGGACAGGACTAATCAAGACCAATCGGGACAGGACAGGACTAGTCAGGACCGATCAGGGCAGGAAAGGACTAATCAAGACCGATCGGGACAGGACAGGACTAGTCAGGACCGGACAGAACTAGTCAGGACCGATCAGGACCGGACAGGACTGGTCAGGACCGATCAGGACCGGACAGGACCCATCAGGACCGGACAGGACAGGACTAGTCAGGACCGATCAGGCCTGGACAGGACTAATCAAGACCGATCGGGGCTGGACAGGACTAGTCAGGACCGGACAGAACTAGTCAGGACCGATGAGAACCGGACAGGACCCATCAGGACCGGACAGGACTAATCAAGACCGATCAGGACAGGACAGGACTAGTCAGGACCGATCAGGACAGGACAGGACTAATCAAGACCGATCGGGGCTGGACAGGACTAGTCAGGACCGATCAGAACCGGACAGGACCCATCAGGACCGGACAGGACTAATCAAGAGCGATCAGGGCAGGACAGGACTAGTCAGGACCGATCAGGACAGGACAGGACTAATCAAGCCCGATCAGGGCTGGACAGGACTAATCATCATCAATCGTATTTATTGAGTGCTTACTATGTGCAGAGCACTGTACTAAGCGCTTAATCAAGCGACTAATCAAGACCGATCGGGACAGGAGAGGACTAGTCAGGACCGGACAGAACTAGTCAGGACCGATCAGGACCGGACAGGACCGACCAGGACCGGACAGGACCGGGCCGGGGGGCGGGGAGGGAGGGACAGATGGGGTCGGGGGTCGCCCCCAGGACCGGCCACACGGACGGACCCGGCCTCCTCCCCCGCACCCCCGGTTCAGTCTTGGGGGGAGAGAGAAAGGAGCCCCCCCACCCCAGTTCCCGGGATTTGCGGGGGACCCCCAAGGCCCTACCGAGCTGGGGGTGAGGGGCCGGACACCTTTCCCTCTCCCCCCAGCACTCCCTCACCATTTTAGGGTCAGCCTCCATTTGCATGAAAATAGCCGCAAATCGCCGGCCCCGGGGGGAGCGGGATCAAGTTTTCCTTCCTCCCCGGCTCCCCCATAACAAAGGCGGGATCCACTTCCCATCCCGAAGCCTGCGGGGACCGTCCGGCTTCCCGGCCCTTCCTCCTCCTCCTCCTCTTCCTGGGCCCCCGGGCCGAGGGGGGATGCCCAGCGCCGGCCACATTCGCTCCATCGTATTTATTGAGCGCCTACTGTGTGCTGACTACTGATTTGGACTTCCCAAGCGGCTAGTACAATCCTCCGCCCGTTAAGCGCTCAGTAAGTCATCATCATCAATCGTATTTATTGAGCGCTTACTATGTGCAGAGCACTGGACTAAGCGCTTGGGAAGTACAAATTGGCAACACATAGAGACGGTCCCTACCCAACAGTGGGCTCACAGTCTAAAAGGGGGAGACAGAGAACAAAACCAAACGTACCAACAAAATAAAATAAATAGGATAGATATGTACAAGTAAAATAAATAAATAAATAAATAGAGTAATAAATATGTACAACCATATATACATATATACAGGATGTATACATGTATACATATATATACATGTATACATATATATATATATATATATATATATATATATATATATATATATATATATATATATACATATATACATAAATACGATGGAATGAACGAGTAGGCGGTTGGAAAGTCCAATGCAGCAATACAGAGGGACAATCCCTGCCCTTGGGGGTGGGAGAAAGACACCAGTAAAAGTAAACAGGCATCAATGTAGATGATGGTTTGGTATATAGATATGTGGGTATGTTTGGTTTTGTTCTCTGTCCCCCCCTTTTAGACTGTGAGCACGCTGTTGGGTAGGGACCGTCTCTATATGTTGCCAACTTGGACTTCCCAAGCGCTTAGTCCAGTGCTCTGCACACAATAAGCGCTCAATAAATACAATTGATTGATGATAAATAGAAGTGCTTTGGGGCGGGGAGAGGGGCTCATGACCGCTTTCTTCTCTCTCGAGCTGTGGTGTCGGTGGACGGCAGGCCGGTGAAGCTCCAGCTTTGCGACACGGCAGGACAGGTCAGTACTGGGCTCCCCCACCCCCGGGAGCGTGGGCCACTGGCCCGGACCGTTTGGCTCCTCGCCACAGGGACCAACGTGGCCTATTTCCACCCCCCCTGCCAGTCCTGGAGAATGGATTTCCCTCCAGGGATGGGCCTGGAAAGAAAGCTCCATTGTTAGCCCTGTTACTATTGTATCAATCAATCAATCGTATTTATTGAGCGCTTACTGTGTGCGGAGCACTGGACTAAGCGCTTGGGAACTACAAGTTGGCATCAGGGACCAACGTGGCCTATTTCCACCCCCCCTGCCAGTCCTGGAGAATGCATTTCCCTCCAGGGATGGGCCTGGAAAGAAAGCTCCATTGTTAGCCCTGTTACTGTTGTATCAATCAATCAATCAATCGTACTTATTGAGCGCTTACTGTGTGCAGAGCACTGGACTAAGCGCTTGGGAACTACAAGTTGGCATCAGGGACCAACGTGGCCTATTTCCACCCCCCCCCTGCCAGTCCTGGAGAATGCATTTCCCTCCAGGGATGGGCCTGGAAAGAAAGCTCCATTGTTAGCCCTGTTACTGTTGTATCAATCAATCAATCAATCGTACTTATTGAGCGCTTACTGTGTGCAGAGCACTGGACTAAGCGCTTGGGAACTACAAGTTGGCATCAGGGACCAACGTGGCCTATTTCCACCCCCCCCTGCCAGTCCTGGAGAATGGATTACCCTCCAGGGATGGGCCTGGAAAGAAAGCTCCATTGTTAGCCCTCTTACTGTTGCATCAATCAATCAATCAATCAATCGTATTTATTGAGCGCTTACTGTGTGCAGAGCACTGGACTAAGCGCTTGGGAACTACAAGTTGGCAACATATGCCAAGTTGTATTCAGTACATGCCCACTCTGTGCCAAGCACTGTGCCCTGTCCCACACCGGCCTCTCGGGCTAAGAGGGAGGGAGAAGAGGGATTCCCGTTTCGCAGAGGGGTGAAGTGACTCGTCCAGGGTCATACGGCAGTCCGGGGAGGCTGGACTGTGAGCCCACTATTGGGTAGGGACTGTCGCTATATCATCATCAATCGTGTGGCTCAGTGGAAAGAGCACGGGCTTTGGAGTCAGAGGTCATGGGTTCGAATGCCGACTCCACCACAAGTCAGCTGTGTGACCTTGGGCAAGTCACTTAACTTCTCTGAGCCTCAGTTACCTCCTCTGTAAAAAGGGGGATTTAGACTGTGAGCCCCACGTGGGACAACTTGATCACTTTGTATCCCCCCCAGCGCTTAGAACAGTGCTTTGCACATAGTAAGTGCTTAACAAATGCCATTATCATTATTATTATTATTATTATTTATTGAGCGCTTACTGTATGCAGAGCGCTGTACTTAGCGCTTGGGAAGTCCAAGTTGGCAACATATAGAGACAGTCCCTACCCAACAGTGGGCTCACAGTCTAATATGTCTAATATAGTCTCCATATGTTGCCAACTTGTACTTCCCAAGCGCTTAGTACAGTGCTCTGCACTCAATAAGCGCTCAATAAATACGATTGATGATGATGATGATGATGAGGGTGGGGTCTCCTATGCGGATCTAATGCCTTAAATTCTCAGAAACGTGTCAGATCAAACATCTCAGATAAATCCCAGCTCTTGGATTTTGGCATCGTCATAAAGCCGTAGGAGGTGGCCCCTGCTCCCTGAGGCTTATCAGGCAATCCATCGGGGCTATTTACTGGCCACCTGCTGTGGGCAGGCTTGCTGTGGGCCGAGCCACTTTTGTTTGCCCTCCCGGCTGTCCCATCAATCACTAAAACAATGGCTTACCCTCCGTGGGTACTCAGCACTTGGGAGAGAACACTATAGCAGAGGTGGTGTTCCCTGCCCTCCGGGAGCTTACGGTCGGGAGGGGCTGCCCCACGAGGGTCTGGCCTTGTTTTTCCTGTTTCTTCAGTCAGTCAATCGTTTGTGTGCAGAACACTGTACTAAACGCTTGGGAAAGTACCGTATAGCAGTCAGCAGACACATTCTGCTGACAGCATTCGCAGCGGACAACATATATGTTGCCAATTTGTACTTCCCAAGCGCTTAGTACAGTGCTCTGCACACAGTAAGCGCTCAATAAATACGATTGAGGATGATGATGATTCCCTGCCCACAAGGAACTTACAGTCCGGAGAGTCGAAGCCATGCTGCTTTAATAATAATAATGGCGTTTATTAAGCTTTTACTATGTGCAAAGCACCGTTCTAAGCGCGGGGGAGGTTACAAGGTGATCGGGTTGTCCCACGGGGGGCTCACCGTTTTAATCCCCATTTTACAGATGAGGCACAGAGAAGTGAAGTGACTTGCTCAAAGTCACACAGCTGACAGTTGGCAGAGCCGGGATTTGAACCCATGACCTCTGAGTCCAAAGCCCGGGCTCATTCCACTGAGCCACACTGCTTTCAACCTCTCGACTCTCCATGTGGCAGTGGGACTGGGGGGCTGAGCGGAGGACCCCGGGGGAGACCCCCAGTGAGAGCTTCTCCTTGCCCTCTGCAGAAAAGGCGGTCAGTCATCCAGTCAGTACTGCCCTGACTGAGCACCTACTACGCACAGGGCACTGTACTGAGCACTTGGGCAAATCCTACAGAATTAGGAGACCTGATCTCTGCCCTCTGAGAACTTCCGATCTAGCCGGGGAGACACACAAAAATCAGTGACAGATGAAAGGCAGCATTAGAGTGTAATCAATCAGTCGGTGGTATTTATTGGGGGCTTACCGTTTTCAGAACACTGTACTAAGCGCTTGGAGAAGCAGCGTGGCTTAATGGAAAGAGCGCGGGCTTGGGAGTCGGAGGTCGTGGGTTCCATTCCCGGTCACTTAACGGCTGTGGGGCTTTGGGCAAGTTATTTAACTTCTCTGTGCCTGCTACCATATCTGTAAAATGGGGGTGAAGACCGTGAGCCCCACGTGGGGCACCTGGTTCCGGTGGATCTAGCCCAGCGCTTAGAACAGTGCTTGGCACACAGTAAGTGCTTAACAAGTACCATCATTGTTATTATTATTACAGCGTAACAGAGTTGATGGAGTCATTGGAGAAGCAGCGTGGCTCAGTGGAAAGAGCCCGGGCTTTAGAGTCAGAGGTCATGGGTTCAAATCCCGGCTCCGTCACATGTCTGCTGTGTGACCTTGGGCAAGTCACTTAACTTCTCTGAGATTCAGTTACCTCATCTGTAAAATGGGGATGATGACTGTGAGCCCCATGCGGGACAACCTGATCACCTTGTATCCCCCCCACCAGCGCTTAGAACAGTGCTTTGCACATAGTAAGCGCTTAACAAATGCCATTATTATTATTATTCCCTGCCCACAAGGATCTTGTAGTCTCGAGAAAGATCAATCAATCAATCGTATTGAGCGCTTACTGTGTGCAGAGCACTGTACTAAGCGCTTGGGAAGTACAACTTGGCAACATATAGAGACAGTCCCTAAGATGCGTATTTAAGTACCAGAGTGTGGAGTACAGTGCTCTGCACACAGTAAGCGCTCAATAAATACAATTGATTGATGATGGAGTGCCTAGGGGATAGGAAAGTGCTGATGTGGGACTTGGGGAGATAAAAAGAATTAGGGAAGGCCATCTGGAAGAGGTGTGATTTCAGAAGGGCTTTGAAGATGGGGAGAGCAGCATGATAAGAAGGGGGGAGGGTGTGAGCTAGAAGTTGGTGATAAAGGAGTGAGAGGGAGGCATGGTGAGTAGGTTCGGCTTGAGAGGATTGAAGAGGGAGAGGAGCAGCGGGGGGAAATAAAAGAGAGAGGGCTGATTGGTGACAGTGGGCAGTCGGGGCACAGACCCTGGAGAGATTGACTATATGTTGCCAATTTGTACTTCCCAAGCGCTTAGTACAGTGCTCTGCACACAGTAAGCGCTCAATAAATACGATTGATTGATTGATTGACCAGTGTGGGATGACCCGTCCACGTAACCCAGAGGAGAGGGTTTGACCTCCGCCATCCCACCAGGACTCGGGTCAAGGACCGGAGCCATCAGGTGGGAAGAGTGTCGGGGAGGGGAAGGGGAGTCTGACCTGTGGGAGCCCCTCCTCATCTCCTTCCCAAGCGCTTAGTACAGTGCCCTGCACCCATTAAGCGCTCAATAAATGCGATTGAATGAATGAATCTCCTGGTAGTGGAGCCCCCGGGGGTGGGGGAAGGCTCGCCCCTGCCCCTCCCATTGTGATTAAGGCCAGAAAGCGTTGGCAAGGGTCACTATATTCATTCAGTCGATCAATACTCATTGAGAGCTTATTCTGTTGCAGAGCATCATCATCATCATCATCATCAATCATATTTATTGAGCGCTTACTGTGTGCAGAGCACTGTACTAAGCGCTTGGGAAGTACAAGTTGGCAACATATAGAGACAGTCCCTACCCAACAGTGGGCTCACAGTCTAAAAGGGGGAGACAGAGAGCACTGTACTAAGCGCTTGGGAGGGTACAATATAACAATAAACAGATCCATTTCCTGCCCACAATAATAATAATAATGATGGCATTTGTTAAGCGCTTACTATGTGCAAAGCACTGTCCTAAGCGCTGGGGAGGTTACAAGGTGATCAGGTTGTCCCACACGGGGCTCACAGTCTTAATCCCTATTTTACAGATGAGGGAACTGAGCTCAGAGAAGTGAAGTGACTTGCCCAAGGTCACACAGCTGACAAGTGGCGGAGCTGGGATTAGAACCCATAACCTCCGAGTCCCAAGCCCGGGCTCTTTCCACTGGGCCATGCTGCTTCCCCACAATGAGTTTACTATCTAGAGCTGTGGGGCTGGGAAGGGGGGTGAGTAAAGGGAGCAAGTCAGGGTGATGGAGAAGGGAGTGGGAGAAGAGGAAAGGGGGTCTTAGAGAAGGCCTCCTGGAGGAGGTGGGCCTTCAAAAAGCCTTTGAAGCAGCGGGGAGAGTCATTGTCGGATTTGAGGAGGGAGGGCGTTCCGGGCCAGACCTGTCCCCTTCAATCAATCAATCAATCAATCGTATTTATTGAGCGCTTACTGTGTGCAGAGCACGGTACTAAGTTGGCAACATATAGAGACAGTCCCTACCCAACAGTGGGCTCACAGTCTAAAAGATGCCACTTGGGCCTAGGCCACTCTCTTCCCTGGCCGATCCCTCTCTTCCCACTTCCACCCCAGCCCACCTTCCCCAGCTGGCCGCCTCATTCCCAGACCCCTGCTCTCCCCAGCTTCAAAGCCTCCTGCAGCCCCTCCTCCGCCAGGAGGTCTTCCCTGCTCCATCCGCCCGCCCCTTGTCAGGGGGACGGGGAGGCGAAAGGAGGGCGAGCAGAACAAGTGACGCCTAGGACAGGCGGGCAGGGGGGTTTCGGGGAGCCCTCGCCGGCCTGCCCCGGGGAGGGTCCGCGCCCCTTCCCCCGTGGCCTCTCGGCACTGAAGCTGGATCTCCTGCCCGTTGCCGTGACGGTGTCCAGTTTCGCTGTCGCTGCCAGGATCCGGCGGGGGCGGGGGCGGCTATTATGGCCTGCTCCAGTTCCCAGACTCCCTGGAACCAGGTCTGTCCTGGTGGGACCAACAGAGCTGATGGGTTTCCCGGCCCGCGGGAGGATGGAGGCCGTCTTGAGAGAACCTGACCGTCAATCCCACGCCGGGCCACGGCCACAACGCTTTTTGGATCAGGGTCACCACCGAGGCGGGGGAGGATAGGGCCGGGGAAGAAATGCTTCCGTTCTCTCTCCCCCAGGGTCCCCGGGGTGGCCGGAACCTGCCGTGTACCGGCCGTGGGGTCAGACGGGTTGAGTGGTCCCTGCTGGGTCACCTGGGGGGGGGTCAGAAGGGCTGGACGGTCCATCCCTAATCACGAGAGTTAGGATGACTGGTACCCTGGGAGACCCGGCCGGGCCGGGCCGCAGGAAACTCCATGTCCCCTGGGAGGGGACGGCCCGTTGGCATTTGTGCCTGTGCCAACCTCGACCTCTGCTCTGGGGGAAGGGTCCGCGTGGGGGAAGGGGTTAAGCTAAAGAGGGAAGCGAACTGTGGGCGTGCATAATCGTGCAGACACACACGCTCATCCTCTTGAGGACTGAGCCCAATAGGCTCCTGTCTGTCCTTCCTTCACCTTGAGCTACTTCTGGAGCTCAGGCCTGGGTCTCTCGGGGCAGCTTGGGCAGGGTGCGGGCAGAAGGAGCAGCGGGTGGCAGTGGCCGGGCCGGAGGGGAGATCCCCGGGCGAGGGAGAGGCTCAGCCTCCCTCCAGGCAGCAACTCTGAGGGTTGGGGACGCCTGGGCAGAGCCGGACACGTCTTTATTTGTCGGTTGTAAAGCCCGGCTGCCCACAATCCCTCTTATTGTTACTATCATTACAATTATTCCTTCTCCTCCGTCTCCTCCTCGGATTCATCTCTCACCTCGCTTCCCTGTTCCCCACCCCTTCAGCCTCAGTGGGTGATGTTTCCTAATCCCTTGGATGCTCACATCCCCGTAGCTCCTGTGCTCGGACTGGCGTGTTCTCTTGCTTAAGTCCCGACTCCCATACAGGTCCTCTTTTCCCTTCCTCCCCCTGCCTAGGACCTATTTTAGTGTCTCCTCCTTAAGAGCAGGGATTGTGTCCGCTGACGGCCTTGTACGTTTCTCCAGCGCTCAGCACAGTGCTCTGCTCCAAGGAGGTGCCCTGCCAACGTCACCGATGGGTGTGGGGTGTAGGACCGGCCCCCCGCCTCCCTGGGAGCCCCAACTCTGAAATGAGCGCTGAGCCATGAGCCGGTCTGAGACCGCGAACCGTAAGCTTGCCGTGGGCAGGGAGTGCGACAGTTTTCTTGTAATTGTACTCTCCCAAATCCAGTGCCCCGTACACGGTAGGCACTCAATAAATATGCCTGACTTACCTGCCCCTCCGCACCCAGCTGTGGCCTCGGCTCCCGTGCACCGGGGTGTGTGTGTGTGTGTAGTGTGACCTCGTGGCTGTGACTGTCTTGCAGGACGAGTTTGACAAGCTGCGGCCCTTGTGCTACGCCCACGCGGACGTCTTCCTGCTGTGCTTCAGCGTGGTCAGCCCCGCTTCCTTCCAGAACATCCGCGAGAAGTGGGTCCCCGAAGTGCGGCGTCACTGCCCCGGGGCCCCCGTGGTCCTGGTGGGGACCCAGTGCGACCTGCGCCAGGACGTCGGCGTCCTCATCGAGCTGGACCGGGGCCGGGAGAAGCCCGTGGCCGGCCAGGCGGCCCGGCTGTGCGCCGACGAGGTCGGGGCCGCCGCCTACGTCGAGTGCTCGGCCCTGACGCAGAAGAACCTGAAGGAGGTCTTTGACGCCGCCATCTTGGCGGGCATCCGGTTCTCCGACGCCCAGCGCCTGCACCAGCAGCCAAAGAAAGCCAAGAGCAGGACTCCGGACAAAATGAAAACCCTGTCCAAAGCCTGGTGGAAAAAGTACTGCTGCCTGGCATAGCAGCCCCGGACACGGCGGGCTGGATGGCGGAACCCACATTAGCTGAGCGGACCGTGGTTTCAATGTATAGGGACTGTACAGAGGGGGGGTGGTGAGTGTGGATGTGTGTAGGGATGGGCGGGCCTCCGTTCCCGGTCTCCATCCCTGGCGGTCCTTCTGGGCCTGAGAAGGCTCTCTGAAGGACAACGGCGGTCCCCCGGCCCCATGCCTCCAGTTGTCCCCTCCCGCGGTGGGGAGGACGGGCCGTGGAAGCGACGGGCAATCCGGGCCGCGTGGTGGGTGTGTCTGTGGACAGGGGCAGGGAGACCGCCCGGAAGGACCACCATGCTTGGAGAACGGGGTCGGCTTGGGACCCCCGTGGAGCCACTGCCGTCAGAAGGGGCTCCCTCCCCCCAATGCCGACCTCCTGGCAGGGGGCGGGCACTGAAGTTCAGGGGGTTGGCTCGCTGGTGGGTAGGGAGAGAAGGAGTGAGGATGGCGGGGGGACCTTCCTGAGAGAGCTCACCCTCTTTTCTCCCATGGCTCCTGGAGCCTGGAGATACTGCTGATCAGAGATGAAGCTTCCCAGCACAATGTGAGATGATGAATAGGCTCTCCACCCCCCTGCCCACCTCCCCCAAGGCAGGAGACGGGTGCCCAGCTAATCCAGTTTTCTGGAATTCCTCAGACGAAATCCCGGTCACCCCATGTCAGTTGCTGCGGACAAGTCCTCACGTCTCTAGGGAGCGGCTCCCAGGATGCCGGGCCTGGGGGCAGCGACCTGCCTCCGTTCCGGGCAGAGAGAGGGTCACCCTTGAAGCTGCTCGGTCGGGAGGGCTGGAATCAACCCTCAAAGCTCCAAGGGCAGTGGTGGCCGTGGAGCTCAGGAGTCGGAAACATCCTGGCTGATCCCACCTGGTTTCTCCCCCTCCTCTGGGCGTCTGAGGGGGGACGGGGTAGGAAACGTCCCAGAACCAGGGCGCGTCTGTCACGTGCGCGCTTCAGGCGGCCAGCCCACTTCCAGAGCCAGAAAACGTTCTTGTTCTCTGGCTGGCGTCCCCGAAGGAGATTTCGTAATCCGCCCGTGTGGGGACGAGCCTGCCTCCAAACAGGGCGCGTGCCTCCCGTGTCCCGCCTCATTCCATTCTTCTCCCCATCCTGGGCCCGCCGAGGTCCCGGGGCTGTGGGGGGTTCTCCGGAATATCTCCTCCGCCGATCTGGAAAGAAGACGGGTGTTTCGCAAGCCGAAAGGAGGAGACATTCCCCCACTCCACGTCGTCCGAGCCGTCATGTGCCTTACTGTGCGGTGGTTTCGTGGCGAGGACTCTGAGCCTGGTTTTGTTTGAAAAGATAAACGAGGAGCGAGGTCGAGTCCCGCGTGTGCGTGTCTGTGTCGCGTGTCGGCAGCCTCTCCGAGAGCGGGCTTTGGGAAGCGGGAGGGATTCCCAGGCAGGGTTCAGGCTCTGAGGCCTGTGAGTGCGGTGTCGGGGTGCAGCGGGGGCTCTCGGCCAGAAGAGGAGGTCCTCCGCGTCCTCTTGAGAAGGGATAGATGGGGTTGGGAGATGGGGATTGGACTCGGACTGCCGCCCTAACGGGAAGGGCTTTCCTGGGTTCTGCCATTCCCGAGGAGCGGAACCCCTATCCACCTTCAGTGGGGGCCTGAACCAGCCCGTGAGAGCGAGGGGGTGGGGACGGGGCCTTCGCCCCGCAGAAAGCCTCTGACCCTCCCTCGCTTGGCTCCGATGTTTCATCCTGCAAGGAAGCCCCGCCGGCTGAACTCGAACCGGCACACGGCCAAGCGCGTGGGTCACTCCCCTTCGGGCTCAGTTGGTCAGTCGATGGTATTTATAGAGCGCTCACGGTGTGCAGAGCACTGTGCCAAGTGCTTGGGAGACTGTGATAGAACAGTATAACAGACCCACTGGGGTGGAAAGGAGACTGTGGAGAGCAGCTGGCCACAGCACTCTGTATTTCAGAGTTCATTTGGTTCCTAGGGCCTCACCAGCTCCTGGAAGGGCAAGATTGTTGCTTTTCTCTGGCTCTGACAGAGAGCAATAGGCCTTTCTCGCCTGCATCCCCTACCTGGGCTTTGCCCCATCCCTCCATCCCTCCCTGGTGAGACCTGGTTTAACTATTGATGATCCACCCAGAACGGCCCTCGACCCCGGCCAGGAGTTTCCAGGCATCAGACAGGCTGGACTCCGACCCCCCTGGCACCTCTCCCCTTCCCTTCCTTTAACCTCTGCTCAATCAATCAACCAGTGGTATTTATTGAGCACTTACTATGTGCAGAGTACTACTAAGCGCTTGGGAAAGTACAGTACAAGAGATTCAGCGGACACAATAATAAGCTGGCAGTCTAGAGGGAGAGACAGACTGCCAGTTGTCAGTTGCGTGACCTTGGGCAAGTCATTTAGCCTCTGTGCCTCAGTTCCCTCTTCTGTAAAATGGGGATTAAGACTGTGAGCCCTATGTGGGACAGGGATTGGGTCTGACCAGATTAGCTTGGATCTACTCCAGTGCTTAGAACAGTGTCTGGCATGTAGTAAGCACCTAACAAATGCACAGTTATTATTAACATGTCCAGGCCACAGTCATTCACCCAGTGAGGCTGCTAAGCTACTCTCCCTGCAATGGAGTCCCCCTTCCACTCTCCAACTCCTCCTACTCCCTACCTCCCACCCTGATGCCTCAGGACACCAGCCCTCAAGCCCTCGATGCCATACTGAGCACTTGGACGCCATACTGAGCACTTGGACAAGCTCAGCAGAAGCAAGGTCCACAGTCCCTGCCCTCAGGGAGCTGACCAACTGGCTGAGTAGATGGACATAAGTGTATTTGCCGCAAGCGGAATCGGCACGACCCGCAGGCCAGTCGAGTGAATGGGAAAACCCAAGAGCTGCGTTCAGAAAGGGGTAGAGCTGCCAAGCGCTGTCGGAAGTGATAAACCCAACCAGAAACCACCAGACCAGAGGAGATGCAGGAGGAGGCCTGGCATGGGCGGCACATTCACTCATGCATTCATTCAATCGTATTTATTGAGTGCTTACTGTGTGCAGAGCACTGTACTAAGCGCTTAAAAAGGCACACAAAAGGCCGCAAGGCCGTGCGGCCCGGTACAAAGAGCCTGGGCCTGGGAATCAGAGGACCTCAATTCTAATTCTGACACTGCCACTTTTTTATAGAATTTGCTACACGTTAACTAGATAGAAGTTAATCGGGTTGGACACAGTCCCCTCTAGACTGTAAGTTTGTTGTGGGCAGGGAATGTGTCTGTTCTATTGTACTCTCCCAAGTGCTCAGCACAGTGTTCTGCATAAGTGCTCAATAAATACAATTGACTGACTGTCAGGAGCCCAGGGGTTGGGCGCCCAATTAAAGGAGGGTTTTTCCCAGCTTCGGGCATGGGCCTCGGGGGCAGGTGGCAGCCAGGTGCAGCGGGTGTTGAGATAAGCCTGCCGCCAAGGCCCATTACCACAGGGGATAATAATAAAAATAATAATAATGTATTTGTAAGCACTTATGATGTGCCAAGCACCATTCTGAGTGCTAAGCGATGATCCCCAACTCTCAGATACCCCTTCTCTTCCTCTCCCACCCTCCCAGCAGCCCCTGGTCCTCCTCGTTTTCTGGCCTGCCTGGCATTCCGGCCTTATTATCAATCAATCAATCAATCAATCATATTTATTGAGCGCTTACTGTGTGCAGAGCACTGTACTAAGCACTTGGGAAGTACAAGCTGGCAGCATATAGGGACAGTCCCTACCCAACAGTGGGCTCACAGTCTAGAAGGGGGAGACAGAGAACAAAACCAAATATACTAACAAAATAAAATAAATAGGATAGGTACAAGTAAAATAAATAGAGTAATAAATTTACTCTATTATTATTATTTATTAGTTTATTATATTTATTATTATTATTAGTGTTTATTATTGTTATTATGGTGGCATTTGTTCATCATCATCATCAATCGTATTTATTGAGCGCTTACAGTGTGCAGAGCACTGTACTAAGCGCTTGGGAAGTCCAAGTTGGCAACATCTAGAGACGGTCCCTACCCAACAGTGGGCTCACAGTCTAAAAGGGGGAGACAGAGAACAAAACCAAACATACTAACAAAATAAAATAAATAGAATAGATATGTACAAGATAAATAAATAAATAAATAGAGTAACAAATATGTACAAACATATATACATATAAACAGGTGCTGTGGGGAAGGGAAGGAGGTAAGATGGGGGGGATGGAGAGGGGGACGAGGGGGAAAAGAAGGAAGGGGTGCTTACTATGGGCTGAGCACTGTTCTAAGCGCTGGGGTAGATACAAAGTAATCAGGTTGCCCCACGTGGGGCTCACCCTTTTAATCCCCATTTTACAGATGAGGTAACTGAGGCAGGGAGAAGTCAAGCAGCCTGCCCAAGGTCACACAACAGACAAGTGGCGGAGTCAGGATTAGAACCCACGTCCTTTGGCTCCCAAGCCCATGCTCTTTCCACTAAGCCGTGTTGCTTCCCCAGCAGCTCGGGCCGCAGGCCACTTGAGGAGGAAGAGAAACCGCAAGGCAGACGAGAAAAGGCCCCTGAGAGAGAGCAAGGCGAGGGAGCCGGGATCAGTCAGAGCCGACGTGCTCAGCCCAGCCCTGATAATAATAATAATAATAATTATTATTATTATTATTATTAATAATAATGGCATTTATTAAGCGCTTACTATGTGCAAAGCACTGTTCTGAGCACGCTTGTCTGCTGGGTGACCCTGGGCACGTGACTTAATTTCTCTGTGCCCCAGTTATCTCACTGTAAAAAGGGGGATGAAGACTGTGACCCCCCTGTGGGACGTAGACTGTGTCCAACCAGACCCCAGTGCTTACTACAGTGCCTGGCACATAGTGAGCACTTAACAACAACCACAGAGAAGCAGCGTGGCTCAGAGGAAAGAGCATGGGCTTCGGAGTCGGAGGTCACCGGGTCAAATCCCGGCTCCGCCAACTGTCAGCTGTGTGACTTTGGGCAAGTCACTTCACTTCTCTGGGCCTCAGTTACCTCATCTGTCAAATGGGGAGTAAGGCTGTGAGCCCCACGTGGGACAACCTACTCACCTTGTATCCCCCCAGCGCTTAGAACGGCGCTTTGCACATAGTGCGCACTTAATAAATGCCATCATTATCAAAAAGAACTTACAATCAAGGTGACCAGGGAAACGCTCTTTATTGCTCTTTTAGACTGTGAGCCCACTGTTGGGTAGGGACTGTATATGTTGCCAATTTGTACTTCCCAAGCGCTTAGTACAGTGCTCTGTGCACAGGAAGCGCTCAATAAATACGATTGATGGTGATGATGATGCTCTGTTGCACTGTTCTCTCCCAAATGTTTAGTACAGTGCGCGGTACACAGGAAGCACTCAATAGATGCCATTGATTGATTCCGTTTCCAAGGTGACGGTACAAATAAAAAGGTCCTATCGGTGAGCGGCGCCTTTCTAGATCTAGCAAGATGTGGGCAACATCCCTTATCTGCTACCTGTGTTTGTGTTTGGGGTTGGGCGGTGGCCCTGGTGATGGGAGACCTCTGGTTCACCATGAAGTTGGCACAGGCTGAAACCCAGCTCTTCCCTACCCCTCCACCCCCACTTTCCTTATGCACTGGCAGATTTTCCATGGAAGAAGGCACAAAGGGGTTCTCTGCTCTCCCGCCCTTCTCTGGATTTTAACTTGGGCATGTTGATGTTGCGGGGAGGCGCGGTATATGTGAGTGGTTGTATGATTTTAGCATGAGAGGTTGGTACACGGGGCTAAGGGGGTGGTCAGTGTGAGTTTTATACTTGAGTGTGTGGGATGTCAGGTTGTGGATTGGCATGGGAGGGAGCTGGGGGGTCAGTGTGAATCATCATCATCATCATCAATCGTATTTATTGAGCGCTTACTATGTGCAGAGCACTGGACTAAGCACTTGGGAAGTACAAATTGGCAACATCTAGAGACAGTCCCTACCCAACAGTGGACTCACAGTCTAAAAGGGGGAGACAGAGAACAAAACCAACCATACTAACAAAATAAAATAAATAGAATGGCTATGTACAAGTAGAATAAATAAATAGAGTAATAAATATGTACAAACATATATACATATATACAGGTGCTGTGGGGAAGGGAAGGAGGTAAGATTCTGTATATAGGTGTGCAATGTCCATCAGGAGTGTTTATCAATAATGATGGCCTTTGTTAAGCACTTATTCATTCATTCAATCGTATTTATTGAGCGCTTACTGTGTACAGAGCACCGGACTAAGCGCCTGGGAAGTACAAGTTGGCAACATCTAGAGACGGTCCCTACCCAACAGTGGGCTCACAGTCTAGAAGGGGGAGACGGAGAACAAAACAAAACATAGTCACAGATTAACAAAATAAAATAAATAGAATAAATCTGTACAAACAATCAATCAATCATATTTATTGAGCGCTTACTGTGTGCAGAGCACCGGACTAAGCGCCTGGGAAGTACAGGTTGGCAACATCTAGAGACGGTCCCTACCCAACAGTGGGCTCACAGTCTAGAAGGGGGAGACGGAGAACAAAACAAAACATAGTCACAAATTAACAAAATAAAATAAATAGAATAAATATGTACAAATAAAATAAATAGAGTAATAAATGCATACAAACATATATACATATATACAGGTGCTGTGGGGAGGGGAAGGAGGTAAGGCGGGGGGATGGGGAGGGGAGGAGGAGGAGAGGAAGGAGGGGGCTCAGTCTGGGAAGGCCTTCTGGAGGAGGTGAGCTCTCAGTAGGGCTTTGAAGGGAGGAAGAGAGCTAAACTGTGCCAAACTCTGTGCCAAGCACTGTTCTAAGCGCTGGGGTAGATACAAGGTAATCAGGTCATCCCACGTGGGGCTCACAGGCTTCATCCCCATTTTACAGATGAGCATTTATTGAGAGCTTACTGTGTGCAGAGTGCTGGACTAAGTGCTTAGGAGAGTACAATGTAACAGACACATTCCCTGCTCGCAGTGATCTCAAAGTCTTGTTTGTGTGTGTGTGTGTGTGGAGGCGGGGGTGGTCAGGGTGTTATATGAGTGTGTGTGATGTCAATGTGTGAATTTGTGGTTTGAGATCAGTATGAGTTTTGCCTAATAATAATAATTGTGGTGTTTGTTAAGCACTTACTATATAATAATAATAATAATGATGGCATTTATTAAGCACTTACTATGTGCAAAGCACTGTTCTAAGCGCTGAGGGGGTTACAGGGGGCTCACAGTCTTAATCCCCATTTTACAGATGAGGTAACAGAGGCTCAGAGAAGTGAAGTGACTTGCCCAAAGTCACACAGCTGACAAGTGGCGGAGCCGGGATTTGAACCCATGACCTCTGACTCCAAAGCCAAGCCCTGTTCTAAGCACCGGGGTAGATACAAGGTAATCAGGTTGGACGCAGTCCATGTCCCTCATGGGGCTCACGATCTTGATCCCCATTTTACAGATGAGGGAACTGAGGCCCAGAGCGAAGTGACTTGCCCAGGGTCGCACAGCAGACATGTGGCAGAGCCGGGAGTAAAACCCACGACCTCTGACTCCCAAGCCGGTGCTCTTTCCACCAGGCCATGTTGTATTTGAGTGTGGGCGTGATGCCAGTTTGTAAAAGAAGCAGCGTGGCTCAGTGCAAAGAGCCCGGGCTTTGGAGTCAGAGGTCATGGGTTCAAATCCTGGCTCCGCCACTTGTCAGCTGTGTGACTTTGGGCAAGTCACTTCACTTCTCTGGGCCTCAGTTCGCTCATCTGTAAAACGGGGATGAAGACTGTGAGCCCCCCCGTGGGACAACCTCATCACTTTGTAACCTCCCCAGCGCTTAGAACAGTGCCTTGCACATAGTAAGCGCTTAATAAATGCCGTCATTATTATTATTATGATCCTGGGCCAGGAGCTGGCAGTCTATCAATCAATCGTATTTATTGAGCGCTTACTGTGTGCAGAGCACTGTACTAAGTGCTTGGGAAGTACAAGTTGGCAACATATAGAGACGGTTCCTCCCCAACAGTGAGCTGGCAGTAGCTCTGAGGACTTCCTTAAATATAAATGACAGCTGGGGCATCCGTCAATCAATAACCAATCAGTAACAGAAGAGGTGAGTTTTCTACCTTCTGGGGAGTGAGATGAGGGGATAGGCTTCCCGGAGGAGGTGATAGGACTGCAAGACTCGAGTCGGTGCTCAGCCTGGGGCGAGGCCTCAGTCAGAACTCAAGGAATCCGGAGGATGGGTGTCCAGACAGGAGAGGGACAGAGGGAGGCCGGAGAGGTAGAGGAGGGAGGAGGGTAGTTCCAGAAACCAGGTCTTCAAAGGGTGGGGAGGTGGGCCTCATTCACAGTTTGATCCCCTGGAGAGAGGCCCCGGCCAAGTGGCTTCAGGGAGGGGGGTGTGTGTAAGCATATGTGTGTAAGTGTGTGTGTGTGTACCACCCTGTCCCTGCCCCCACCCTTCCCCCTCCCCTGCCGAAGACACCGTGTCAGGGAGTTGTGTCTCCACGATTAGAACTGCACATCTGGAAAGTGTTAATCCGATGAGAGCCAGCCGGAGTGTTGGGGGCTCCTGGACCACAGTGATCCATTTTCCGCCTGTTTTCTCCCGAGATAAGGGCGCTTCCTGTGTTCCCCACCGTCCTTGTCATTCGCCGAAGCAGTTTTTTTTGGTTTTGGGGGTTTTTTTAGCCAACTCCAAATGAGAGGAGAGAACTCCCACCTCGGCACCAACAATCTGGGCCTTCCCATCGTTCCGAGGCTTTCCGTGAGGGACCCGCTTCCCAGCATGGAAGTGACACGTGGAAGTTGAGAGGTAGCTAACCAGAGCCGGGAAATTCCCTGGCCTGACCCAACCTGGGGTGGGGTGGGGATGAGTCTTGCAGCCTCTTCCTCAGTCCCGTGGATGGGGCCGTCCTCGCTGGTCCCCCCATCACGCCTCACAGTTCCCAGTCTCCGCTCTCCCCTTTAAGGTGCTCAGCTGAACCTTCTTAGGCGACCCTGCCCTGCCCAACCTGGCCTGCCTCCGCCCAATTAAGGGAGGCTGCGGGCATTGTGCCCGCAGATTCTCCCACCAAGCGGGCGAGGAGTTAGCCGGAGGGGACAACCCACAGGCTGGGAGGGTGAGGGGCCTTCAGGACCTCAGCCCCGAGACCGGACATGGTAAGGGAAAGTTCCGGGGATGGTGATGGCACTTTTAGTTACAACAGTCGCCTCTCCTGTTCCTCCTCCCACCCGGGGCCTAAGGGCTGGGAACCTGGGAGGGGATGGGGCAGGGCAGGAAGGGCGAGGCCAGTGAGAGGCAGAGGCCTGGACATCTCTGACTGACCTTTGGAGGTCTGGGGAGGGCCTGGACCCTTTGGGCAATAGCTGATGAAGCAGAGTCACAGGGAGCCGGGAAGGCGGGTGTCTGGGCAGGAACCAGAGAAGGTGCCTGGCCTGCCCTTGAGGACATCTTCATGTTCAGCAAAGTGGCCAACGCCATCCTCTTCTTCCGCCTGGACATCCGCCTGGGCCTGCTTTACGTCACCCTCTGCGTAGGTGAGGAATCGGAGGCTCCCTCGGAAAGCCAGTTCAGAAACCCCATCCCTTTTCCTTCCTCCCGCTCTAGACTGTAAGCTTGTGGTGGGCAGGAAACATGTCTGTTTGTTATGCCCGTTGTTGGGTAGGGACAGCCTCTATATGTTGCCAACTTGTACTTCCCATGTGCTTAGTACAGTGCTCTGCATACAGTAAGCGCTCAATAAATACAATTGAATGAATGAATGAGTTTACAGTCCAGGGGGAGTTGGGCGGGTGGCGGACAGGAGCAGCTGGACTGGTTAGTGGCCTCCTGCCCGTTGATGTTTGGCCGGTGGGAAGGGCTGAAATCCAAGAGCCTCCACTTCCACGCTCGCTGAAAATCTCATCGTGTGAGTGAGTGGTCGGAGGGGAAATGACCATTTCCTGTTTCCCCTGTGGGTCACTCAGGAGGGGAAATGACGTGGCTACCCCCACCCACTGCCCCCAACCCCTACCATTCCCCCACTCCCCTCCTGCTGGGGGTCAGGCAAGTGATGATTTGGGTGATGACTCAGTTCCAGTGGGACCCCCAGGGCTGGAACCGCCCCATCATGGTGTCCGGACCGCCCCGGCCCCAAGTCTAAAGGACCACACGGTCTTTCCTTGGCAGTGGCCGTTGTGAGCTCCTGAATTCTCAGGCCATAATGAGTCCAACCCCGAGGTCCTCCCCTATCCCCATCCCCAGGCACCACTGACAGGGCGGCCAGTGGCCACACCGCTGCCACTCTCCCCTGGAACCTGCCCATATAAAGCAATAATAATAATTGCTCTTCCCTTCCCGGTCCCTCCTCGTCTAACCAGGAGTCTCCTTGCGAAGCAGCCTACACAGGATTCACAATGAAAATAAACTACATATGCCCACGAGCACTATTAATAATAATAATTGTGGTATTTGTTAAGGACTTACTATGTGCCAGGCACTGTACTCAGTGCTGGGGTAGATACAAGCAAATCGGATAGGAAACAGTCCCTGTCCCACATGGGGCTCACCATCTTTACACCCATTTTACAGATGAGGGAACTAAGACACAGAGAAGTGAAGCAACTTGCCCAAGGCCACACAGCAGACAAGTGGCAGAACCAGCACACATGCACTCGCATAATCCCCACGGGAAACTGCATGCCTGACAACATACGTGCACGTGCGGGGAGGAGGGATTGAGCGGCCCCCCTGAGGGAAGGGCTGTCGTGCTCAGCCCTGGCTCCCGGCACGCGGTAATACCGGAGGAATGTGCCAATGCCGCGTTGCGCTTCCTGAAAGGAATTTGGAGTCGAAGCTCAGGGGATGGGCCGGCCTGGACCCCCAACCTTTGACCGGGTGGTGGGAAGTAAAGGCCCTTTTGTCCGTCAGGAGCTGGAAAAGCGATCTGGTCCACCCTCGGTGGGGATGGACGAATGGACTGGGAAGCGGGGGACAGAGCCAGGGCGAGACTGGGGGGCAGGAGTGGAAAGGGGGTGCCAGGGGTGGGAGTCAGGTCCAGAGGGTGGGCTAGAGGTGAGATGGGGTGGGGCCAGTGGGTGGGGAGCAAGCAAGCTCCCCAGAAAGCCTCTAGTTCATTCATTCACTCAATCGTATTTATTGAGTGCTTACTGTGTGCAGAGCACTGTATTAAGCCCTTGGGAAGCCCAAGTTGGTAGTTCCCACTGTCGTAGCATAGTCAGTGACTCCCCTTGACCTCCCTGAGGGTCAGGGGCTGTGGGTATCCCCCACTCTTCTTGGGGTTCCCCTCAAAGACCCAGCAGACACCCCCTTTAATCCTCCTAACCCCGAACCCCGGTGACTCAGATCCATCCCTGTTCTAGGCAAGGCCTCATGGGGACCACAGGGCTGAGAGCCAGAGGATCTGGCTTCCAGTCCCTACTTGGCCCCCGGCCTGCTGGGTGATCTTGGCAAATCACCTATCCTCTCTGGGCCTCAGTTTCCTCGGCTGTCAAACGGTATTTGCCTCAGTTCTCCATGCCTCCCAGGGTCAAGACCTAAACAGTGTGAAAGTATTTCAGGACAACAAGGTTCCCCTTGAAGCTCAAAGAGGCTCCTTCCTGGTGGTGAAATGGGAATACGAAGGCTCTTCACAAATCTACAGTTTTATTATGGCAGACCAGTCTGACCAGTTGCGGTTGTCAACTCCGAGGAGTGATGGGGCCGGTGCCCCCAGACCCTGGTTGTCGGGGAGAAGCAGTGTTGCCTAGTGGATAGAGCACGGGCCCGGGAATCAGAAGCTCTTGGCTTCTCATCCCTGTTTTGCTACTTGTCTGCTGTGGGACCCAGGGCAAGTCAGTCAGTCAGTTGTATTTACTGAGCACTTAATAATAATAATGATGGCATTTATTAAGCGCTCACTATGTGCAAAGCACTGTTCTAAGCGCTGGGGAGGTTACGAGGTGATCAGGTTGTCCCACGGGGGGCTCACAGTCTTCATCCCCATTTTCCAGATGAGGTAACTGAGGCCCAGAGAAGTGAAGCGACTTGCCCAAAGTCACACAGCTGACAACTGGCGGAGCCGGGATTTGAACCCATGACCTCTGACTCCAAAGTCCGGGCTCTTTTCCACTGAGCCACGCTGCTTCTATGTGCACACTGTGCTAAGCCCATGGGAGAGTACAATATAACGATATAACAGACACATTTCCTGCCCATAATGAGTTTACGGTCTAGAGGATAAGCTTATGGTTTTACAATCTGGTCATCTTAGTTCTCGGTGCCTCAATTCCCTCATCTGTAAAATGGGGGTTAAGACTGGGACTCCCATGTGGTACCGGGACTGTGTTCAACCTGAGTAGCCTGTGTCTGTCCCAGCACTTAGTACAGTGCCTGGCACATAGTAAGTCCTCAGAGCACGGGCCTGGGAGCCAGACGTCATGGGTTCTAATTCCGGCTCCGCCACTTGTCAGCTGTGTGACTTTGGGCAAGTCACTTCACTTCTCTGGGCCTCAGTTACCTCACCTAAAAAATGGGGATTAAAACTGCGAGCCCCACATGGGACAACCTGATCACCTTGTATCCCCCTCAGTGCTTGGAACAGTGCTCCGCACATAGTAAGTGCTTAACAAATGCCATCATTATTATTATTAAAAATAACATTTTTAAAAAGCCATCGTCTCCCTCTCTTTTGCTTGGGCTGGACTCCAGCCTCACCGGGACAAGATCTGAGAGCTTCCAAGAGGGAATGCAATACCCAGAATTGGGAAAGCAGCATGGAAGCAGCGTGGCTCAGTGGAAAGAGCCCGGGCTTTGGAGTCAGAGGTCACGGGTTCAAATCCCGGCTCCGCCACATGTCTGCTGTGTGACCTTGGGCAAGTCACTTAACTTCTCGGAGCCTCCGTTCCCACATCTGTCAAATGGGGATGAAGACTGTGAGCCCCACGTGGGCCAACCTGATCACCTTGTATCCCCCCCCAGCGCTTAGAACAGTGCTTTGCACATAGTAAGCGCTTAACAGATGCCATCATTATTATTATTATTATTATTATAGAACATGGTGTTGGGAGTCAGAAGGACCTGGTTTCTAATCCCAGCTCTGCCACTTGTGTGCAGCGTGACCTTGGGCAAGTCACAACTTTTCAGTGCCTCAGTTACCTCACCTGTAAAATGGGGATGAGGACTGTGAGCCCCATGTGGGACGGGGACTGTGTCCAACCTGATTAGCTTGTATCTACCCCAGCGCTTAGAACAGTTCCTGGCATATATTAAGCGCTTAACAAATACCATCATCCTCAATTGGGTTTTTTTGATTTGTGAGCTCTGCCCTGTCTGCCTTCCCCTGCCCCACCCTCTTTCTGTCCCCTACCCCCAGAAGCCGGAGCGTAATTTGGGTTGGTTTTCTGGGATATTCCCAGCAAACCCTGGGCCATTGTGCACCCTCTCCTCCACCCCCTCCTCTGTCTTCCCAGCTCCATAGAGATGACCTCTGCCCTTTCGTCACAGGGTGGTCAGGCTCTTCGCAGCTCTGTCCAGTCGGTCACGTCAGCCACTTTTCGTAGACTTTCCAGCTCTGGGCCAGCAGAGGAGGGGGTGGATGAGAAGCCTCGTCCCCTCCCCACTCGGCCTCCTGCCACCCCGCCCCACTGACCAATGCTCCGTGTCAGAGTCTGGGAAGAGGAGGAGGTGGAGATGAGGAGGGAGAGGAGGAGATGTAATCCAGTTTTTCATATCCAATCCAGCCGATCTGATCTAGTGTCTCCAAACAGACAAGGGGCCTCACCTTGGCTTTAGACTCCCTCCAGTCTTGGGGTCCCAGGTGCCCCAGGCTAGAACAGTGACCCGAGTCTGGCTCTCACGCTTGGCGGGAGCCGCTATCTAGCCCGTGATGCTGTAGTGTCCGAGGACGGTACTCCTTGACTGAACGGGCTCCCTGCTCCCTGGTGAGGCCACCCCCATGGTAGAGCGAGCCCTAACCCTTCCCACCCAGCCCAGGGCTGTGGGGTGTGGACTGGAGTTGATGGGGTGATGATCACAAATACGATTGAATGAGTGAATGAATGGCTGTGTGAATTTAGACTGTGAATTTAGAATTTAGACTGTGAATTTAGACTGTGAGCCCACTGTTGGGTAGGGACTGTCTCTATATGTTGCCAATTTGTACTTCCCAAGCGCTTAGTACAGTGCTCTGCACATAGTAAGCGCTCAATAAATACGATTGACGATGATGATGATGGTGGGGATGAAGTCGGGGTTGATCCATCCACTCATGCCCAGCCTCTTCCCGACCCCAGCCTCCCAGGGCCCACGGGGCAACCACTTCTGCAAAGTCCAGGTTTGGGGGAGACCAAAAACCACTCTCTCTCCTGGGGGTGGCCCCTCTCCTGGCTCACCCGCAGGGAGCTGCAGGCTCTGGGAAAACCCTCCTTTCTGGATCACAACAGCCCCCAGCCCGTCCCGGACTGTTGGCTTCCCTCCAGACGATTGTTTTTTTCAGTGGAAACTTTGAACAACCTCCACTTGGCAGTTTCCAGATTTGGAAAATACAAACCCTCCGTGTCCCCCTTCCCGCTCAGATAGGTTTCAGGCCTTTGGTGAACTTGGTTAACCCCAAAATCGCCAGGTGGGGAGGTGCAGGCACAGCGAGCTTCCAGCGGGACAGGGCAAAGTTGGGAGCATGTAGGGTTTCACACAAATGCTCCCCACTGTCCGTCCCTTGGGCACGGTTCTGGCGTTCTGTCAGTCCCTCCTGGGGACTGGTCCTGTTGCCAGATTCTGAGCTTGGGGGTCTGGGGCAAGGGCCAAGGAGGGCAGCCCACGGGGCCACTAATGTCCAAAGGTCCTGCCTGAAAGTGGCTACCACGGGAAGGAACCACACAGCATACCCCACCTCCCAACATGGGTGGCTCGGAGCAGGAGGGAGGGTGGACTGGGCCTCTCCCCTGGCCCACTGGCCAGATTGTGGTGAGGACGCTGGAGAAGGAGGAGGAGACATTAGCGGCCAACAAGCTTCCTGAACAGCTCTGATAAGCTCAAGAGAGGAAACCTCAAAGCTGAGGGAGGCGGGGGTAAAGTGAGATTTCCAAGGGCCAGGGAGGGGACGGGAGGGGACCGTGGTGGCTGTTACTGGGAATGTGGGGGCGGGATTAGAGAGGGAGACCACCGGGCCTACGATCCACAATTCCAATCCTGGCCTGGGTCTCGAAGTCTTCGAAGTCCAACTGGGGCTCGTCCACTGGTCCTGCTGGTGTTACTCCTGGATGGCTGAGACCCACCTCCACCCTGTCCTCTCCCACCTCCCGGTCCCTGGACAAGATTCAAGACCCCCCAAATTTCCTATAAAAACGTCCAGTCCTTCAAAGGTCTCTCCCTTCCCCTCCAGGCCTGCTGGGCCTCCCGGCCTCCAGCCTCCGGGTGTTAAGATGCCGCAGTCATTCCAGGCGCATTGTCAGGATCCCTGTGGGCAACCCCTGCTGGGGCACATTGTCAGGCTGGTGGGATGGCAGTGACAAAACTGCTCTCTAATCAGCTGATGTTTATTCATTCATTCAATAAATACGATTGAATGAATGTTCAGTCCATCAGTGGACTGATGATCAGTCCACATGAGCCCCACGTGGGAAAACTTGATCACCTTGTATCCCTCCCCAGCGCTTAGAACAGTGCTCCGCACATAGTAAGCGCTTAACAAATGCCATCATTATCATTATTATTATTATTATTATTTAGTGAGCACTTACTGTGTGCAGAGAATCGTGCTAACCCTTCTGGCTCCCCGATTCCTCGGCCCCCTCCTCTCTCCCCAGAGACATTGCGGTTGAAATATAATGTTCATTCATTCACTCAATTGTATTTATTGAACGCTTACTGTGTGCAGAGCACTGTACTAAGCTCTTGGAAGAGTACAATATACCAATAAACAGACACATTCCCTGCCCACAGTGAGCTTACAGTCTAGAGGACTGTAATGCCTGCCAGTCCTCCAGTGTATTTATTACGGGGGCAACAGGGGCAGTGGGGTCTGGCTACGAAGCCCCCCCCACTCCCAAAGGCTCAGGCTGGGGGACCGTGACCCCTGCTTTCAAACCCCAGAACCAGTGATTAATCAATCAATCAATCAATTGTATTTATTGAGCGCTTACTGTGTGCAGAGCACTGGACTAAGCACTTGGGAAGTACAAGTTGGCAACATCTAGAGACAGTCCCTACCCAACAGTGGGCTCACAGTCTAGAAGGGGGAGACAGAGAACAAAACCAAACATATTAACAAAATAAAATAAAATAAAATAAATAGATTAACTATTCAGTCAGTTATGCATCAGGGCACAACCCCTGAGGGAGAACAGCAATGTTGCCCAGTGGATAGTGCTTGTGCCTGAGAAGGAGGCAGAAGTATCTGGGTTCTAATCCCGGCTTCACCGTATGTCTGCTGTTTGACCTTGGGCAAATCACCTCACTTCTCTGGGCCTCAGTTCCCTCACCTGTAAAATACTAACGATGGTATTTGTTAAGCGCTTACTATGTGCAAAGCACTGTTCTAAGCGCTAAATGGCTTCGACTCATTAAATTCATCGTTTAATTATTGGTTATTAATTATTTATTTAATCATCATTCATTAGATTCATCAAATGGGGATTAAGAGTGGGAGCCCCATGTGGGATAAGGACTTTGTCTAACGTGATTAACATGTATCTACCGTAGTTGCTTCAAAGAGTGCTTGGCACACAGTAAGTGCTTAACAAGTACTATCATTATTAATTATTATTAACAGGAATAAATCTGCTGTGTGAGAGGATCCATGAGCGCGGGTAAATAATAATAACTATGGTCTTTGTCAAGCGCTATGAGTTAATCACCGTACCAAGTGCTGGAGTCGATCCGGGAGAGTCAGATCAGACCCGATTCCAAACAGGGCTCACAGTCTAATAGTAATAATAATAATAATAATTGCATTGATTAAGTGCTTACTATGTGCAAAGCACTGTTCTAAGCGCTGGGGAGGTTACAAGGTGATCAGGTTGTCCCACGTGGGGCTCACAGTCTTCATCCTCATTTTACAGATAAGGTAACTGAGGCCCAGAGAAGTGAAGTGACTCGCCCAAAGTCACCCAGCTGACAATTGGCAGAGCCGGGATTTGAACCCACGACCACTGACTCCAAAGCCCGGGCTCTTTCCACTGAGCCACGCTGCTTCTCTATGTAGAAGGGAGAGCAGGTGTCGAATCCCCATTTTGTAGATGAGGAAACCGAGGCTCGGAGAAGTGAAGTGACTTATCCAAGGTCACCCAGCAGGCAAACAGCAGGTCCAGGTCCTCTGACTCTCAGGCCCGGGCTCTTTCCATTAGTTCCTGCTGGAGGCCTCTGCCTCCTTCCTTGTTGGGACAACCTGATCACCTTGTATTTCCCCCCAGTGCTTAGAACAGTGCTGTGCATATAGTAAGCGCTTAACAAATGCCATTATTATTATTATTATTATTATTATTATTATTATTATTATTGTGGTGGTGGTGGCAGGGGTGGTGGTGATGTATGTCTTTGTGATGTGTCAGCCATAATGGACACATTTCCTGCTTTGCTGGCAGGAGTTTTAACTCTTCAATGTCCCCCAGTGAACTGGGATCCAGGAAACCCTAGAGGACTATCTCCCGCCGTCCTTCTCCCTGGGTCTTCGGGCTTATGGCCATCACGGTTGGGGTGAAACCCACTCCCTGGATTCCCAGCCCCATTTTTTTTTAATGGCATTTATTAAGCGCTTACTATGTGCAAAGCACTGTTCTCAGCGCTGGGGAGTTTACAAAGTGATCAGGTTGTCCCACAGGGGGCTCACAGTCTTAATCCCCATTTTACAGATGAGGGAACTGAGGCCCAGAGAAGTGAAGTGACATGCCCAAAGTCACATAGCTGACAAGTGGCGGAGCCTGGATTTGAACCGATGACCTCAGACTCCAAAGCCCGGGCTCTTTCCACTGAGCCATGCTGCTTCCCCATTCACCCTGATCCCCATCTGCTCCCCTCCATCCCCCTCCCACAGAGCGGTACTCTCTCTCTCTTTCTCTCTCGTTCGCTCGCTCTCTCACCCCCCCCACAAGCAGCCGCTTCAAGACCCCAGTCAAATCTTATTAATAATAATAATTTTGGTATTTGTTAAGCGCTTACTATGTGCCAAGCACTGTCCTAAGCGCTGGGGGAGATACAAGGGAATCAGGTTGTCCCACGTGGAGCTCACAGTCTTCACCCCCATTTTACAGATGAGGTCCCTGAGGCTGTGAGCCCACTGTTGGGTAGGGACTGTCTCTATATGTTGCCAACTTGTACTTCCCAAGCGCTTAGTACAGTGCTGTGCACACAGTAAGCGCTCAATAAATACGATTGATTGATTGATTGAGGCCCAGAGAAGTTAAGTGACTTGCCCAAAGTCACCCAGCTGATCAGTGGCGGAGCTGGGATTCGAAGCCATGACCTCCGACTCCCAAGCCCGGGCTCTTTCCACTGAGCCACGCTGCTTCTCTAAGCCCTTTGGGCTGCCTGGCTGTTCCTTCTGTCCTTGGGCAGTAGCCGATCCCCTGCTGCCCTGACACCCTGCTGCCCTCAGCCGCTTTGCCACACGCTGTTCCTGCTGCCCCTTCTGCTCTGCCACCTGCCACCCTCACTGCCATACCACTCCTGCCACTCCACTGCCCCAGCTGTCCCCATCCACCTGCCACCTGGCCATCCAAAAAGCCATCCCTGCTGCCCCTGCCCCCCAGCTGCTCCATGCCCTCTCACCCCGCTGCCCACAGCCCTGCCCCTCGCCTCCTGTCTGCTGCACAACCCTGCCAATCTGCCACCCCACAGCCCTGCCACCCTGCAACTCTCCTGTTTCCAGGCAGAGTTGAAAGGTTCAAGGACTTTTCCACTCCAGCTCCTAAGTTTCTTTTCCTGTTTATCTAAAGGCGGATTTAGATAATGTGTGGCTACAGAGACAGGAGATAGGAAAGCAAATGGGAACAGAGGGGAGAGGACTGGAGGAGGTCCCGGAGAGGAAGAATGGGGAGGGAGAGGGAGAGAGGGGGTCGGGGGAGGAGGATTAGGAGGGGTTGGGAGGAAAGGTTGGGGCCCCAGTCTCTTCCCACCAGAGGTCAAAGGGCAGAGCCTGGTGGATCCAGGGTTAGGAGGAGCCAGGGACCAGGGTGAGGGAGGGAAGATGGGGGGAGATTCCAACCGGGTCCCCGGCGGCAAGTCCCAAGACTTTTTTCGGGTCCACTGTGGCCACCCTGGGAGACCTGGCTCTGCCCCTTGGACTCCTGGCCCCTCGAAAAACCTGAATCCCTGCAGAGATGGTCAAGCAGAGGGGGGTGGCGACAGGGTATCAGCCTCCAGACCAAATCATAAAGGTCTCCGGAACTGGAGTGTCCTCCAGCCTACTCAAAGACTGGGAGGACCTGTGCCTTGCTCATTCATTCATTCATTCAACTATTAATTGAGCACTTACTGTGTGCAGAGCGTTGTACTAAATGCTTGGGAGAGTACAGTGCAATAATAAACAGACACATTCCCTGCCCACAATAAGCTTATAGTCTAGAGGGGGAGACAGACGTTAACAGAAATAAGCACTTCTGCCAGAGGACTTTATGGGTGGCATTCCACATCAGATAGCACAGCAACAGGAAGCAGTGTGACTTAGTGGAAAGAGCACAGGCCTGGGAGTGAGAGAACCGGGTTCTAATCCCAGCTCCGCCACTGCTCCACTGCTGTGTGACCTTGGGTAAGTCACTTCACTTTTCTGTGCCTCAGTTACTTCATCTGTAAAATGATGACTGAGATTGTGAGCCCCATGGGGGACAAGGACTGTGTCCAAACTGATTAGCTTGTATCTACCCCAGAGCTTAGTACGGAGCCTGGCACACAGTGAGTGCTTAACAAGTGCCATTAAAAAAAAAAAAGAGCAGGATCCTAGATCAAAAAATTCTGGGACACAGCATTGCACTGAGAGCTAGCTTTGTGCAGAGCCCCAGGCTGGGTGCCCACTGTGCCCGAGAACTGTGCCAGGCACCGGCTGTGTCAGGGTACTGTGCTGGTCACCAGCTGTGCACAGAGGGCCATTCTGGATGCCCGCTTCGTCAGAGAGATTTGCCAGGTGTCGGCTGTGTGCAGAGTGCTGAGTTGGGCGCTCATACGCAGAGCACCATGCCAGGCATGCTTTATAAAAATAGTAATAATTGTGGTATTTGTTAAGCGCTTACTATGTGCCAAGCACTGTTCTGAGCGTTGGGGTAGATACAAACTAATCGGGTTGGACACGGTCCCCGTCCCACATGGGGCTCACAGTCTTCACCTCCATTTTACAGATAAAGTTTGTCAGAACGCTGTACCAGGTGCCCATTGTGTCAGAACGCTGTACTAGGCGCCCACTGTTTTAGATACTGGTGTCAGGCGCTGGCTGCGTGCGGAGTGCTGCGAAGAGCACCGGTTGTGTGCAGAGTCATGTGATGAGCGCTGGCTGCACGCAGAGCGCTGTGTTGGTCTCCTTCTGTGTGCAGGGATCTGTGTTGTGTGTCCGCTGTGTACAGAGCACAGGGCCGGGTTGCCTGCTGTGTGCGGAGCAAGATAAGGCCCTTCCACCAGGAATGAGTGAGTGGAAGGAATTTCCCCCACCCCAGCCAGGGGTGGGTGCGTGGGGGCGGGTTTCAGTGGATCCGTTTATTTATTTTCCATCTTTCCAAACAACTCTGGGGAAACACTAGGGAAAGTCTGCCTGTGTCTTCCGGTCGGGAGTCCCAACAGCCCCCACAGCCCCCAGGAGCTCCCGGGGGGCCAAGCCGGGCAGAGCTGACCCCTCCGGGCCACTGCCCCGGAGAGTACGGCTAACTGCCCTGTCTCATCATCTGGGAGGCCCCACGGGGGCTGGTCAGGCCCCCTTCCCTGACCCCCGCCGATGGGCGAGAGGCTTGGCCAACAACGCTGCCCTGTGGGGGTGTGGGATGCACAGGCAGGGCTGACCACACCTTTGGCTCCATGGCTGCAGAGCTTGCTCCTTCTGCACTGGCCGGAGCTACCTTTCTGTGCTCCCCCCGGGGCCTGGATGCCAACATCTCTGCACGCTCCATGGGGCCCAAATGCCACTTTCCCTCTGTTCCCTGCAGAGCCCGAATGCCACCTTTCCTGCGCTCCCAGTGAGGTCCAGTTGCCACCTTTCCAGCATTACCCACGGGATCTGGTGCCCCCTCCCCTGCACTCCCCAAAGGGCCCAGATGCCACCTTCCCTGTGCTCCCCACGGGGCCTGGATGCCAACTTCTCTGCACTCTCCATGGGGCCCAAATGCCACTTTCCCTCTGTTCTCTGCAGAGCCCGAATGCCACCTTCCCTGCGCTCCCAGCGAGGTCCAGATGCCACCTTTCCAGCATTACCCATGGGACCAGGTGCCACCTCCCCTGTACTCCCCGGAGGGCCCAGATGCCACCTTCCCTGTGGTCCCCACGGGGTCTGGATGCCACTTTCCCTGCAATCAATCAATCAATCAATCAATCATATTTATTGAGCACTTACTTTGTGCAGAGCACTGTACTAAGCACTTGGGAAGTACAAGTTGGCAACATATAGAGACAGTCCCTACCCAACAGTGGGCTCACAGTCTAAAAGGGGGAGACAGAGAACAAAACCAAACATACTAACAAAATAAAATAAATAGAATAGATATGTACAAGCAAAATAAATAAATAGAGTAATAAATATGTACAAACATATATACATATATACAGGTGCTGTGGGGAAGGGAAGGAGGTAAGATGGGGGGGATGCACTCTCCACAAGGCCTGGTACCACCTTTCCTGGGCTCCCAGTGGGGCCTCGATAGCCCGTTTGTGAGAGCAGTCCAACAGTGCTCCCAATAACCCAATTCATTCATTCAATCGTATTTATTGAGCACTTGCTGTGTGCAGAGCACTGTACTAAGCGCTTGGGAAGCACAAGTTGGCAACATATAGAGACAGTCCCTACCCAACAGCGGGCTCACAGTCTAGAAGGGGGAGACAGACAACAAAACTTAACATATTAACAAAATAAAACAAATCGAATAAATATGTACGAATAAACTAAATACATAGAGTAATAAATAGGTACAAACATATATACATATATACAGGTGCTGCGGGGAGGGGAAGGAGGAAAGCCGGGAGGGATGGAGAGGGGGAGGAGGGGGAGAGGAAAAAGGGGGCTCAGTCTTGGAAGGCCTCCTGGAGGAGGTGAGCTCTCAGTTGGGCCTTGGAGGGACCAATCTTTCCCTCTGTCCCGAGGAGGGAACTCCAGGGAGGAAAATGCAGAGGGGGAGGGGGGCGTGGAGATGTACTCAGTCGGCAGCCTCCACCTCCCCTTCCGCCTTCCCAGCTCCCTGACCCAGATTGCCGGGTTCAGTGGGGCCCCAGCAGGGCCTGAGGGGATGAAGCGGGAACAAAGGGAGCATCCAGGTTGCCCAGGCAACAGAGTGATTTCTGGAGCATCAAGGAGGCAGCTGACCTCTGACCCCAGTTGACCCCAGCCCAAATTATGCTAGTGCACACTGGGGGGGGGCCCTAAAGGGTTGATGTGGCCCACCCTTGTGAGGGCCTATAAGTAGTAGCAGTAGAAGAGAAGCAAAGTGGTCCAGTGGATAGAGCACAAGCTTGGGATTCAGAAGGATCTGCGTTCTAAACCTGGCACTGCCACTTGTCTGCTGTGTGACCTTGGGCAAGCCACTTAACTTCTCTGGGCCTCAGCTACCTCATCTGTACAGCGGGGATTAAGCCTGTGAACCCCATGGGGGACAGGGACTGTGTCCAATCTGATTAGCTTGTATCTACCCCAGGGCTAAGGACAGTGCTTGACCTGTAGTGTAAGCACTTAACAAATTCCATCATCATTATTATCATTATTGCTCTCCTGGGCCCCACCCTCAGGGTCAGGGAGGGATTTCATTCATTCATTCAATCGTATTTATTGAGCGCTTACTGTGTGCAGAGCACTGGACTAAGCGCTTGGGAAGTACAAGTTGGCAACATATAGAGATGGTCCCTACCCAACAGTAGGCTCACAGTCTAGAAGGGATCATCCAACCCCACATCGCTCCTCTCCATCCCTGACTCTCCCTCCAGTGACCCAGAACAGACCATTCCACACGACTGACTTCCCATCCATCCATCCTTGACTTTCCCCCAGTAATAATAATAATAATAATGGCATTTATTAAGCGCTTACTATGTGCAAAGCACTGTTCTAAGCCCTGGGGAGGTTACAAGGTGATCAGGTTGTCCCACGGGGGGCTCACAGTCTTCATCCCCATTTTACAGATGAGGTAACAGGCACAGAGAGGTTAAGTGACTTGCCCAGTGACCCAGCACAGACCATCCAACCCCCTTGAGTATCCCCTCTCCATCCCTGACTCTCCCCCGTGGACCCACCATGGACACCGGTCCATGGGTCTGAGAGCTCACCTCCTCCAGGAGGCCTTCCCAGACTGAGCCCCTTCCTTCCTCTCCCCCTCGTCCCCCTCTCCATCCCCCCCATCTTACCTCCTTCCCTTCCCCACAGCACCTGTATATATGTATATATGTTTGTACATATTTATTACTCTATTTATTTATTTATTTATTTACTCTATCTATTTATTTATTTATTTATTTTACTTGTACATATCTATTCTATTTATTTTATTTTGTTAGTATGTTTGGTTTTGTTCTCTGTCTCCCCCTTTTAGACTGTGAGCCCACTGTTGGGTAGGGACTGTCTCTATATGTTGCCAACTTGTACTTCCCAAGCACTTAGTACAGTGTTCTGCACACAGTAAGCGCTCAATAAATACGATTGATGATGATTGATGATCGGGGGTCTCAGCCGGGTCATTCCAGCGTTAAAGGGGGGTGTCGGACACCCTATGGCGGGTTTTGTCTGGCAACAAGTCATCAGTCAGTCATTTATATTTATTGAGCGCTTACTGTGTGCAGAGCACTGCACTAAGCACTTGGGAGAGGACAATATAAAGGTGAACTCTGATGTCACCCGCTTCTCCACCGTCTCCTGGGACAAAGAGAATTAGCAAAGCGGCGTGGCTTAGTGGAAACGGCACGGGCGTGGGAGTCAGAGGATGTGGGTTCTAATCCCGCCTCTGCCACTTGTCAGCTGTAGGACTCTGGGCAAGTCAATTAACTTCTCTGTGCCTCCGTTACTTCATCTGTAAAATGGGGATGAAGACTGAGCCCCCCGGGGGACAACCTGATCACCTTGTAACCTCCACAGTTCTTAGAACAGTGCCTTGCACATAGTAAGCGCTTAATAAATGCCATTATTATCATTATTATTATTATTATTCTATGTGCTTCAGTTACCTCATCTGTAAAATGGGGATTAAGACTGTGAGCCCCACATGGGACAACCTGATTACCTTGTAACTATCCCATTGCTTAGAACAGTGCTTGGCACTTAGTAAGCGCTTAGCAAATACCATCATTATTCATTATTATTATTACAAAGGGCGGCCTGTTCCTCCAGAGCAGACACCCCTGGCCTTCCCGCACCAGCCTGAGCAGTCCACAGGGATCACGGCTGGACAGGCCTTCAGCAAGGGCCTGGAAGGGAGGGAGAGTTGGACGGATGGGGAGCCACCCTCTTGCCCTCCTCACCGGCCGGCGGGTGTCCGAGCACAGGGCAGGTGGGGCCAAGCTGACTGGCATCACTGCCGATAGGTGGGTTGGCCTGTTGAGGCCCAGTATACTCTCCTTACCCCTTCCAGGGACGTCAGGGGGGCCGACAGGGAAGATGGAAAGCTCCCTGAGGACTGGGATCTTGTCTGCTAACTCTGCGGTACTCTCCCAAGTGACCAGTACAGATCTCTGCATGTAGTCAACTATATGCATAATAATAATAATAATAATAATAATGGCATTTATTAAGCGCTTACTACATGCAAAGCACTGTCCTAAGCATTATAAGGGTCGAGCAGTGTGGCCTAGTGGATACAGCACAGGCTTGGGAGTCAGAAGGACCTAGGTTCTAGACCCAGCTCCGCCACTTGTCTGTTGGGTGACCCTGGGCAAATCACTTCAATTCTCTGGGCCTCAGCCACCTTATCTGAGAAAGGGTGGGGATCACAACTATGAGCTCCATGTAGGACGCGGACTGTGTCCAATCTGACTATCTTGTATCTCTCCCAGCTCTTAGAACAGTGCCCGGCACACAGAGGCTGGCCAGGGTGCGGTCACTGGCCTGCTGAAGAGGAGCAGCCAGGCTATGCTGGGGGAGGTCGGTGGGGTTTCCCTATCAGGGACCCCAGCTTTCCTGTTCCCGGATCAGGGGACAGCCCGTGGGAAGGCATGAGTCATCCCTCGAGGTGGATAACAGCCCCGCTGACCCTCTGCAGTGGAACATTCCCAAATGGAACAAATTCCTCAATCGTTGCCCCCTCCCGCCGTCCCCCACCCGAACTCTCAGCCCGAAGCTCACAAACACCCGCTTACGGGAAGCTGCAGAAGTAGAGAGAAAGTGCACCGGCAGACAGCTGACTCTCTCCTTTCCGATCCTGACTTTCCTTCAGTGACTCAGCCCGGATCATCCCGCACCTCTGACTCTCCCCCAGTGACCCAGCGTGGACCATCCAACGCCCCTGACTTCCCCCTCTCCATTCCTGACTCTCCCCTAAATAATAATAATGATGATGGCAGTTGTTAAGAAGCAAGCAGAGTGGCTCAGTGGAAAGAGCACGGGCTTTGGAGTCAGAGGCCATGGGTTCAAATCCCAGCTCTGCCACTTGTCAGCTGTGTGACTTCGGGCAAGTCACTTCACTTCTCTGGGGCTCAGTTACCTTATCTGTAAAATGGGGATTAAGGCTGTGAGCCCCCATGGGACAACCTGATCACCTTGTAACCTCTGCAGCACTTAGAACAGTGCTTTGCACATAGGAAGCACTTAATAAATGCCATCATTATTATTATTAAGCACTTTCTATGTGCAAAGCACTGTTCTAAGCGCTGAAGACCTAGACCCAGCTCAGACCATCCAACACCCATGACTCTCCCCTTTCTGTCCCTTGACTCTCCCCAGAATGACCCAGAACAGATCATCCAGCCCCTTTGATCCTCCCCTCTCTGTCCCCGAATCTCCCCCAGTGACCCAGCACAGACCATCCAACCCCTCCGCCTCAGTGGAAAGAGCACGGGCTTTGGAGTCAGAGGTCATGGGTTCAAATCTCGGCTCCACCAACTGTCAGCTGTGTGACTTTGGGCAAGTCACTTCACTGTGCCTCAGTTACCTCATCTGTAAAATGGGGATTAAGACTGTGAGCCCCCCGTGGGACAACCTGATCACCTTGTAACCTCCCCAGCGCTTAGAACAGTGCTTTGCACACAGTAAGTGCTTAATAAATGCCATCATCCCTGACTTACCCCCAGTGACCCAGCATGGACCATCCAACCCCCTTGGCTCTCCCCTAGTGATTCGGCACAGATTCTCCTTTATGAATCTGTCCAAAACCCTTCTGAGCTTGCCAGGGTTTGCGGTTGGTGGGGCCTAGGGTGAGGTTAGACTTCTCAGCCAGCGGCTGCCCTTGGTGGCCTGAAAAATTTGGCACGTGTTTTAATTAGTGCCAGGGGAGTTATGAGTGCCGTAGTGTCAAAGGAGTCCGTGTCGGAGGGCTGAGGTGGTAGAAGCGGGAAGGGGCCCGGAGAGCAGAAAAAGGACACTGAAGCTTCTCAAAAAACAGAAACATCCTGGGATTGGAGGGAATGTTCTGTCGCTGACGAAAACCTGACGAAAACCGGCTAAGAGATAAGGAACAAAGGCTAAGGGATTTGTGTCAGGCAGCAGGAGCAGCTGGGGAATTTTGGGTTTCACAGGACAGACTGCTAGAGCCAGAGATGGCACCGTCTTCCAAAGATGGCCCAGCCTCTCAGAGATGGCCCACCTCCCGCAGAGATAGTGCTTAGTGAACCCCCGCTCCCCCCAACCTAGAGTTGGTGTTGCCCCCCATCCCACCCCACCACCTCCCAGAGATAGTCTCACTTCCCAGAGATGGTCCAGCCTCCCAGAAATGACCCCCCCCAACTTCCCAGAGAAGGCGCCGCTTCCAAAAAATGACCCCCACTTCCCAGAGATGACCCCCGCTTCCCAGAAATGGCCCCGCTTCCCAGAAGAGATCCAGTGTGGCTTAGTGAATAGAGCTCAGACTTCAGAGTCAGAAGAACCGGGGTTCAAATCCCAGCTCTGACACTTGCCTCCTGGGTGACCTTGGGCAAGTCACTTCACTTCACCTAGAGAAGCAGCGTGGCTCAGTGGAAAGAGCACGGGCTTTGGAGTCAGAGGTCATGGGTTCAAATCCTGGCTCTGCCAATTGTCAGCTGTGTGACTTTGGGCAAGTCACTTCACATCTCTGTGCCTCAGTTCCCTCATCTGTAAAATGGGGATTAAGACTGTGAGCCCCCCATGGGACAACCTGATCACCTTGTAACCTCCACAGCGCTTAGAAGAGTGCTTTTAGACTGTGCTTTTAGACTTTAGTGCTTTAGTGCTTTTAGACTTCAGTGCTTTTAGACTTTAGTGCTTTTAGACTTTTAGGCTCACAGTCTTCTAGACTGTGAGCCCACTGTTGGGTAGGGACCGTCTCTGTATGTTGCCAACTTGTACTTCCCAAGCGCTTAGTACAGTGCTCTGCACACAGTAACCGCTCAATAAATACGATTGAATGAATGAATGAATGCTTTGCACATAGGAAGCGCTTAATAAATGCCAATATTATTATTATTATTCTCTGTGCCTCAATCTCCTCAACCGGATAATGGGGAGTAAGACTGTGAGCCCTCTGTGGGACAGGGACTCTGTCCGATCCAATTACCTTGTATCTACCCCAGCGCTTAGTACAGTACCTGGCACATAATAAGCACTTAGCAAATATCACAGTTATTATTATTAATTGATTCCGGCCTCATAGGGATGGTGCCGCCTCCCAGAAATGGCTCCCACCCCCAGAGATGCCCTCCACCCCACCCCCCAAGGGCTAAGAAGAGGCTCCGGGGACGGATCAGTGGGGTTAGCTTCTAGGGGGCACAGAACATCTACCAACTCTGTTGTATTGTACTCTCCCAGGCACTTAATACGGTGCTCCGCACACAGTAAATGCTCAGTAAATACCTTTGATTGATCGTTTGAGCCGTACAGGAGTCAGAGCCCCGTGAAGCCCGTCCCCATGATGTCACTGAGAATCGGATATGGTCCCTGGTTCACAGTCCAAGAATAAAGGGCCAGGGAGAGGTCCCTAGAGGTCCAGATGAAGATGCTGATAGAAATGCAAAAACAACATAAAACCCAGCTCAGAATCCAAGCATGGAGTAAATCAATAATAAATCAGTTGTATTTATTGAGCGCTTACTGTGTACAGAGCACTGTACTAAGCGCTTGGGAAGTACAAGTTGGCAACATATAGAGACGGTCCCTACCCAACAGTGGGCTCACAGTCTAGTAAAGGGACCTGGGGGTCTCCAAGAGGCCTTCCCTGGCTAAGCTCCCCTTTCCTCTTCTCCCTTCTGACACCCTAACTTTCTCCCTTTATTCACTGCCCCTCCCAGTGCCACAGCACTTATGCACAGATCTGTAATTCATTTATTTATATTAACGTTCATCTCCCCGCTCTAAACTGTAAGCCCCCGTTGTGGGCAGGAAATGTGACCTGTGATTATTTATTGTTGTTGTTATTTATTGTTATTGTTATTTTATACTTTCCCAAGTGCTCAGTACAGCACTCTGCACACAGTGAGCACTCAATAAATACAACTGAGTGAGCGATTGAATTAACCCACAGTCCCGGCCCCCCCAAAACTCCCCAGTGCCCTGATGTTTGTGGAGGTGGTGTGCTGTTGTTTAAATTCCCTGCAAGTGCAGGGCTTGCCAGGAGTGAGGGCCTGGGCAGCAGGGGTTCTGGAGAGTACCAGGCTGGTCCTTTCATTGCCCCAACCACCCTGGTATATTGCTTTATGTGTCCATTTTTGGCTCCCTTTCCCGTTACTAGTTGTAGCTGTGTTTTCTCTCTGTTCCCACTGCTTGTTACAATAATCCGCTCGTCTACCCCGTTAGATCACCTGAGAACTCGTTGCTATGTATATTGAGCACTCCTGTGTGCAGAACACTGAACTGGACAACGGCTGTGTGCAGAGCACTGAACTAGATGCCTGTTGTGTTCAAAGTGTAATTATAATGATGGTATTTATTAAGCCCTTACTATGTGCCAAGCACTGTTCTAAGCGCTGGGTTTACTGGGCACCTATAATAATAATAATGGCATTTATTAAGCGCTTACTATGTGCAAAGCACTGTTCTAAGCGCTGGGGGGAATACAAGGTGATGAGGTTGTCCTACATGGGGCTCACAGTCTTCACCTCCATTTTACAGATGAGGTAACTGAGGCCCGGAGAAGTGAAGTGACTTGGCCAAAGTCACACAGCTGATAAGTGGTGGAGCCGGAATTCGAACCCATGGCCTCCGACTCCAAAGCCCGGGCTCTTTCCATTGAGCCACGCTGCTTCTCCAAAAATGAAAGGCCCCGCCGGGATTTGAACACAAGATCTCCTGTTTATTAGGCAGGCACTTCAACCAACTAAGCCACAGAGCCCACAATCTTGTGTACCTATCTTGTGTAGGGTACTGTACTGGATAGAGAGCACCGTACTGAAGCAGCATAGTGAATACGTACAAGTAAAATAGAGTAATAAATCTGTACACTTAGTAAGTGCTTAACAAATACCATCATTGTTATTATTACCTAACCTTGGTTTCACTGACACTGTCCTCTCCTGGTATCCACTGCAGAGTTTAGAACAGTGTTTGGGCACATAGTAAGCGCTTAACAAATACCACGATTATTACTATTAAGAGAAAAAGTAGGTAACTGCCCTTGCTGAGTTCACTCTAATGGAACCTGAATTTCTTCCTCCCAGGGAAAACAAACTTCCACAGATTTCACATCCAGGGCAAAACAGGGAGCTCACAGGTCACTGCCCCGAGGGTCTCTGCTCTGTTTATTGAAAGTGGGTAAATGATGTGAGGAGGTCCAGAGACTGAGGTCACCACCCTGACCCTTCTCTCACAACAGACTGTTCCCAACACCGGGTTGGGGGTTGTTCCCACAGTTTCCAGAGTTTCCAGTTTCTCCTTAACTCGACATCCAGGGTTGACTCTCCCCCTCCTACCCCAACTCTTTCCTCTCCTCCTTCTTCCCCTTCTCCTCCTCTACTGCCAAATGGGCTGGGGTCCCCGCCCCAGAGAGCGCTGTATGAGTCAGAACAGGCGTGTGTGATTGTGATTTAGTGTGTGTGTTTGTGTGTGCGTGTGTTCCAGCCCCACAGCATTTATGTACATTTTTGTAATTTATTTATTTATCTTAATATCCGTCTCCCCCTCTAGACTGTAAGCTGGCCACGGGCAGGGAATGTGTCTGTTTGTTGTTATATCGTACTCTCCCAAATAGTTAATCGTATTGATTGAACGCTTACTGAGTATTTATTTTGCTTGTACATATCTATTCTATTTTATTTTGTTAGTATGTTTGGTTTTGTTCTCTGTCTCCCCCTTTTAGACTGTGAGCCCACTGTTGGGTAGGGACTGTCTCTATATGTTGCCAACTTGTACTTCCCAAGCGCTTAGTACAGTGCTCTGCACACAGTAAGCGCTCAATAAATACGATTGATGATGACGATGATGATGATGATGATGATGAGTGCAGAGCACTGTACTTACAATATAACAATAAACAGACACATTCCCAGCCCACAACGGCTTAGGAGTGCTCTGCACACAGTAATAATAATAATAATAATGGCATTTACTAAGCGCTTACTATGTGCAAAGCACCGTGCTGGGGAGATTACAAGGTGATCAGGTTGTCCCACGGGGGGCTCACAGTCTTAATCCCCATTTTTACAGATGAGGTCACTGAGGCCCAGAGAAGTTAAGTGACTTGCCCAAAGTCACACAGCTGACAACTGGCGGAGCTGGGATTTGAACCCATGACCTCTGACTCCAAAGCCCGGGCTCTTTCAAGAAAAATGGTGGACTGTGTGTTTGTGTGGTTCTGTGTGTGGGTGTGGGTGTGGTGGGGGGTGTCTGAGAACTGCTGGGGTTGCGCCACTAACTGCCCCCCACTAGCTCTGGGCACTGAAATGTCTGGAAACTCCCCTCTGGATGGGGATGTGGTCAGCCCATTGAGTCGCTGCTCTGGTGTTCCCTTGGGTGTAAGCTCCTTGTGGGCAGGGAATGTGTCGGTTCATTGTTATATTGTACTCTCCCGAGTGCTTAGTACAGGGCTTTACACACAGTAAGTGCTCAATAAATACGATTGAATGCCCACGGTTGGGTAGGGACTGTCTCTATATGTTGCCAATTTGTACTTCCTAAGCGCTTAGTACAGTGCTCTGCACATAGTAAGCGCTCAATAAATACGATTGATGATTGATGATTGAATGAACGAATGGATGAATGGTGACCTCTGTCCCTCCCGACCTGGTCAGGGATAGCTCTGTCCCAAATGTTGCCAACTTGTACTTCCCAAGCGCTCAGTACAGTGCTCTGCACACAGTAAGCGCTCAATAAATACATTGAATGAATGAATGACACATAGTAAGTGCTTAACAAATACCAACATTATTATTATTATTATTAATAAAGTGAGTCCCCTTCCTCCTCCTTGGATTCGGGGTCTGGGTTAACTCATTAGGAGTCCTTCCCTAGGGCACGGAGGCAGGGGTGTGCGTGCGATGGGCTTTTTTTATATAATAGCATTTATTAAGCGCTTACTATGTGCAAAGCACTGTTCTAAGCGCTGGGGAGGTTACAAAGTGATCAGGTTGTCCCACGGGGGGCTCACAGTCTTAATTCCCATTTTACAGATGAGGTAACTGAGGCCCAAAGAAGTGAAGTGACTTGCCCAAAGTCACACAGCTGACAATTGGCAGCGTCGGGATTTGAACCCATCGCCTCTCTGACTCCAAAGCCCGCACTCTTTCCATTGAGCCACACTGCTTCTCCCTTGAGGGTGCGGATTTCAAAGCACTAATTGCGGGCGCACCTGCAGCAGTTAGGGTTAATGGAAAAGGGTCCGCCCCGCCACCCCCCAAGTCCCTCTCAATTTTTAAAAGGAGCCCTGGAGATTTGGGGCTCAGATATAAGCACAAACCTAAGCGGCCTATCTGCATTGCTAATGAAGCCGGGAAGGGAATGGAGCAGTTCAGATAAGGGGTTTAGCTTAACAATGAGAGGCTCTGCCAATGTCAATATTCTAGGTGAGGGTCTAACCTTCAAAGAAAATAGGGGGAGGTACCTGAAATCAATGAAAAACTGGAGACCAGGGGTCGGGGGTCACTGGCCCAAAGAAACCCCAAAACTCTCTCTTTACTTCCCCCTTTCCCTTCCCTTCCCTTCTTCTTCTTTCTCCTTTTCTTCTTACTGAGCCCCTTCCTTCCCCAGACTGAGCCCCTTCCTTCCTCTCCCCCTCGTCCCCCTCTCCATCCCCCCCATCTTACCTCCTTCCCTTCCCCACAGCACCTGTATATATGTATATATGTTTGTACATATTTATTACTCTATTTATTTATTTTACCTGTACATATCTATTCTATTTATTTTATTTTGTTAGTGTGTTTGGTTTTGTTCTCTGCCTCCCCCTTTTAGACTGTGAGCCCAATGTTGGGTAGGAACTGTCTCTATATGTTGCCAATTTGTACTTCCCAAGCGCTTAGTACAGTGCTCTGCACATAGTAAGCACTCAATAAATATGATTGATTGATTGATTGATTGATTCTCCCCCCTCTTTTTCCTCTTTCCCCTTCTCTCCCCGCCCCTCCGCCAGCTCATCCTCACTGGTAATAAATGTTAATCCCTTTGCCCCGAAGAATGACTTCTTCAGAATGTAGCTCCTCTGCAATTCCTCACATTAAAGGCCTTTCCTCACTAGATTAAAATAATTTACCATACACAGCATTGGTTGAGTACTTATTGTGTCCATACTGGATATTTGGGAACACAGAATCAATCAATCGTATTTATTGAGCGCTTACTGTGTGCAGAGCACTGCACATGAAGAAGAGGATGTACTCATTATTAATAATAATGAAAATAATAATTTTATTAGCACTTACTATATAATAATAATGATGATGATGGCATTTATTAAGCGCTTACTATGAGCAAAGCACTGTTCTAAGCGCTAGGGGGATACAAGGTGATCAGGTTGTCCCACGGGGGGCTCACAGTCAACCCCCATTTTACAGATGAGGGAAATGTGGCCCAGAGAAGTTAAGTGACTTGCCCAAGGTCACACAGCTGACAAGTGGTGGAGCCGGAATTTGAACCACGACCACTGCCTCCAAAGCCCGTGCTCTTTCCACTGAGCCACGCTGCTTCTCTTTTATATGTCAAGCGCTGGAGTAGATGCAGGATAATTGGCTCAAACTCTCCCCTTGTCCTATTTGGGGCTCACAGTTTAAGAGGAACAGAGAGAGAGAGAGGAAGGGCGGGAGGAAGGGAATAATAATAATGGTATTAAGCTCTTACTATGTGCCAATCACTGTTCTAAGCGTTGGGGGGGGGGGGATACAAGGTAATCAGGTTGTCCTACGTGGGGCTCACAGTCTTAATCCCCATTTTACAGATGAGGGAACCGAGGCACAGAGGAGTTAAGTCACTTAGCCCAAAGTCACACCATAGGCCACTGAGGGGGTGTAAGTGACACACATTTCTCACCCTGTAGACTGTAAGTTCGTTGTGGGCAGGGACTGCGTCTGTTTATTGTTGTATCGTATTCTCCCAAGCGCTAAGTACAGTGCCCTACACCATTATTTGCTCATAAATACGATTGAATGAATTTGACTGATAAAAATACCCCTCCCCACTCAATTCTGTTCCATACCCTAGATGGTATGGAATTCAAAACCTTATTGAAGGCCCTTCTCCTCCAAGAAGCCTTCCCTAAGCCCTCCTCTCCTCTTCTCCAACTCCCTTCTGTGCCGCTCTTACTTGCTCCTTCATTCATCCTCCCTCCCATCCCCAAATAACTTATTTACGTATCTGTATATATTTGTAATTTATGTATTTATCTATTTATTTATATTAATGTCTGTCTCCCCCTCTACACCGGGAGCTAGTTCTGGACAGGAATGCGCCTGCTTATTGTTATATTGTATTCTCCTAAGCGTTTAGTAAGTGCTCAATAACTTGTACTTCCCAAGCGCTTAGTACAGTGCTCTGCACACAGTAAACGCTCAATAAATGCGATTGAATGAATGAATGAATAAATACGATTGAATGAATGAAAATCTTCGAGCGGCCTCTGGCTCCCCCTGCTGGCCTGTCTCGGGACCGTTCAGTAGCCCAATCGTGGGTATTTATTGAGCGCTTACAGTTTGCAGAGCACTGTACTAAGCGCTTGGGAGAGTACAATACAACAATAAACAAACACATTCCCTGCCCACAACGAACTTACAGTCTAGAAGGGGAGACAGACATCAAGATAAATAAATAAATGATGGATATGAACATAACTGAGGCACAGAGAAGGTAAGTGACTTGCCCAAAGTCACACAGCTGAGAAGTGGTAGACCCGGGAATAGAACCCATGACCTCTGACCCCCAAGAACGTGCTCTTTCCACCGAGCGACACTGCTTGTATCCATCCCAGCGCTTGGCACACAGTAAACGCTCAGCAAATACCACCGATACGTGTCAGCTGTGTGACTTTGGGCAAGTCACTTAGCTTCTCTGTGCCTCAGTTACCTCATCTGTAAAATGGGGGTTAAGACTGTGAGCCCCCCATGGGACAACCTGATCGCCTTGTAACCTCCCCAGCTCTTTAGAACAGTGCTTTGCACGTAGTAAGCGCTTAATAAATGCCATTATTATTATTATTATTATTACTATTATTATCTCCTCCAAGAGGCCTTCCCAGACAAAGCCTGGAGGTCCGCCCGGGGAGGTGGTTTCCAGGTGCGGGGAGGTGTCCTTCCTTCCTCTCCCCCTCGTCCCCCTCTCCATCCCCCCATCTTACCTCCTTCCCTTCCCCCCAGCCCCTGTATATATGTATATATGTTTGTACATATTTATTACTCTATTTATTTATTTATTTTAATTGTACATATCTATTCTATTTATTTTATTTTGTTAGTGTGTCTGGTTTTGTTCTCCGTCTCCCCCTTTTAGACTGGGAGCCCACTGTTGGGTAGGGACCGTCTCTAGATGTTGCCAACTTGGACTTCCCAAGCGCTTAGTACAGTGCTCTGCACACAGTAAGCGCTCAATAAATACGATTGATGATGATGATGATGATGATGATGATGATGATGATGATGATGAGGTGTCGCCCCCTGCCGGCGAGTGGGCGACCTGCTGCGCGAGGGGCGCAGGGCCGTCATACTGCCTACGGCCACTAGGGGTCGCTTCCCCCCGCGCCATTCATTCATTCATTCATTCAATTGTATTTATTGAGCGCTTACTGTGTGCAGAGCACTGTACTAAGCGCTTGGGAAGTCCAATTCGGCAACAGATAGAGACGGTCCCTACCCAACAACGGGCTCACAGTCTAGAAGGGGGAGACAGCACAACAGAACAAGTACCATCAAAATAAATAGAATTACAGATAGCTACATCTCATTAAGAAAATAGAGTAATAAATATGTACAAATATACACAAGTGCTGTGAGGAGGGGAAGGGGTAGGGCAGAGGGAGGGAGTGGGGGCGATAGGGAGGGGAGCAGGAGCAGAGGATAAGGGGGGCTCAGTCTGGGAGGGCTTCCTGGAGGAGGTGAGCTCTCAGTATTTATAATAATAATAATAATGATGGCATTTATTAAGCGCTTACTATGTGCAAAGCACTGTTCTAAGCGCTGGGGGGATACAAGGTGAGCAGGTTGTCCCGCGTGGGGCTCACAGTCATCATCCCCATTTTACAGATGAAGTAACTGAGGCTCCGAGAATAATAATAATAATAATGGCATTTTATTAAGCGCTTACTATGTGCAAAGCACTGTTCTAAGCGCTGGGGGGATACAAGGTGATCAGGTTGTCCCGCGTGGGGCTCACAGTCATCATGCCCATTTTACAGATGAGGGAACTGAGGCTCCGAGAAGTTAAGTGACTTGCCCAAGGTCACACAGCAGACATGTGGCGGAGTCGGGATTCGAACCCATGACCTCTGATGCCAAAGCCCGTGCTCTTTCCACTGAGCCACGCTGCTCCTCTATTCATTCCTTTATTCATTCAATCGTATTTATTGAGCGCTTACTGTGTGCAGAGCACTGTACTAAGTGCTTGGGAAGTACAAATCGGCCACATATAGAGACGGTCTCTACCCCACAACAGGCTCATAGTCTAGAAGCAGCATGGCTCAGTGGAAGGAGCCCGGGCTTTGGAGTCAGAGGTCATGGGTTCAAATGCCGGCTCCGCCAATTGTCAGCTGTGTGACTTTGGGCAGGTCACTCAAGTTCTCTGTGCCTCAGTTACCACATCTGTAAAATGGGGATTAAGACCGTGAGCCCCCCGTGGGACAACCTGATCACCTTGTAACCTCCCCAGTGCTTAGATCAGTGCTCGGCACATAGTAAGCACTTAATAAATGCCATCATTATTATTATTAGAAGGAGATGAGATGGACATCAATACAAATAAATGAAATGACAGATATATACCTAGGTGCTGTGGGGCTGGGGTGTGGAGAAGAGCAAAGGGAGCAAGTCAGAGTGATGCAGAAGGGAGTGGGAGATGAGGAAAAGTGGGGTTTTGTCTGGGAAGGCCTCTTGGAGGAGATAATAACAATATTTGTGGTATTTGTGGAGCGTTTACTATGTGCCAGGCACTGTACTAAGCGCTGGGTGGATACAAGAAAATCAGGGTGGACACAGTCCCTGTCCCACAAGGTCTTAATCCCCATTTTACATTCAGGGGAACTGAGGCACAGAGAAGTGAAGTGACTTGCCTAAACTCACACAGCAGACAAGAGGCCCTTGCAGGCAGAGTCATTTAAGGAAACTCCCTCAAATTGGAAATTTATGTAATTCTTGCTCCGCAATAAGAATAAAAATCTGTACTTGCTCCTGATCCTTCCCCAGAAACAAATGGAGGTCCATGAAAAAAAAATGAGCCTTTTATTTCACTCTCTCCAGAAGCACTGTGTGATTGTAAGGCGCAATTAAACAGGGAAGGCCGAGCCCAGGAAAAATGACTTGAATCAGATCATTTCTGGGCAGGGCTGCAGCTAAAGTGCAGTGATGGCCAGAGGAGCAGGGGCCATTAAAACTAAAGCAGAAAGAGACTGCGACCGGCAGATAGCAAACCCAGCGCTGAAGATGATTGCCAATTAGCTTGTCGGCCAAATAAAAACGTCACCATGGTGTCCAGCCTAATTTAATATATGTTACTAATGGCAAGTTATGTGCAGCTCCAGGCAAGGAATAGAGGCTTAATTCTGCTTCGGATGTCAGATAAAAGACACGCAGCTGCCCTTTGCCTCGGGAAATGATCCCAGCCCTGCTGAGAGCTCACCTCCTCCAGGAGGCCTTCCCAGACTGAGCCCCTTCCTTCCTCTCCCCCTCGTCCCCCCTCCATCCCCCATCTTACCTCCTTCCCTTCCCCACAGCACCTGTATATATGTATATATGTTTGTACATATTTATTACTCTATTTATTTATTTATTTATTTTACTTGTACCTATCTATTCTATTTATTTTATTTTGTTAGTATGTTTGGTTTTGTTCTCCGTCTCCCCCTTTTAGACTGTGAGCCCACTGTTGGGTAGGGACTGTCTCTATATGTTGCCAATTTGTACTTCCCAAGCGCTTAGTACAGTGCTCTGCACATAGTAAGCGCTCAATAAATACGATTGATGATGATGATATATATATATGTATATATGTTTGTACATATTTATTACTCTATTTACTTATTTATTTTACTTGTACCTATCTATTCTATTTATTTTATTTTGTTAGTACGTTTGGTTTTGTTCTCCGTCTCCCCCTTTTAGACTGTGAGCCCACTGTTGGGTAGGGACCGTCTCTAGATGTTGCCAACTTGTAGCGCTTAGTCCAGTGCTCTGCACACAGTAAGCGCTCAATAGATACGATTGATTGATTATTTCCGTCCTGAGGGAGCGCGGCGCATGCGCGGCCCGAAGGGCTCCGGCCGGGGAGGAATTCCGCGCACGTGCGTTTTGTTTTGGAGGGCGGCGGCGCGGTGCGCAGGCGCGAGGGAAGGGAGGGGGGGGGGACGGGGTTCGGCGGAGAGAGGAGTGCGCCTGCGCGGAAGCCCCGCCGAGCGGCTGGCCGTTGCCTTGGAGATCCGGCCGCGCCCCTCGCGCGCCCCTCGTTTGCCCCACTTCCGGCCCGATCCGGTCCGATCCGCCCGGGGGAGGCCCAGGGGCCCCTGTGAGGAGAACCAGGCCCAGGCCCAGGCCCAAGATGTCGCAGACGGCCATGTCCGAGACCTACGGTGAGGAGGACGACGAAGGCGACGACGACGAGGAAGAAGAAGGGGAAGGGGATGGAGGACGGGGGCGCCCACCGTTGGGGCCGTTAAAGCCCCTCTCCCTCCCCCAGCCGTGCTGCCATCATGGGGGAGGAGCCACAGGGAGGAGGGCGGGATGGGGCGCAGCCCTGTTGACTGAGCGCCTCATCATTCAATTCAGTCGTCTTTCATGATCATAATAACTTTGGTGTCTGTTAAGCGCTGACTATGTGCAAAGCACTGTTCGAAGCGCTGGGGAGGATACAAGGTGACTCACAATCTTACAGTTGAGGTAACTATAATAATAAAGATGGCATTTGTTGAGCGCTGACTATGTGCAAAGCACTGTTGGAAGCGCTGGGGAGGATACAGCGTCACTCACAATCTTACAGTTGAGGTAACTAATAATAATAATGAGGGAATTTGTTGAGCGCTGACTATGTGCAAAGCACTGTTCGAAGCGCTGGGGAGGATACGAGGTGACTCACAATCTTACAGTTGAGGTAACTATAATAATAATGAGGGCATTTGTTGAGCGCTGACTATGTGCAAAGCACTGTTCGAAGCACTGGGGAGGATACGAGGTGACTCACAATCTTACAGTTGAGGTAACTATAATAATAATGAGGGCATTTATTGAGCGCTGACTATGTGCAAAGCGCTGTTCGAAGCGCTGGGGAGGATACAAGGTGACTCACAATCTTACAGTTGAGGTGACTAATAATAATAATGAGGGCATTTGTTGAGCGCTGACTATGTGCAAAGCACTGTTGGAAGCGCTGGGGAGGATACGAGGTGACTCACAATCTTACAGTTGAGGTGACTAATAATAATAATGAGGGCATTTGTTGAGCGCTGACTATGTGCAAAGCACTGTTGGAAGCGCTGGGGAGGATACGAGGTGACTCACAATCTTACAGTTGAGGTAACTGTAATAATAATGAGGGCATTTGTTGAGCGCTGACTATGTGCAAAGCACTGTTCGAAGCGCTGGGGAGGATACAAGGTGACTCACAATCTTATAGTTGAGGTAACTAATAATAATGAGGGCATTTGTTGAGCGCTGACTATGTGCAAAGCGCTGTTCGAAGCGCTGGGGAGGATACGAGGTGACTCACAATCTTACAGTTGAGGTAACTAGTAATAATAATGAGGGCATTTGTTGAGCGCTGACTATGTGCAAAGCACTGTTGGAAGCGCTGGGGAGGATACAAGGTGACTCACAATCTTACAGTTGAGGTAACTATAATAATAATGAGGGCATTTATTGAGGGCTGACTATGTGCAAAGCACTGTTGAAAGCGCTGGGGAGGATACAAGGTGACTCACAATCTTACAGTTGAGGTAACTATAATAATAATGAGGGCATTTATTGAGCGCTGACTATGTGCAAAGCACTGTTCGAAGCGCTGGGGAGGATACAAGGTGACTCATAATCTTAATCCCCGTTTTACAGTTGAGGTAACTATAATAATGATGATGGCATTTATTGAGCGCTGGGGATGATACAAGGTGACTCACAATCTTAATTCCCGTTTTACAGTTGAGATAACTATAATAATAATGATGGCATTTATTGAGCGCTTATTATGTGCGAAGCACTGTTCGAAGCGCTGGGGAGGATACAAGGTGACTCACAATCTTACAGTTGAGGTAACTATAATAATGATAATGGCATTTATTGAGCGCTTATTATGTGCAAAGCACTGTTTGAAGCGCTGGGGAGGATACAAGGTGACTCACAATCTTAATCCCCGTTTTACAGTTGAGGTAACCATAATAATAATGATGGCATTTATTGAGCGCTGGGGATGATACAAGGTGACTCACAATCTTAATCCCCGCTTTACAGTTGAGGTAACTATAATAATAATAATGGGATTTATTGAGCGCTAATTATGTGCAAAACACTGTTTGAAGCACTGGGGCAGATACAAGGTGACTGACAATCTTAATCCCCGTTTTACAGTTGAGGTAACTATAATAATAATGATGGCATTTATTGAGCTCTGGCTATGTGCAAAGCACTGTTCCAAGCGCTGGGGAGGATACAAGGTGACTCACAATCTTAATCCCCGTTTTAAAGTTGAGGTAACTATAATAATGATGATGGCATTTATTTAGCGCTGGGGATGATACAAGGTAATTGACAATCTTAATCCCCGTTTTGCAGTTGAGGTAACTATAATAATAATGATAGCGTTTATTGAATGCTTATTATGTGCAAAGCACTGTTCAAAGCGCTGGGGAGGATACAAGGTGACTCACAATCTTAATCCCCGTTTTACAGTTGAAGTAACTATAATAATAATGATGGCATTTATTTAGCGCTGGGGATGATACAAGGTGACTGACAATCTTAATCCCCGTTTTACAGGTGGGGTAACTATAATAATAATAACGGCATTTATTGAGCGCTTATTATGTGCAAAGCACTGGTCAAAGTGCTGGGGAGGATACAAGGTGACTCACAATCCTAATCCCCGTTTTACAGTTGAGGTAACTATAATAATAATGATGGCATTTATTGAACGCGTATTATGTGCAAAGCACTGTTTGAAGCGCTGGGGAGGATATAAGGTGACTCACAATCTTAATCCCCATTTTACTGTTGAGGTAACTATAATAATAATGATGGCATTTATTGAGCACTGGGGATGATACAAGGTGACTCAATCTTAATCCCCGTTTTACAGTTGAGGTAACTATAATAATAATAATGGCATTTATTGAGCGCTATGTGCAAAGCAGTGTTCGAAGTGCTGGAGAGTATACAAGGTGACTCACAATCTTAATCCCCGTTTTACGGTTGAGGTAACTATAATAATGATGGCATTTATTGAGCGCTGACTATGTGCAAAGCACTGTTGGAAGCGCTGGGGAGGATACAAGGTGACTCACAATCTTAATCCCCGTTTTACAGTTGAGGTAACTATAATAATAATAATGGCATTTATTGAGTGCTGACTATGTGCAAAGCACTGTTCTAAGCACTGGAGATGATACAAGGTGACTCACAATCTTAATCCCCGTTTTACAGTTGAGGTAACTGAGGCCCAGAGAATAATAATAATAATGGCATTTATTGAGTGCTGACTATGTGCAAAGCACTGTTCTAAGCACTGGGGATGATACAAGGTGACTCACAATCTTAATCCCCATTTTACAGTTGAGGTAACTGAGACCCAGAGAATAGTAATAATAATAATGGCATTTATTGAGTGCTTACTATGTGCAAAGCACTGTTCTAAGTGCTGGGGAGGATACAAGGTGACTCACAATCTTAATCCCCGTTTTACAGTTGAGGTAACTGAGGCCTAGAGAATAATAATAATAATGTCATTTATTGAGCGCTTACCAGGTGCAAAGCACTGTTCTAAGTGCTGGGGAGGATACAAGGTGACTCACAATCTTAATCCCCATTTTACAGTTGAAGTAACCGAGGCCCAGAGAATAATAATAATAATGGCATTTATTGAGCGCTTACTATGTGCAAAGCACTGTTTTAAGCACTGGGGAGTTTACATGGTGATCAGGTTGTCCCACGGGGGGCTCACAGTCTTGATCCCCATTTTACAGATGAGGTAACTGAAGCCCAGAGAAGTTAAGTTCATTCATTCATTCAATCGTATTTATTGAGCGCTTACTGTGTGCAGAGCACTGTACTAAGCGCTTGGGAAGTACAAGTTGGGACTTCCCCAAAGTCATACAGCTGACAATTGGCGGAGCCTGGATTTGAACCCATGACCTCTGACTCCCAAGCCCATGCTCTTTCCATGTCTTTATTGAGTGCTTACTGTGTGCAGAACACTGTTCTAAGTGCTGGGGAGGGTACAGGGTGACTCACAATCTTAATCCCCATTTTACAGATGAGGTAACTGAGGCCCAGAGAAGCGAAGTGACTTGCCCAAAGTCACCCAGCTGACAAGTGGCGGAGCCTGGATTTGAACCCAGGACTTCTAACTCCCAAGCCCAGGCTCTTTCTACTGAGCATGACTTTATTGGGCGCTTTCTGTGTGCAGAGCACTGGACTAAGCGCTCGGGAAGTCCAAGTCGGCAACATCTAGAGACGGTCCCTACCCGACAACAGCCTCGAAGGCTAGAAATTCAGTCATTCCGTTGTATTTCGCTCACTGATGATGATGGCATTTGTTAAATTGCAGTGTCCTGGTGCAGTTAAAGTTCCGGCAGGAGCCCCCTTCTGTGTGGGCAACCAGCTGTGGTTGTTATTGTTAATAATAGTAATAATAATAATAATAATAATGGTGCTTATTAAGTGCTTACTGCGTGCATTGTACTAACCACTGGGGTAAATACAAGATAATCAGACTGGACCCAGTTCCTATTCCCATGGGGTTCAGGGTCTAACTAGGAGGGAGTAGGATTTAATCCCCATCTTACAGAAGGGCAAACTGAGGCGGAGAGGAAGTGAAGTGATTTGACCAAAGTCACACAGCAAACAAGTGACAGTGCCAGGATTAAAGAGATTGTAGGGATTGTAGAGAAGCAGCGTGGCTCAGTGGGAAAGAGCACAGGCTTTGGAGTCAGAGGTCATGGGTTCAAATCCCGGCTCCGCCAATTGTCAGCTGTGTGACTTTGGGCAAGTCACTTCACTTCTCTGGGCCTTAGTTCCCTTATCTGTAAAATGGGGATGAAGACTGTGAGCCCCCCGTGGGACGACCTGATCACCTTGTAACCTCCCCAGCGCTTAGAACAGTGCTTTGCACATAGTAAGCGCTTAATAAATGCCATCATTATTATTATTATTATTAAAACCCAGGTCTCCCGACTCCTAGGCTCGCATTCTTTCCACTAGACTATGCTGCTTCCCACCCAAGCCGGGTTTACTGCTGTTGCAGTGACCTCTCCTCAGATTTCTCACAATGTGTACGTGGATGGACGGGTGGCAGGAGGAGCCCAGAGTCCATTTTCTTCCCTCCACCATCCCTTGGCCTCAGGCTCTGGTCTGGTCGTGCCGTCTGAAGCCCTCTTCACAAGTTCCGCCTTCTCATCCGGGTTTCCCCTCCTCTTTCCAGATTTTCTGTTTAAGTTCTTGGTCATTGGAAACGCAGGAACCGGCAAGTCCTGTTTGCTTCATCAGTTTATCGAGAAGAAATGTAAGTGATGTCCCCAGTGGCATTCCTGACCTTCCTCCCTGAACAGGCGGGAAGCCGACCGGGCTCCCGGCCTGGTGTTTGGGTCTGGGTCACTAAAGCTTGAAAGAAAGCCTCCGACATTTTCCACCGATGTTGAATGAACTGTATTCTGAGGCATCAGAGTTGCAGTAAGGCTCTTTTCTCCTTGTTCCTGGGCTTTGGTAAAATGGCTCAAGCCCAGGTTAGAGTTAAGGGTCTCTTCTGCTTATTCTGAAAGTGTCTCCAGTGCTCTGAAATAGCCAGTAGATCTTGCACTGGTGCATTCTATCAGTGCGGGGAGCAGTCTGGAGCTGGTTTTCAAAAATCTTAGTCCCACCAAAGTAGTCTGTGACCCCCAAAATGTGCATGAGCCCCCCCCCTTTAACCCCTTCATCCCTTCCCCACCCCTGCATTCCCCTTCCCTTCTGGCCATCCATCTCGGCCACCCCTCTTCCCTCTTAGCCCACCATCATTAGGCAGAGAGTAAAGCATCCAATTCCATTAGGTGCCAACTCCCCGGGGACGAGGGCTGAGAGTGTCCTTCAGATTGGAGGTGAAGAGGCCCAGGGCATTGGCCTTTTGGCACCGTTAGCTCATTTTGAAGCCTGTCCTTGTCCAGTTCTCATCTCCCTTCCCTCACCCCCCCACCCCTGCCCCCCTTTTGTCCTCCTTCCGCACTCCCATCCCCTCCGCCGCTGTACCTGTCATCGTCCTGACGTTCCCCTCACCATCCTCCACCGAGCTTTCCAAGGAAGCCAGGTCAGAGGGATGCCGTAGAGCACCCAGGAGCCCCTAGCCCGCCAGCTCGGGCCACGGCTGGTTCTCTCGGATGGGTGGCCAGGAGCAGAGCATGCAAAACCTGTTTCATCAAGTCCCAGACTAAAGACTGCATTTTAAAAAAATTTTTCTTTTGTAGTTAAAGACGACTCCAATCACACCATAGGAGTGGAGTTCGGATCCAAAATAATTAATGTCGGTGGAAAATACGTCAAATTACAGATATGGGATACAGCAGGACAAGAAAGGTTCAGGTATTCTTTTCATCTGTATTTGTCCCAAGCGGCTGACGTTAGATCAGGACTGTAGCCATTGCTTTTCCTTCAGTCAGCAGTTCCAGGTCTCCTCCTCGGCCCAGCAGGTACAGGCCTTGCGGCAGATGAGGCCCTTCCCTCCCGCTGAAGGCGTTAATGCCCTCCTGACATTCCACCTCAGATATTGCAGAGGTTCACTTGTGGTCTGAAAATCAGTGGCTCATCCCCCCGGCCAGAGTTGAGAAGGCTCAGCCGGCCAGGCGAGCCAGGGCAAGAGAGGATCTCAAAGGGAGCAGTTAAAAGCAAGGGCGAAAACCGGGGTGACTCCATCTCCGGCGATCCCGAGTTTCTTAGGCTGCTTGTGTGAGCCTCCAGTCTCAGTTTATACAAAGCCGGGTGGCCCACGGATCAAAAGTTCAGCCCTGTAAATGCTTCACAGTCTGTAAGTGCTTGACTGAGCACCGAGTGTGCAGAGCACTGAACTGAGTGTTTGGGAGAGTACCGGAGAGATAGCTGGCACGATCCCCACCTTCAAGGAGCTTCCAAGTCACAGCCGGACCTGAGATCCCAGAAAAAGCGGCAGACACCTCTGATTGATGGGGAATTGAAGGTAGCATTGGGCATGTCAGATTTGGAAATGGAAAAAAAGGAAGCGGTGTCCGTCTCTTTCCTACAGTGTCCCAGTGGTGGGCGAGGCTTTAGAGTTTGCTTCTGAAAACTGGACCAGGTCAGATCTTTGAAGTCCAGTGGAGTCCAGGACCAAGGAGACTAAATCTGTTTGGCAAATTAAATTGGAAAAAGGCACGTGTCCTGCAGTAGAAACTGCGTAAGCCAACTGGGAAATGCTTGTCTTTTGGGCATTGATGTAGCAGACCGCATGCCAGAGGTTCCTTTTCAAAACAATTCCCCAGGAATAAAACCAATCAATGATATTTATTGAGTGCTTACTGTGTGCAGAGCACTGTACTAGACACACAGGAGCACACAGTGCAACAGATTTAGTGGACACGTTCCCTGCCCACGACGAACTTCTAGTCTAGTGGGGGAGACAGAAATTACTATAAATAAATAAATTATGGCTATGGACGTAAGTGCTGTGGGGGCTGAGGAAGGGGTAAATAAAGGATGCAAATCTGAGTGTAAGGATGATGCAGAAGGGAGTGGGAGAGGAGGAAATCAGAGCTTAGTTGGGGAAGGCCTCTTGGGAGAGGATATGTCTTCATTAAAGTTTGGGAGGTGGAGAGAGTGATCGTCTGTCGGATGTGAAGAGGGAGGATATTCCAGGCCAGAGGCAGGACGTGGGCGAGAGGTCAGTGGCGAGATAGTCAAGATAGAGGTATAGCGAGTAGGCTGGCATTAGAGAAGTAAAGTGTGAGGGCGAGATGTTGTTGTAGGAGACCAGGGAGATAAGGTAGGAGGGGGTAGGGTGATTAAGTGCTTTAAAGCCGACGGTAAGGAGTTTTTGTTGGATGCAGAAGTGGGTGGGCAACCACTGGAGGTTCTTGAGGAGTGGGGAAACGTGGACTGAATATTTTTGTAGAAAAATGGTCCAGGCAGCAGAGTGACGTACGGATTGGAGTAGGGAGAGTCAGAAGGAACTCTTTTCTTAAGTGTTAAAGCTTTTCCCTCACCTCTTTTCGTTTGCCGAAGTTAGCATGCTAGTGGTCTTTGGACAGAATCAGATGTCAACACAATTTATTCCTTGTTATCCAGGGCCTGGCTTTTTTCACAAATCCGCTAATTGTGTTGTGCGAAAATGTAAATAGAGCCAAATGGTTTCCCTTCTGCTTGCCGTGTTCGTGCTACGCGAAGAATTTTCACCTAGGGCGGTCAGATCCCGGAAGTAGAGGCTGCCGAGAATGCTCTATAGGGAAATCTCCTTCTTTGCTGAATTCCCAAAAAACGCTGGTCAGCCGGGGTTGCTGGCAGGAACTGGCCAACCGACCCCCGCTCTGGCTCCGCTTTTCCCATCCTAGTAGTTCCAATCCTAACAGTGTGGGACCTGGCTGTCAGGTCAAGCCGAGTCACATAGTGTGGGTCCTAGGGGTGTCTCAGGAAGCTGGAAAGGCTCTTTTCCCCTTCATCAGAACAGCTAGAATGAAAAGATGACTTTTAGAACCAATAACCTGGCCCGAATCCTTCTTTCAGGTCTGTGACAAGAAGTTACTACAGAGGGGCCGCGGGGGCCCTCCTCGTCTACGACATCACCAGGTAACGGCCGGAAATCTCCCCAGAGGGAAATGAGGGGAGTGATGGTTGGTGGGAGGCCGCAGGGCCCGGAGCCTACAGTAAGATGGGACAGTGGACCTGGACGCCGTAGCGAGGACATCCGAGACTCTCTGCTTTTTCTCTCTGGACTCTTCAGCCCCCAGGAGCAGGCTCATCTCACTAAAGAAAGCAGTGCAGGCTGTCTCCCGGAGTTCCGTCTTTCCACACTAGTTCCCAGAGGAAAGAGCTTGGAGGTTCAGGGGCCACAAAGTACTCGGGAATAATGGTTCCACTCAACAAATATGGGATGGGGGACAAATGGGATAGGCCCTAGGACAGCGGAAATAGACCCGGCGGTCGGGAACCAGCAGAATGCCAAGGAGGTAGTGGTCTAGGTTCCCCAGAAAGCAGCCTGCTTGCTTTTGAAGTTGGGAGGGAAGAGCGTAGGTCTGGGAATCGGTGGACTTGGCTTCTAGTCCCAGCCCTGCCCCTGGCCTGCTGTGGGTCCTGTGGCTAGTCACTTCACATCTCTGCGCTCTCAGCTTCCTCATCTGTGAAATGGGGTGGAATAATATTGACCTCTTCCTGTTTCCCCAAGGATCTTACAAGGATGAAAATGAGATGAGTAATGAGCAAGTAGTCTGTAAAATTCAGGGTATCAGTGGGCATCGTTGTCAGGGGACTGGGAGTTGGGGGTATCTCACTGTCAAAGGGCTAGAGAAAGTCCGGGGGAGCCCAGGGGATAGAATTGGGATGGGGGCCTCAGGTGAGGTTGGAGCTTCACCTGGAAAAAGAAGTGGAAGGGATTGCTGCTGGAGCTGAGGAAAAATGGCACCTGGGAATGCCCAGTGTCCTCAAACTCAGGGAAGGGCTACAGAAGGAGAAGGGGCCAACCAGGTTTTGCTCCTGGATTTACAACTACTGTGGATTGTTTGTCCCAATTCAGTGATGCCACTTATTGCTTGGGTTTTCTAGCATCTTAAAGGCCTGATGAACCACACTCCACTTACTGGAGATCCAGGGAAGGAGTGGGGAAATGTGTGTGAAATTTTGGGGGGCCCCAGGAGGCCCTGGAGATGGTGGGATGCAGCTGTGAAGTTCTGGCAAGGGCCTTGGGACCTCCAGACCTTCTGGGATACTGGTCACTCGGGTGCCATCAGTCACAACCAGCCCAGAACCCCTCTCCACCACAAAGGAATGCCATGAAGATGGTCCAAGCTGGGGGAACAGTGGAGAACTTGGAGTGGCTAGCTGGAATCCCCCAGATCCCCCCGCCACCTGCCTGCACCTGGGCCCTCCTCGGGAGCACTGGTTTGGGGCTTGCACTTTCGCTTTCTGTGTGCTCCCCAATGGGCGATGACCCCTCCAGAGCCTTCGAGCTCAGCCCCCCAGCCACAGCTGGAAAGAAAGTTCTGGAGTGTGGGAAGCCCCGTCCCCAGGCCCCGCATCATGGTGGACACCCAGTTCATCCCCCACGGCCTGAGAGGAAGGTTGGGGGAGTCTTGGTCCACCAGCCCACAGTTGTGGGGGGGCGGAACCACGGAAGGTTTATGGCTCTCTGGCCAGAACCGTCGCTTCAGTCGGCTCCCGTTTCTGTGTTCTTGCGGTGCCCAGCCGAGAAACCTACAACGCGCTAACCAACTGGCTCACGGACGCCAGGATGCTAGCGAGTCAAAATATCGTCATCATACTGTGCGGCAACAAGAAGGACCTGGATGCAGATCGGGAAGTTACTTTCTTGGAAGCTTCCAGGTTCGCTCAGGAAAACGGTAGGTGGCTTTTAAGAGCACATTTCATTTTTCTTGATGCATTCAGACGTCACCCTGCCAGTTGTCATTGATTGGTCCCACTGTTGAGTAGGGACCGTCTCTATATGTTGCCAACTTGTACTTCCCAAGTGCTTAGTACAGTGCTGTGCACACAGTAAGTGCTCAATAAATACAATTGAATGAATGAATTGGTCATAGAACACTAAACCGAGGGCTCGGGAGAATGCCTCAGAAGCAAAACACAACATTTCCCCCCTTCCCCCCAGGGAGTTTACAGTCTGAAAGGGAGGAAGAGAGGCAGGCAGACGGTCAGATCTTGTAGTCGGCATATAGTAAGTGCTTAACAAATATCATCATTATTAGTAGTAGTAAGACTGGGAGGCAGAGAGTCAAGGTGGAGGGAGGGACAGTGGGAAGGTGAGCAGTGGGGGTTGGTAGGAGCTGGGGAGAGACCCGGTTTGTGTGAGATTTTTCCAGTGGGATTTGGATCTGGTTAAGCACTCTGAGACCCCAAGGCACTTATGTCCTTATCCTTTTACTCTGCCGTTTCCCCTATCATTTATGTTAATGTCCAGCACCCCCACTGGATTGCAAGCTCCTTGGAGGCAGGGATAGGGTCTACCAAGCCTATTGGATTGTACTCTCCCAAGCCTCTGGGCCCCGGCTGCCTGTGGAAGTGGCGCGTGTGTGGAGAGCACCTTGGTCATTCCAGCCCCCTTCCCTGTTCCCAGAGGACACATTCCAACTCTCTTGTTGTCACTGTGGTGGACTTGCGGGCTGCTGGGGGGCACTGGGAGAAGAGGCCCAGGCAGGAGAAGGGGCCAGGAGCTGCCTGAATCAGCCACCCAACTGTCCAAGACCTCAGCAACCCTAAGCTCATTGTGGGCAGGGAATGTGTCTGTTTATTGTTCTGTTGTACTCTCCCAACCGCTTAGTACAGTGATTTGCACACAGGAAGCGCACAGTAAAAACGATGGAATGAATGAAGTGTGGACTGTGCTGAAGGCAGTATCTTTCTGCCCTTTCAGCCAGTCGGGTGAGGAACAGGGGCCGTGGGGGTTAAAGCTCAGCCTGAGGAGTCAAATTCATTCAGTCGTATTTATTGAGCACTTACTGTGCACAGAGCACCGTACTAAGCGCCTACCAGTGTTGGGATAATCGGCCCTCTGGGATTAAGCTGAAATGGGCAACCCATCAATCCCAGATCCAGAATTAGTTCTCAGTGGAAAATGGTTATTTTTTAGCCTTATGGAGAGCTGAGGGGAGCGACATGGGCAGGTGTGTTGGGTGGGAAGAGGAACCTGGAGAATGGTGACAGTGCACCCCGCCAATCCCCGGATCTATCTCCCCTGGGAGCAAAAGCCCACATGGGCATATGCAGGACTCATTGGTTCCAGCTGTACTTTGGAAAGGATTGAAAGCTTGGCCAGTGGGTACAGCACACAGTAGCCGTGTTTATTTAGCCCTCACTTGGTGTGGTGTTGTGCGGTGCGGTGTCTTAGGTGCTCGGGAAGCTCAGAATAAGCCAGGGACAACTTCCCCAGTGCTCACAAGGAGCATCCCAACAAGGCACCTATCTCTATGGGTCTCCCCGACGGTTCCCAGAGCTGCGGCCCGCAGCCTGCCCACCGGAAGGGGAGCCAGGGGCACCACTGAATGTTCTGTAGATCCGCTGCATTCCTGGAGAAGGACTCCGGCTTCGGCTCAGAAAAGCATTTGTTAAAATCCGGGTTCTGGAAGGCTTAGAAGGGGTGACGGCACACCCGCAGGGTGCAGTGTGATGTACCGCACTGAGCACTGGGGCAAGTCCAGCAGAAACACATGCACATTCCTGTCCCACAAAGTGCTCCCACCCTTAGGAGGCTTGGAGAAAATTTCTCTCTATTCTGGTGACGACGGGCCCAGTGAAGCGACTTGGAGTCTGTCACTGTCTGTGGCTGCGGTGGCGTGGGGGCGGGGAGGTGGGGGGGCGGATGTCAGCAAGATGGACGGTTAAACGGGTCAGACTAGTTCCACTCGAGGTAGCCAGCCTGAAGCTGGGCTCCCAGGCTGCCAGAAGCTTCTTCCGGGTCAGGTGTGGAGCCAAGTTTCAGGCCAAGCGTGGCATTAACTTACTTGACCTCAAAGCACTGTGGTCAGGTGGAAAGAACCCACGCCTGGGAGTCTGGGAACCTGGGTTCTAAACCCAGCTCTGGCGTTTGCCCACTCTATGACCTTGGAGGAGTCACCTAACATTTCTGAGCCTGTTTCTTCATCTCTAAAATAGGGTTTCAATACCTGGTCTCCCTCTTCTCCCTCTCCTTTAGACTGGGAGCCTCATGTGGGACAAGGACTCTGACGGGGATTCACTCGTATCTATCCCAGAAGAGACCCCAAGGCTCCAGTTATCATCATGCCCCTGTGAGAGAAGCAAACAGTTTCTCCAGGGATTGTCCGTGATGGTTCTGAAATGCCGGGTTCTAATTGTGCACTCTTTTCTTTCGGGCACCAAACTCAGAGCTCATGTTCTTGGAAACCAGTGCGCTGACGGGGGAAAACGTTGAAGAAGCCTTCGTTCAGTGTGCAAGAAAAATACTCAATAAAATTGAGTCAGGTAAGAAAGTTTTCCCTTTGCCCAGAGAGTTTGCAGTTTTGCCACGTGTGGGTTAGGGGCCACAGGGGCTGAGGCCAACGGATTCTTTAGTTGCCCACAGGGCAGGCAGGCACCGAGGCTTAGGCAGCACAACCTGTGCCTTCTGGGGAGATGTGTTTTGCCAAATGTGAAACGTGAGCATTGGCTGCACCGTAACGGAAGCCCCCGTCTCCTCCTCCTCCACCCTCCTGGTGTCGCTTGCTTGTGCAGCCCCCGGAGGGTAGGCCGAGGAGAAGAGAGAGCCAGGGTGGTGACGGAAAACCCGCGTCTGCAAGCCACAGCCTTTTCTGGATCTGTGAACAGAAGCAGACTCGGGTCCCTCTCCCTCCCGCCCCCGCTGTCTGAGTGATTCTCTGGCCCAAGTTGTCACCTGGAGCTGAGGGGTGGCAGCGGGCACTAGCCCTGGAGGCAACTTCCAAGCACTGTGGGTGGTCCATTTTCCCACGTTGTAGACTCCAAAGCTGATCCTCCGTTTGGCAGCCCAAAAAAATCACATTGGAAGCAAGATTCCCAATCGGATGGGGGCGGGGGGGATGCTCAGGTTGTCATTCGAAGGACACAAGGAACTATGTCTGACAGATTTATTACTCTATTTTTTTATTTATTTATTTTACTTGTACCTATCTATTCTATTTATTTTATTTTGTTAGTATGTTTAGTTTTGTTCTCTGTCTCCCCCTTCTAGACTGTGAGCCCACTGTTGGGTAGGGACTGTCTCTATATGTTGCCAGCTTGTACTTCCCAAGCGCTTAGTACAGTGCTCTGCACACAGTAAGCGCTCAATAAATACGATTGATTGATTGATTGATTGATTGAAAGAACCCAGGCCTTAACCCCTAAACCCATCAAAACTATGCCTCTGATTCTGTTGCTTTATTTTCAAACCTCTGTTGAGCAGCGACCAGAATTATTTAACCAAAGGGCAGTACCAGTCTGTGGCGCTTGAACATTCTTGGTTGAAAGTTGGTGATTAAAGACTTTCAAAGCTGACTTTTCTAAGCATCTGTGAGAGGAAGGGGATTGTTGCGGGCATGCCTTGTGAACATCGCTGTATTCTGTGGTCTGGGGTTGTCTAGGGGAAGACCTCTGCAGCTGGGCCGTGGCCCATCCTGTTTCTGGAGTAAAGATGGTGAAAGGTCAGGCAGGTGAAAGGTCAGAGGGGTGGGAGAGCAAGGAGTCCAGGGAGCTGGGGAAGGGGCGGGGAGAGCTCTCCAAGGACACCCCACTCGTGGTGGAGGCATCTAGTGAAAAGGAGGCTTTTTTCCTCCCCAGGGGAGCTGGATCCAGAACGAATGGGCTCCGGGATTCAGTACGGAGATGCTGCCCTGCGACAGCTCAGGTCCCCGCGTCGAGCACAGGCCCAGAGCGTTCAGGACTGTGGCTGCTAGAGGCGCCGGCTCCACGGAAACCCGAGGTAACTACGGCGCCCGTGCAGCCCTTGGCCCCGCGGACCCGTCTCCGGCGGCCCGGGCTGGGAACTAGTCCGCCCATTCCAGTTCTCTGTAGCCGGACTACGGAGCCAGGGAGAAAACGGTGACCGTGGGTCCCCGAACACATGGGCTTCACTCCTGGCCTGGCGGCCTGGTGCATCTGGGAAAACCGAGGCCGTGAGCCGGGCGACAAACCTCCTTCCCCGACTGGTTCTGCCCTGGCTTGGCCACGGGCACGATGTGTGGGTTCTGAGGAAAGGGAGCGAGAGGCCAGGCAGGCCCGTGGTCCTTATCTTCCCTTATCTTCCCTTAGGGGAAGCAGCGTGGTTCAGTGGAAAGAGCCCGGGCTTTGGAGTCAGAGGTCATGGGTTCAAATCCCGGCTCCGCCACTTGTCGGCTGTGCGACTTTGGGCAAGTCGCTTCACTTCTCTGGGCCTCAGTTCCCTCCTCTGTAAAATGGGGGTGAAGACTGTGAGCCCCCCGTGGGACAACCTGATCACCTTGTAACCTCCCCAGCGCTTAGAACGGTGCTTTGCACATAGCAAGCGCTTAATAAATGCCATTATTATTATTATTATTATTATTATCTGTGTTCCAAGAGGCCTGGAGAAGCTCTCTGGCTGGTGTCACGTGGCCGAGCATCCCCAAGCTACAGGCCCTCTGGGCTCCCGTGAGCCCTAGGGTGGGGAAACTGAGTCAAAAAGGGACAGTCCATCGAAAACATTCCCCGGCTTGCAGCAGTCTTCCTGTCAAGTGACCTGGGTCAGGGCGGAGGGGGTGGTGGACCTGGCGGCCTGGACCTCAGGCTGGGCGTGGGGCCTTAAGCAGTGATACCTGCCTGTCTCAGAGCCAGCGGGGCAGCGATGGAGGAGAGGCCCAGAAGCTTCGATCCCTGCGCCAGTAGTGATGGGGTGGGGGGGGCTTCGCTGTCTTGCAGCCGGACGCCCACCCGGGACAGGCCGGCGGCCCTGCGGGTTTGCCATCACCTCTCCACTGCCGTGACCAGACTCAGCCGTGGCTGGCAAAGCTGAGGGGCCTCCCCCGGCTGGGCAGACCGAGCTCACCCGCCGGACGCCGCCGAAAGACGAGACTCATGTATGTACAAACCTCCCATCCCGTGTCTTCCCCCTCCCCTCGCCTTTCAGACGCTGCTGCGTCCTGTACCTGTAGCGCAGCACCCAGCGTCAGGGGCCAGCGCATGATACCTGATGGACGGAAAGAGAATGTTGCACTAAATGCAGTTTAATATTTTATTTTTTTTAATCCTATGGACTAAAACTTGTTGATCGTGAAGTGGGCTCAGTCCTTCCCCTCTGTGTGTTCATTGCCCGCGGGGCGCTCGTTCCGAGCGGCCGGTAAAGCCGACGGCCCGCGGCCCCGTCCCCTCCCCACCCCGGCCACCCCCCCGCCGCGCGTCTCTGGGTGTGTCGAGCCGGGCCGGGCCCGGCCCTGTGCTGAAGCCTCAGCGATGGAGTCGGTGATTAATGTGGGAAAAATAAAGTGGAAAATGATTTTTGTTTTTCAATTGAAGATGAATCGGTCCCGTCTTCCGCTATTTAAAAACTCCAGTTCCCCCTTGCCTGGTGAAACTCTCGTGAGCCGTTGTAAATCGGGTGTGATGGACTCATCACTGACCTCTGATCGTGAGTTCCCGACGCTCCGACGCTCGGGCCCCTGGCTGGGATTTGGGCTGTGCTCCCGGGGTGATCGTGGCCGGGCCTGGACCCTCCCTGAGGTGGAGCCAGGGGCACTCGAACTCGTGCCCTCCTACAGTCGCCCGTATCCAATAGCCAGGAACTGCTCTGACCTTAAAAATGAAGCAGCCAACGGGGAAGCAACGGCAGGCCACGGGAGGATTGCACCCATCTGCTGCTGCTGCAGGTTATATGGGGGCAGCGCTCCGTGCCCCTCTTACCCTTTCACGAGCCCACTGCATTTTCTCTAAGCGGCCAGCAATTCCCCCAGGCCCGCAAGCATTTCAGAAAGGTAAGCGGTCACCCTCATCATCAATCGTATTTATTGAGCGCTTACTGTGTGCAGAGCACTGTACTAAGCGCTTGGGAAGTACAAATTGGCAACATCTAGAGACAGTCCGTACCCAACAGTGGGCTCACAGCCTAAAAGGGGGAGACAGAGAACAAAACCAAACATACTAACAAAATAAAATAAATAGAATCGATATGTACAAGTAGGCATTGGGGGCCTTCTGGGGGAGAAGCAGCATGGCTTAGTGGAAAGAGCACGGGTTTGGGAGTCAGTGGTCGTGGGTTCTAATCCCGGCTCCGCCACTTGTCAGCTGTGTGACTTGGGGCAAGTCACTTCACTTCTCTGGGCCTCAGTTACCTCATCTGGAAAATGAGGATGAAGACTGAGCCCCAAGTGGGACAACTTGATAACCTTGTATCTTTCCTAGCGAGTTAGACCAGTGCTTGGCACCTAGTAAGCGCTTAACAAATACCATCATTATTATTCTTCCCCCTAGGAGGAAGGAGGAAATTGTGCCCTAGCAGAGACCTGGCCCCAGGCCCCATGCCGGCCCTCCTGCTGCTTGTCGCCACCCTATTAGAGGGTGGTCGCTGCAGCTCAGTGCTTACCCGAGCCGATGGGGGAGGGACGCCAGAAACCGCAGTCGATCTGCCATGACCCTTCGCAGTTGAACCCCCTTGGCAAACAAGCTGGTCTGGGAACAGTTGGGGGCTTTCCTAGCCTCCAGGTGGTGGGGGGGCAGGGCCCAGACGGCAGGCAAGTGCCCCGGGGTGGTGGTCCCACCCTTTGCCTGCTGGGAGACCCAGGGCCACCCGCTCTTCCCCCCCGTGCCTCTGCTCCCGCTCTAGGCACCCAGTAGGCATAAAACAAGATCACTAGACTAAATTATTATTATTATTCCAGCACCTAGAACAGTGTTTTGCACATAGTGTTTAACAAGTGCCATCATTCATTCATGCACATAGTAAGCTAAGCACTTAACGAATGTCATCATTCATTCATTGTCATATTTACTGAGCGCTTACTGTGTGCAGAGCACCGTACTAAGCGCTTGGGAAGTACAAGTTAGCAACATACAGAGATGGTCCCTCCCCAACAGCTAAGTACCATTAAAAAAGAAATGCAAAAATAAAAAAGCATCCCCCCCCTTTCCTCTCCCCCTCCTCCCCTTTGCCTTACCTCCTTCACCTCCCCACAGCACCTGTATATGTATATATGTTTGTACATATTTCTCTATTTTACTTGTACATATTTATTCTATTTATTTTATTTTGTTAATAAGTTTTGTTGTCTGTCTCCCCCTTCCAGACTGTGAGCCCGCTGTTGGGTAGGGACCGTCTCTATCTGTTGCCAACGTGTACTTCCCAAGCGCTTAGTACAGTGTTCTGCACACAGTCAGCGCTCAATAAATACGATTGAATGAATGAATGAAATGAGCGAGACCTGAGCAGCCGAGCCTCTCGCTCCTTTTAAGGGAACATCCCCAATGCCAGACGGAGCCCCCGAGCAGGGGGAAACTGATGACGAGGCTTGCAGTCCCGCCTGGGCGTCGACTAAGTGGCCCCGTCCATCCTCCTCCCACCCCCATCCCCCCAAGCGGGCCAGGGCCTGGCCAAATGCCGTTTTAGAACATCATCATCATCAATCGCATTTATTGAGCGCTTACTGTGTGCAGAGCACTGTACTAAGCGCTTGGGAAGTACAAGTTGGCAACATATAGAGACAGTCCCTACCCAATAGTGGGCTCACAGTCTAAAACATATTAGATAATGGTGAAGCTGATGATTACAGAACATTAGAACATTTAGAACGTATTAGGTAACGGTGAAGTTTTAAAATAACTTTTCAGGCCACAACTCTAGAAATTGGGGTAACTCTAGGAAGGTATTTGAAAGTCACCTCCCTTTCTTCTCCCCATCATACATGGAAACTTTTGACACTAAGCTTGCCCTTCAAATTTCAGCACTTCTTATATCCAGCGCTTAGAACAGTGCTCTGCACATAGTAAGCGCTTAACAAATGCCATCATTATTTATTTATTATTTATTTATTCCACCACAGCTACGCGGTATAAGTATCGTATGTTTTATAGAAGCAGCGCGGCCGTGTGGAAAGAGCATGCGCCTGGGAATCAGGGCCCCAGGTTCTAATCCCGGCACCGCCACGTGTCTGCCCTGGTACCTTGAGCAACTCACTTTTCTGGGCCTCAGTTGCCTCACCTGTAAAATGGGGATTAAGACTGTGAGCCCTATGTGGGACAGGGACTGCATTCCACCCTATTAGCTTGTATTTACCCCAGCACTTAGTACAATGCCCGGCACATAATGAGTGCTTTAACAAGTACCACCATTGTAATTATTATTATAGGACATTTCTATTTTAACCTTTAACTCCCATCTTGACCTTCGCTTTCACAACAACAAAATACAGAGAGTGTCGTCAGAGCCGTGTTGTTGAACTAGGGCTAGCAAACACCCGCCCGGCCTATTGGGCACCACCCCTCATCTTCGACCTCGTGAGCACTCACTGTCCCAAGAGCAGAGACACGCCAATAGGAGCAGGAAAGACAAAATATTGTACTCACCCACACAATTGGGCTTTGGCCTCCTGGGAGCTGGCCACCTTGGCCTTCCCCTCCGCCACCGCTCGGTCCACGCCAGGCCCCGGCGATGCCTAGGCCTCCGTGGCGGACGGGAAGGAGCGAGAGAGTCGGTTCTTCAGCGTGGACTGGGGCCTAGGGCTGAAGGCAGCGGGGAAAATCCAGGGAAGGCCCCACTCCGGTCCCTAAGGCTGAGCTGATGCTGGACCAGTGGTGGGGGTGGGATGGGGAGGGGCCCACAGGCCATTGCTGCGGTGCAGAAAGCGTTGCAGAAAGTGTCAGCGGTGTCTCCTGCTGACGCCCTGCTGTGGGACGCTAGCGGGACGGGGCCTCCCTGAACACTCTCCCCTCTCTCGAAACCCAGCGGGATTTTCCACAAGAACAGAAGCCCCTTCACATTTGGCTTTCAGCTATTTTATTCACATTTGTAGGTTTGGTCACAGCACATCAAGATACAGAAGGTTAAAAAAAAATCCCAGACTGTTGGGTAAAAAACCTGACTGAAATGGCAGTGGTCAGTTTAAGACTGTGTTCACCTAAGCTCTGTCACCCAATTTCCCCCTCCCCACCCCCCCAACATTTAAAGTGACCACAGTGCTCAAAGACGCAGGAACAGAGAAACATCCCCGATCCCAGCGGGAACCACTTTGAGGAAACAGCTGTGCCACTGTAGGCCTCCGTTGCTGGTGTCTGGCCCCAGCTGGGGCTCTGGGTGTTCCTGGGGTTTCACAGTCACGACAAAGAAACCCCATCCAACGGCCTACCGTTGACACCCTCTGTCCCTAGAAAGAGCAGTGAAGTCCAAAGTTTCTCACTACCCGATTGTGCCACGCTGTGCAATAGTGATTGTGGTCCAAACCATCCACAGGGTGAGCCCCGTGGGCTAACTTGGGGCCTCAGCTTCTGAAACCCTTACTCAAGAAGCCGGCGCTGACCATCTCCCCCGAGGGCCTGAGATGGAGAGATTTTTCCGCCGCTCCTCGCCCCGTGGCCCACTCCCTCCCGCAGCGGAGTCGGTGCCCCAGGTTCGTGGTAGGATCTTCCCGGCCGCTGGGCCGGCCCCCGCTACACGTGGGCCCTGAGGACAAGAAGGTTTCTGCCTGGCTCTTCCTCCCAAATAAAATCCTTCATTTGGGAGGGAGAAATCCCCTAATTGTTAAATTTAGGAAGATTGTACTCGCTTGTGTGTACATATGTGTGTACACACACACACACACACACACACACACACACACACTCTTTCATTCTGCTCTGCACAAGAAACATTGGTCACTTATCAAATTGAAAGTAGGAAAATGTGGGCCGGCAGGTCACTAAGCTGGATTTGGGGTTTGGTCAAGGCCAGGGGAGGGATGGCTTGCAACGGTGTCCCTTTCCCACTTTCCCTCAGTCCTGGAGCCAACCCGGCTCCTGGGAAAACCTCAGGGGGGTCCAAGGACCCAGAGACACAATCGAGGTGGCCCGGGCCCGGAACACGGACTCCAGACAGGACCCTCGACACTGCTTACTTGCAGCCGCTCGCGGCCGCCGCAATATCTGAAGCTCAGCTCAAACCGCGTGCCCTCCCCACAGGCCACAGACGGTGCCCCTCCCATACAGGTGGACGCCACCCCACCCCTGACGATGCAGCGCAGGGCACACTGCCCACCCCCCGAACCATGCAACGCGCTGGACGGAGAGCAGTTTTCCCCGTCCCAGTACCTCCGGCACGCCACAGACGCAGCTCCTGCTGAGGGACAGGGAGTGGCCCGCGGCAGGATCCAGCCTACCTAAGGATCTCCGATGGCCTGGCGCCAGCTAGCCTCTGCGGGGTCCCGGAAGGCCAGCCCAAAAGGCCGGCCGGTGGCCTCGACTTCTTCTCGGCAGGCCGAGCCGCCGAGGTTGAGGGCAGCCCTCCGGACCAGCCTCAAGCGCACAGCTTGGGCCGGCCAAACCAGCGAGCCGGACCTAGGCCGAGCGACCTGCCCTTGGACCACCTGCCCCTGGGCGACCCTGCGGAGCCCCCGGAAAACCCGCAAGGCTGGCCCCGCTCCCGGCCCATCACCGCACTCGAGCAGAGTAGCAGCGCATGTACTCGGTCACCCAGGGGCTCTCGGCCGACGGCGGCTTCGCCCTCCTGGGCTTCTCCCCGTCCTCCGCAGGGTTTCGCTGCCGCTCGTTGCCCATTTTCCTCTTCTCCGCCTGATTTCGGTTCTTTGCTCGGATTGCCGAAGCATGAATCTACCAACACACACGCCCACACGAACAAAACCAAATAAAAAAAAATAAACACACCACAGATTTTTAAGAACAGTTGATGGAGTCAGTTCAGGAACGAGGCACACTGCTGATTTTATTCTAGAATCTTTTCTTGCCCAGGCCAGAGCCCCGACGCTATACGGAGCGAAGATCTGGGCGCCTTCCCAGCCTCGGCAACTCCACGCCCTGCTCCCACCAAACTCGGATATTGGTGGCCTACTGGGTGCATTTTAAACCTACCCACCGATGCTAATGAAGCTAATGGACGATCAATTTGTAATTATTTCACGGTGGGGGCACGTGAACAAATGGACAACAGGAAACCCCACCGGCTGCTGAGCGGTGAACTGAAATGGGGCGACTGATAACAAGGAGACCGAAGAAACCAACGCGGCCAAGACCCGGACAACGCAGGCCCAGCCCCAGCGGCGGCACGGCCGGGAGCTGGGAGATGCCGGACATGGGTGGACCAGCCCGACGGGCTGTGACCGGGCAGGAGTGGCTCCTGCTGAGCAGGGAACCGAAGCTCGTCGGGAGACAGAGAAATGGAGGTGAACGTGGTGCCAAGAGGCAACCCAAAAGCCCCGCAAGGGGCAGATTTTGTGTGTGTATATTCATAACAATAATAATAATAATAATAATAATGTTGGTATTTGTTAAGCGCTTACTATGTGCAAAGCACTGTTCTAAGCGCTGGGGTAGATACAAGGCAATCAGGTTGTCCCACGAGGGGCTCACAGTCTTCATCCCCATTTTCCAGATGAGGGAACTGAGGCCCAGAGAAGTGACGTGACTTGCCCAAAGTCACACAGCTGACAAGTGGCAGAGCCGGCATTTGAACCCACGACCTCTGACTCCAAAGCCCGGGCTCTTTCCACGGAGCCACGCTGCTTCTCTAGGGAAGGCCAGGATTGCAGTTCTGGCGCTAGCCCTTCCAGTCTCACATACCCCCACGGGCGTGTGCACATAATAATAATAATAATAATGATGGCATTTATTAAGCGCTTACTATGTGCTCTAAGCACTGGGGAGGTTACAAGGTGATCAGGTTGCCCCACGGGGGGCTCACAGTCTTAATCCCCGTTTTACAGATGAGGTAACTGAGGCACAGAGAAGTTAAGTGACGTCCCCAAAGTCACACAGCTGACAATCGGTGGAGCCGGGATTTGAACCCATGACCCATGACTCCAGAGCCCGTGCTCTTTTCCACTGAGCCACGCTGCTTCTCTAGGGAAGGCCAGGACTGCAGATCTGGCGCCAGCCCTTCCCGTCTAACATACCCCCACGGGCGAGCTCTGCCATCAGCGGTGGCATCTCCTCTTACCTCCTTACCTCCATCTTACCTCCTTCCCTTCCCCACAGCACCTGTATATATGTATATGATGATGATGGTATTTGTTAAGTGCTTACTATGTGCAAAGCACTGTTCTAAGCGCTGGAGGGATACAAGGTGATCAGGTTGCCCCATGTGGGGCTCACAGTCTTCATCCCCATTTTAAAGATGAGGTCACTAAGGCACGGAGAAGTTAAGTGACTTGCCCAAAGTCACACAGCTGGCAATTGGCGGAGTTGGGATTTGAACCCATGACCTCTGACTCCAAAGCCCGGGCTCTTTCCACTGAGTCACGCTGCCTCTCCGCATGTATATATGTTTATATATATATATGTATATATGTATGTATATATGTATATATGTTTGCACATATTTATTACTCTATTTATTTTACTTGTACATATCTATTCTATTTATTTTATTTTGTCAGTATGTTTGGTTTTGTTCTCCGTCTCCCCCTTTTAGACTGTGAGCCCGCTGTTGGGCAGGGACTGTATATGTTGCCAATTTGTACTTCCCAAGGGCTTAGTACGGTGCTCTGCACACAGTAAGCGCTCAATAAATACGATTGATGATGATGATCGCTAAGCCCGAAGGTGACCCGGCGCTTAGTTCGATGCTCGGCACATAGTAGGCGCTTAAATACCACAATGAGTATTAACCACATCTTAGCAAATCTGGCAAAGGGGTGGAAGCCGAGAGGCAGCGCCCAGGCAGCCGGCGCACACCCCGAGGTGCTAGCCCCTCGGTCCCGCAAGTTATCGGAGAAACTCACCTCGCGGGTGGAGGCCGAAGCGCAGACGTTGTGTGTCTTCTGAGCCCCCGTGTCAGTCTGCTTTTCTCCCCAGCCGTATAGAGCGAAAGGGTGCTTGTTCTCTCTGACCCTGGCGGCTCTCTGGGGGCTGCCCGGAGGCTTCTGGTCCCCTCGGTCGGGCAAGGCACTGGGGCGGCGGGGGGCTCCCCTGGGACCCATCTGCTTGTCGACTTCATTCTTCTCGGCTGGCTCCTCAGACTGGCGCTGCTCACCCGGTTCCAGAGACTCTTTAGGAGGGGGTGGGAGGAGAGAGGAACAGGTTATCATCATCATCATCATCAATCGTATTTATTGAGCGCTTACTATGTGCAGAGCACTGTACTAAGCTCTTGGGAAGTACAAATTGGCAACATCTAGAGACAGTCCCTACCCAACAGTGGGCTCACGGTCTAAAAGGGGGAGACGGAGAACAAAACCAAACATACCAACAAAATAAAATAAATAGAATAGATATGTACAAGTAAAATAAATAAATAAATAGAGTAATAAATATGTACAAATAAGGAGACTCGCGGTCCCAGCAGGGCCCAGACCCGCTCGTTCCAGGGGGGTGAGGTGGACCACCCCCAGGGCTGCCCCTGACGCTGCGGCTTCTCGCAGCAGGAATAAAGTCCAAGCAGTTCTACCAAAGAAGACAGAGCTCTGGGTCTGTCTCATCATCCCTGGTGGCCCCAGAGAAGAATCAGCGGGTCACAGGCCGGTCATCATCATCATCATCAATCGTATTTATTGAGCACTTACTATGTGCAGAGCACTGTACTAAGCGCTTGGGAAGTCCAAGTTGGCAACATCTAGAGACAGTCCCTACCCAACAGTGGGCTCACGGTCTAAAAGGGGGAGACGGAGAACAAAACCAAACATACCAACAAAATAAAATAAATAGAATAGATATGTACAAGTAAAATAAATAAATAAATAGAGTAATAAATATGTACAAATAAGGAGACACGCGGTCCCAGCAGGGCCCAGACCCGCTCGTTCCAGGGGGGTGAGGTGGACCACCCCCAGGGCTGCCCCTGACGCTGCAGCTTCTCGCAGCAGGAATAAAGTCCAAGCAGTTCTACCAAAGAAGACAGAGCTCTGGGTCTGTCTCATCATCCCTGGTGGCCCCAGAGAAGAATCAGCGGGTCACAGGCCGGTCATCATCATCATCATCAATCGTATTTATTGAGCACTTACTATGTGCAGAGCACTGTACTAAGCTCTTGGGAAGTACAAGTTGGCAACATATAGAGACAGTCCCTACCCAACAGCGGGCTCACAGTCTAAAAGGGGGAGACGGAGAACAAAACCAAACATACTAACAAAATAAAATAAATAGAATAGATATGTACAAGTAAAATAAATATATAGAGTAATAAATATGTACAAATAAGGAGACACGCAGTCCCAGCAGGGCCCAGACCCGCTCGCTCCAGGGGGGTGAGGTGGACCACCCCCAGGGCTGCCCCTGACGCTGCGGCTTCTCGCAGCAGGAATAAAGTCCAAGCAGTTCTACCAAAGAAGACAGAGCTCTGGGTCTGTCTCATCATCCCTGGGGGCCCCAGAGAAGCATCAGCGGGTCACAGGCCGGTCAGAGACTCAGACCCCCCTGGGAGAGACAATGACGGCCCCCACAGCTGGGAATCCAGCGTCCTCTCCATCACCCCAACACTGAGAATCGGGGAGCCATGGCTACCATCAACCTTACAACTGGGAATCTGGAATCTTGTGTACAATCTTGTACACATTTTTAGACTGTGAGCCCACTGTTGGGTAGGGACTGTCTCTATATGTTGCCGACTTGTACTTCCCAAGCGCTTAGTACAGTGCTCTGCACACAGTAAGTGCTCAATAAATACGATTGATTGATTGATATCCTATTTATTTTATTTTGTTAATATGTTTTGTTCTGTTCTCTGTCTCCCCCTTCTAGACTGTGAGCCCACTGTTGGGTAGGCACCGTCTCTATATGTTGCCAACCTGTACTTCCCAAGCGCTTAGTACAGTGCTCTGCACACAGTAAGTGCTCAATAAATCCGATTGATTGATTGACTGGAAGGCCCCACAACCCGGGAAGTTGGCACTCACACCCCTACCATCTTTGCCTCCTTGCAGACCCACTAAGATCTGTCCCAAAAGAAATTTGTCACTAGAAGTGTTCTCAGTAACATGACCTGATTGCCCCTCCCAGCCCCACAGCACTTCTCTCCATATCTGTCATTAATTAACTTTTATAAATGTCTGTCTCCTGCTGCACACTGTAAGCTCGTGGTGGGCAGGGAAAGTGTCTATTTATTGTTATAGTGTACTCCCCCAAGGAGCTTAGTACAGTGCTCTGCACACAGCAAGCCTTCAATAAATACAACTGAATCCTCCTCCTCCCGGCAACTCTGGTCGAGCTCAGGTCACCGTGCATCAGATTATGTCAGCCAGGCCGCCCTGTCCCAACAAGGAAGGTGATTCCTCCTCTTCCAAGATGCCTCTCTCTATAGACACTCAGACACACACACAGTGATTGATCGATCAATCAATGGTATTCATTGAACGCTTACTCTGTGTGGAGAGCACTGGACTGAGCGTGACGATGCTCTCGGTCTCTGTCTCCGTCAGCTGGGAAACGAGTCCTGTTCTTCCTTAGAGACCTCTGCCCGGCTCCTCCCTGCAGTATTTTCAACTGTGCTAGACCTCAGCCTACCTCCATCATCATCATCATCATCATCAATCGTATTTATTGAGCGCTTACTGTGTGCAGAGCACTGTACTAAGCGCTTGGGAAATACAAGTTGGCAACATATAGAGACAGTCCCTACCCAACATTGGGCTCACAGTCTAAAAGGGGGAGACAGAGAACAAAACCAAACAGACTAACAAAATAAAATCAATAGAATAGATATGTATAAGTGAAATAAAATAGAGTAATAAATATGTACAAACATATATACATATATACAGGTGCTGTGGGGAAGGGAGCTTCACTTCTCTGAGCCTCAGTTACCTCATCTGTAAAATGGGAATGATGACTGTGAGGCCCCCGTGGGACAACCTGATCACCTTGTAACCTCCCTAGCGCTTAGAACAGTGCTTTGCATGTAGTAAGCGCTTAATAAATGCAATCATTGAGGGCAAGGGCCTGGGGGTCAGGAGACCTGGGTTCCAATCCCAGGTCATCCACTTGCCTGCTGGGTGACCTCAGGCAAGTCCCTAAACTTCTCTGGGCCTCAGGCTTCTCATCTGTAACATGAGGATCAGATCCCTCCTCTCCCTCACCCTTTGAGGGACAGGGGACTGTGCCAATCTGATCTGATCGTATCTACCCCAAGATTTAGCACAGTGCTTGGCACATAGTCAACACCTAATACCACAATCGGTATTATGCCCACATATAAACATGCATGCACACGACACCACAATTAGCATTATGCCCACATATAAACATGCACACACATGACACCACAAACAGCATTATGCCCACATATAAACATGCACACGCACACCACTATTGGCATTATGTCCACATATAAATAGGCACACACACAATATCACAATCGGCATTATGCCTACATATAAATACGCACACACACACACCACAATCAGCATTATGCCCACATATAAATATGCACACACACAACACCACAATCGGCATTATGCCCACATATAAATATGTGCACACACAACACCACAATCGGCATTATGCCCACATATAAATATGTGCACACACAACACCACAATCGGCATTATGCCCACATATAAATATGTGCACACACAACACTACAATCAATATTACACACACGCACGCCTCCCACTCCCTTCCGCATCACCAAGAATCACTCCCTTTGCTCTTCCTCCCTCTCATCCCCACATTATATAAAATTGTATTTATATTGATTCCTATTCACTTGTTCTGATTTCTGTCCCCTTCTCTGGACTGTGAGCCCATTGTGGGCAGGGAATGTCACTGTCCATTGCTGTACTGTACTTTCCAAGCGCTTAGTACAATGCTCTGCACACAGTAAGCGCTCAAATATGATTGAATGAATGCCCTGCTTCTCTCAGTCTAAACAACCACAGCATTGTTAACAGAGCAAGAGCTGGGCCTCACTTTCTGTGCTAATAAGAGGCAGGGAGGGAAAAGGGGTTGGTGGGAGACAGGAATGGGAAGCAGGAAGGGCGGCAAGGAAGGAAGGAAGATGGGTGGACAGGAGAGGGAGGAAGACAGGTGGACAGGAGAGGAATGGGGAAGCAGCGTGGCTCAGTGGAAAGAGCCCGGGCTTTGGAGTCAGAGGTCAGGGGTTCAAATCCCAGCTCCTCCACTTGTCAGCTGTGTGACTGGGCAAGTCACTTAACTTTTCTGGGCCTCAGTACCCACATCTGTAAAATGGGGATTAAGACTGTGAGCCCCCCGTGGGACAACTGGATCACCTTGTAAACTCCCCAGCGCTTAGAACAGTGCTTTGCACATAGTAAGCGCTTAATAAATGCCAATTTAAAAAAAAATGGGGGAGGCCAGAAGGGAAGCAGAAAGACAGGCTGGGCCTCACTTTCTGAGCTAATAAGGGAGAGAGGGATGGATTGGTGGGAGACAGGAAAGGGAGGTAGGAAGGCCGGCAAGGAAGGGAGAAAGACGGGTGGACAGGGGAGGGAGGAAGACAGACAGACAGGGGAGGGAGGAAGATGGGTGGACAGAAGAGGGATGGGGGAGCAGGAAGGGAAACACAAAGACAGTCTGGGCCTCACTTTCTGCGCTAATAAGAGGCAGGGAGGCTGGCAAGGAAGGAAGACAGGTGGACAGGGGAGGGAGGAAGATGGGTGGACAGGGGAGGGAGGGAGGAAGACGGGTGGACAGAGGAGGGATGGGGGAGCAGGAAGGGAAACACAAAGACAGTCTGGGCCTCACTTTCTGCGCTAATAAGAGCTAGGAAGGCCGGCAAGGAAGGAAGACAGGTGGACAGGGGAGGGAGGAAGATGGGTGGACAGGGGAGGGAGGAAGACGGGCGGACAGAGGAGGGATGGGGGAGGCAGGAAGAGAAACAGAAAGACAGTTTGGGCCTCACTTTCTGTGCTAATAAGTGGCAGGGAGGGAGGGACGGGTTGGTGGGAGGCAGGAAGGCCGGCAAGGAAGGAAGACAGGGGGACGGAAAGGGAGGGAGGGAGGAAGATCGGTGGACAGGGGAAGGGGGAAGACAGACAGACAGGGGAGGGAGGAAGACAGGCGGACAGAGGAGGGATGGGGGAGCAGAAAGGGAAACACAAAGACAGTCTGGGCCTCACTTTCTGTGCTAATAAAAGGCAGGGAGGGAGGGAAGGGTTGGTGGGAGGCAGGAAGGCCGGCAAGGAAGGAAGACGGGAGGACAGAAAAGGAGGGAGGAAGACAGATGATAGACAGGGGAGGGAGGAAGACAGACAGACAGACAGGGGAGGGATGGGGGAGGCAGGAAGGGAAACTGAAAGACAGTCTGGGCCTCACTTTCTGTGCCAATAAGAGGCAGGGAGGCCGGCAAGGAAGGAAGACAGGTGGACAGAAAGGGAGGGAGGAAGACAGATGATAGACAGGGGAGGGAGGAAGACAGACAGCCAGGCAGGGGAAGGAGGGAGGGAGACGGGCGGACAGAGGAGGGATGGGGGAGGTAGGAGGGTAAACAGAGACAGGCAGGGGAGAGGAGAGACGGCCAAGCAAGGGAGGGCGGTGGGGGAAAATAAAAAGCAGCAGCAACCTTTCCCGGGAACCAAGGCAACAGAGGCTGAGCGCAGCCCCCTCCCACCCTCCCAAGCGCCCACGCACCCCCTTCTCTGACGGCTCCCACGGAGGAGGAGGAGGAGGAGGAGGAGGAGGAAGAAGAGGCGGAGGAGAAGGCCAGCGGCGGCGGCCTCCCACTCCCCCGCTCTAGCGGGACCGGAGAGAGTCATTACAATAATAACGGTATTTGCTGAGCGCCTCGTATGCGGCCGGCACTGTACTGAGCGCTGGGGCGGATGAGGGGGGCGACAACCGGGGGTGGGGTCTGCCGTACCTTTGGGTTGGGGTTCGGGTCCTCGGGGTCCCGGGGGAGGCTCCGGGGGTCCCGCGGCGGGCCAGGGCCAGTGGGCCTGCTCCAGCAGCCTCCGGGCCCGCCGGTAGCGGAGCAGCTCCCGGTAGCGGGGCCCGCAGGCCTCCCACGGCGGGGCCTGGAAACGCTTCATGTACTCGCTGCGTACACGACGCCCCGGGCCCATCTCCGCCGCCACCACCACCACCCAACAAATAACCCCCACACGACGACACCCGGGGCCAGGGGCGGGACGGGCGGGGCGGGCGGGGCGCCCCTCCCCAGGGGAGGGACGGCGGGGCCGGGCCCTCCCTGCCACACCACAACGTTAACAGCATCATAATCATAACCTCAGTCCCTTTATTCTGATCGTAATAAGTAATAATGGTGGCATCTGTTAAGCGCTTACTATGTGCCAAGCACTGTTCTAAACGCTGGAGTGGGGGGGGGGGATGCAGGGTGATGAGGTTGTCCCACTTGGGGCTCACAGTCTTCATCCCCGTTTGACAGATGACGGAACTGAGGCCCAGAGAAGCCAAGTGACTTAATAATAATAATGATGATGGCATTGGTTAAGCGTTTACTACGTGCGAAGCACTGTTCATCATCAGTCGTATTTACGTTCTAAGCACTGTTCTAAGCGCGGAGGATACAAAATGATCAGGTCCCACTTGGGGCTCACAGTCTTCATCCCCATTTGACAGATGACGGAACTGAGGCCCAGAGAAGTCAAGTGACTTAATAATAATGATGATGGCATTGGTTAAGCGCTTACTATGTGCAAAGCACTGTTCTAAGCGCTGGGGGGGGGATACAAGGTGATGAGGTTGTCCCACTTGGGGCTCAGTCTTCATCCCCATTTTACAGGTGAGGGAACTGAGGCACAGAGAAGTCGTGACAATAATAATAATAATGATGGCATTTGTTAAGCGCTTACTATGTACAAAGCACTGTTCTAAGCACTGGGGAGGATACAAAATGATCAGGTTGTCCCACTTGGGGCTCACAGTCTTCACCCCCCTTTGACAGATGAGGTAACCAGGGCACAGAGAAGCTAAGTGGCTTGCCCAAGGTCACACAGCTGACAAGTGGTGGAGTCAGGATTCGAACCCATGACCTCTGACTCCCAAGCCCGCGCTCTTTCCACTAAGCCACGTTGCTTCTGCTAATCATAGTATTTGTTAAGCGCTTACTATGTGCCAAGCACCTTTCTAAGCGCCAGGACAGATACAAGGTAATAATAAGAATAATGACGGTATTTGTTAGGCACTTACTATGTGCCAACCACCATTCTAGGCGCTGGGACGGATACAAGGTAGTAATAAGAATTATGACGGTATTTGTTAAGCGCTTAATATGTGCCAAGAACCGTTCTAAGCGCTGGGGTAGATACAGGGTAATAATAAGAATAATGATGGTATTTGTTAAGTGCTTACTATGTGCTAAGCATCGCTGTAAGCACTGGGGTAGATACAGGGCAGTAATAATAATAAGATGGTATTTGTTAAGCGCTTACTATGTGCCAAGCACCGTTCTAAGCGCCGGGGCAGATACAGGATAATAATAGGAATAATGACGGTATTTTTTAAGCGCTTACTATGTGCCAACCACCATTCTAGGCGATGGGATGGATACAAGGTCGTAATAAGAATTAGGACGGTATTTGTTAAGCGCTTAATATGTGCCAAGAACCATTCTAAACACTGGGGTAGATACAGGGTCATAATAAGAATAATGATGGTATTTATTAAGTGCTTACTATGTGCTAAGCATCGCTCTAAGCACTGGGGTAGATACAGGGCAATAATAATAATAATAATAAGATGGTATTTGCTAAGCGCCTAGTATGTGCCAAGCACTGTTCTAAGCACTGGGGTAGATACAAGTACTTAGTACAGTGCTCTGCACACAGTAAAAGCGCTCAATAAATAGGATTGAATGGATACAAGGTGATAATAATAATAATAAGATGGCATTTGTTAAGTGCTTACTATGTACCAACCACCATTCTAGGCGCTGGGACAGATACAAGGTAGTAATAAGAATTATGATGGTATTTGTTAGGCGCTTAATATGTGCCAAGAACCGTTCTAAGCTCTGGGGTAGATACAGGGTAATAATAAGAATAATGATGGTATTTGTTAAGTGCTTACTATAGGCTAAGCATCGCTCTAAGCACTGGGGTAGATACAGGGCAATAATAATAAGATGGTATTTGCTAAGCGCTTACTATGTGCCAAGCACTGTTCTAAGCGCTGGGGTAGATTCAAGCACTTAGTACAGTGCTCTGCACACAGCAAAAGTGCTCAATAAATACGATTGAGTGGATACAAGGTGATAATAATAATAATAAGATGGTATTTGTTAAGTGCTTACTAGTTGCCGAACACTGTTCTAAGCGCTGGGGTAGATACAAGCACTTAGTACAGTGCTCTGCACACAGTAAAAGCGCTCAATAAATACGATTGAATGGATACAAGGTGATAATAATAATAATAATTAGCAATTAGCAATCAGTTTGCCCCACGTGGGGCTCACAGACTTCACCCTCGTTTTACAGAGGAGGTAACTGAGGCCCAGAGAAGTGAAGTGGCTTGTCCAAGGTCACCCAACAGACAAGTGGAGGAGTCTGGATTAGAACCCACGACCGCTGACTCCCGAACCCGGGCTCTTTCCACTGAGCCATGCTGCTTCTCTGCCTGATCAAATACCATCTTATTATTATTATTATTATTGCCCTGTATCTACCCCAGTGCTTAGAGCAATGCTTAGCACATAGTAAGCACTTAACAAATGCCATCATTATTCTTATTATTACCCTGTATCTACTCCAGCGCTTAGAACGGTTCTTGGCACATATTAAGCACTTAACAAATACCATCATAATTCTTATTATTACCCTGTATCTACCCCAGAGCTTAGAATGGTTCTTGGCACATATTAAGTGCTTAACAAATACTGTCATAATTCTTATTACTACCTTGTATCTGTCCCAGCGCCTAGAATGGTGGTTGGCACATAGTAAGCGCTTAAAAAATACCGTCATTATTCTTATTATTATCCTGTATCTGCCCCGGTGCTTAGAACGGTGGTTGGCACATAGTAAGCGCCTAACAAATACTGTCATAATTCTTACTATTACCTTGTATCCGTCCCAGCGCCTAGAATGGTGGCTGACAACCTGATGGCCTCCTATCTACCCCAGCCCTTAATACAGTACATGACGCAGGTTAAGTGCTTTAACAAATACCATCATTATTATAGAGAAGCAACGTGACTTAATGGAAAGAGGCTTGGGAGTCAGGGGTCGTGGGTTCTAATCCCAGCTCCGCCACTTGTCAGCTGTGTGACTTGGGGCAAGTCACTTCACTTCTCTGGGCCTCAGTTCCCTCTTCTGGAAAATGGGGATTAAGACCGTGAGCCCCGTGGGGGACAACCTGCTCACCTTGTATCTGCCACTGCGCTTAGAACAGTGTTTGGCACATAGTAAGCCCTTAACAAAGAATATAATTACAATACATAATATTATAATATAATACGGAGGAGGGGGATACATTATATAATTATATTATTATACATTATAAAATATATTATATATTATAATACATTATATTTTATATATAGTTATATAATATATTATTTATATAATATATCCCCCCCTCCTCCAGGCCGGGACCCTCCCCCGAGCCTCGGGGCGCCCCTCCTCCGGCCGAGCTTCAGGCCCGGGGGTCGTCATGGTCACCCACAGGACCCAAGACAGTCCCCTCGCCTCCCCCTCCCCGGCCAAGGGGCCTCAGACGCACAGAGAGTGACCGGTCAAGGACCAAGGGCCAGGGGTGGGGGCTGGTCGGTCCGGCCTCCTCCCAAAGCCTCTGGAGGCCCTGACTCAGTTTCCCCACCGAAACCATCCTTCACCGTGACATCACGGGGCTGGGGTGTGGGGGGAAGGAGGGGTACTGCTCTGCTCCACACCCACTAGCAACCCTTCCCTTCCCCTTTTCCATCCATCAATCCATAGTAATAATAATAATATTATGGTATCTGTGAAGCGCTTACTACGTGTCAAGCACTGTTCTAAGCCCTGAGGTAGATACGAGATCATCAGATTGGAAACGGTCCCCGGCCCGCATGGGGCTCACAGTTTCAATCCCCATTTTACGGATGAGATCGCAGAGGCCCAGAGAAGTGAAGTAACTTGCCCAAGTTATTAATAATAAGAATAATGGTATTTGTTGAGTGCTTACACTGTGCAAGGCACTTGTACTAAGCGCTGGGGTGGATACAGGCAAATCGGGTTGGACACGGTCCCCTGTCTCACGCGGTGCTCAGTCGCAATCCTCATTTTTCGGACAAGGTAAGAGAAGCACAGAGAAGTGACTGTCGCACAACAGACAAGCGGCAGAGCCAGGATTAGAACCCAGGTCCTTCTGACGTCCAAGCCCGTGCCCTTTCCACTAAGCCAACACAGAGCTAAAAGCTGGCACGGAGTTGTTACCTACGCAGCACACTGTCCGACAACGCAATGATGGATGAGGAAGTGTTTTCAGAGAGCCAGCCCGCAGAATGGGACTTCTAGACTGTGAGCCAACTGTTGGGTAGGGACTGTCTCTATGTGTTGCCGACTTGTACTTCCCAAGCGCTTAGTACAGTGCTCTGCACACAGTAAGTGCTCAATATATACGATTGATTGATTGACAGCAGCAAATTCAAGGGCTACAGAACCACAAGGTTGTCCATTCCCCCTTTATGGCTGTGAGCTGGGCACCCCCTCCCAGACACCACGTCCGGCTCCTTGAGCAATTCCATCGGCGGGATTTATGGACCAAACTCAACATCAAATGGCGGAACAGGATCCCGGATGACGAAGCGCTGAAATTAGGCCAGTTTCCTAGCGTCGAAGCTATGTTCGCCACAGCGCAGCTGCTCTGGGCGGGGACGTGAGAGGAAAATGACAGATAGCAGGATACCTAAATAGCTGCTGAGCAGTGAGCTGGAAAGGGGGGAGCGAAACCAAGGAGGACCAGAGGGGATATTTTAAGGGAATAATAAAGTGCAGCCTCAAAGCTGGCACTGGGAATCACTCTTTTTTTTTTTTAAATCAAGAAAGGAGTAATTCTTTTTGAGCAAAACCTTTCTAAGGATTGGAAGGCAAAGAGGCAAAAGGGAAGGGCAGAGCCAGACGCTACGAACAACAAACACAAGAACATAAGGAGGGACAATCTGTGAGTGAGTGTAGTACAGCAAGGACTCTGGGTCCCGTCTAGCCGTGCACGCACCCCTGGGTCAACTTCAAAGTCAGTGACGTCCTCTCCCAAACGTTTAGTACAGTGTTCTGCCCATAGTAGTGCTCAGTAAATACCATTAATTGATTGAATGACCCCCTTCGACTATGCTGGATGGCTAGATTTTTGTGTACGTGTAAAGCAGCTCGAAGGTGTACGGCCTTTACTTCCCAAAGCACTATCCCAGCAATAATCTCTGGGACTTTGGGCAAGTCACTTAACTTCTCTGGGCCTCGGTTGCCTCATCTGTAAAATGGGGATTAAGACTGTAAGCCCCCCCGTGGAACCTGATCATCTTGTAACCTCCCCAGCGCTTAGAACAGTGCTTTGCACATAGTAAGCGCTTAATAAATGCCATCATTAATGATGTCATTTTACCCCCACCCCATTTCTGTGAGTTGTGTCTAGAACCCAGGACCCACTGTAACAACGGCGATGGTCCTTCAGGGCAGGGATTGCGCTTCCTACCCTCTTCTTCATCCTCTCCCAAGTCCGAGGTGCTGCGCACTAATAATAATAATAATAAACTGTGGTATTTTTAAAGTACTGACTATGGGCCAGCCACTGACTAAACGCTGGGGTAGATACAAGATAATCGGGTCAGACACGGTCCCCATCCCATTTAAGGCTCACAGTCTTTATCCCCACTTTACAGATGAGGTAACTGAGGCACAGAGAAGTTAAATGGGAACTTCTTGGCCCAAGGTCGCACGGCAGACAAATGGAAGAGCCGGGATTAGAACCCAGGTCCTCTGACTCCCAAGCCCAGGATCTTTCCACTAAGCTATGCTGCGTCTCTCAGGCACTCGGTAAATGCCGTCGATCGATCGATGTGTGACTCCGGCTCGGAAGGGGTAGGCTTGAGGGCTTCAAGGCCTGGGGAGGAAATTCTCAGCAGGCCAGCCAAGGTGACCATCCCTCCTCCTCCCTCTCCCTCTCCTCCTCATCCTGTGCCTGGAACCCTCCCCCTCTGCTAATCCGCTTAGCCTCACCCACTGCCACCATCTGCCAGGTGGAATGGATTTCAGGCCCTGGGGGGAGTCTACATGAGCTGGGGTGGGCTGGGGTCTCCAGTTCCCTCTCATCATCCAGGAAATTCTGCCTGGCTCGGGGGCAAAGCAAGCAGATGGTCCGGATCAGCTCCTCCCAGTCTGGCTACCAGCCTTTCCCAGTGTCTCCTTGTCCGGTCACCAGCCCTTCCCAATATCCCCCCGTCTAATAATAATTATAATAAACTGTGGTATTTGTTAAGCGCTTACTATGTGCCAAGCACTGTTCTACCCAACACATCGGGTTGGACACAATCCATGTCCCACAGTTTTAATCTTCATTCTTCAGATGGAGGTAACTGAGGCACAGAGAAGTGAAGTGACTTGCCCAAGGTTATACAGCAGACATGCGGCACAGCAGGATTAGAACCCAGGTCCTCTGACTCCCAAGCTCGCGCCCTTTCCACCAGGCTACGCGGCCTGTCTGGGCACCAGCCCTTTCCAGCGTCTCTCCAGCCTGAATACCAAGTCTTCCCCTTTGTCTCCCCGATCTGGGCACCAGCCTTTCCTAGTGTCTTTCCAGCCTGGTTGCCAGCCTTTCCCAGTGTCTCCCCAGTATGGACCCAAGCCCCTCTTCCTGGACACCAGCTTTTCCCAGTGCCTCCCCAGTCTGGATCCGAGCCGCTCTTCCCATTGTCTCCCAAGTGTGGGCATCAGCCTCTCCCAGGGCACCGGCCTTCCCCAACGTCTCCCCAGTCCGGAACCGAGCCTCTCTTTCCCATTGTCTCACCAGTCTGGACACCAGCCTTTTCCAGTACCTCCCCAGTCCGGACCCCGCCTTTCCCAGCACAAGCTCCAACCGACCCTCCACCACTCCTCCGTGCCCGGCCCCACCGTCCATCTGCCCGTCCGTCCACAAAAACACTCGGGACCAGCGCTCTCCGGGCGATACGGAATGGCTGCCAGTTTAATGCTTCTTGGCGTTCCCCGCTCCTTCCCGCGAGGTGCGGGTCAAACGTAACAAAACGAGGTAAATAAATTAGTTTATGTACATTGACAGAGCCTCCGCAACGCCCGTGCTCGCAACCACAGCCACGAGGATCGGCCACCGGCCCGCCCCGCGATCCTCGTCCCCTTGACCGTCACGGCCCCCGGGCGCGGCCTAGAAGCACTTGCGGTGGACGATGGAGGGACCGGCCTCGTCGTATTCCTGCTTGGTGATCCACATCTGCTGGAAGGTGGACAGCGAGGCCAGGATGGAGCCGCCGATCCACACGGAGTACTTGCGCTCGGGGGGTGCGATGATCTGCGGGGTGGTGGGAGGAGGGACAGAGGCGGCACCGTGAGCAACCGGGGGACGGCCACCATGGGGCTCAGCTGCTGAACTCTTACCGCCTCGGGCCTTTGAGGGGTGAGAGGGACTTGTCCCCCTCTCCATCCCCCCCATCTAACCTCCTTCCCTTCCCCACAGCACCTGTATATATGTACATACGTTTGTACATATTTATTACTCTATTTATTTATTTATTTTACTTGTACATATCTATTCATTTTATTTTGTTAGTATGTTTGGTTTTGTTGTCTGTCTCCCCCTTCTAGACTGTGAGCCCGCTGTTGGGTAGGGACTGTCTCTATATGTTGCCAACTTGGACTTCCCAAGCGCTTAGCACAGTGCTCTGCACACAGTAAGCGCTCAATAAATATGATTGATTGATTGACTCGGGGGATATTTGGACCGGTGCCAGGGGCCCCCCAAGTTTCCCAGCTATGGGGAAGATGGGATTGTTGCTCCCCAGGTTCCAGCTGTGGGGATAATGGGATCCGTGCCCCCTAGCACGGCCTAGTGGATAGAACATGGCCTGGGAGTCCAAGGGAGCTGGGTTCGAATCCCCGTTCCACCACTTGTCTGCCGTGTGAACTGAGCAAGTCACTTCACTTCTCTGTGCCTCAGTTACCTTGTCCAAAAACGGGGATTAAGACCGTTTGCCCAATGTGGGACAGGGACCGTGTCCGACCTGATTTGCTTGCATCTACCCCAGCGCTTAGTACAGTGCCTGGCACATAGTAAGCACTTAACAAATACTATAATTATTATTACTACTATTATTATGAATAACAACTATGGGATGGTGGGGTCAGTGCCCTCTGGTGAATCAGCATCCCTTAGGTACCAGCTGCGGATGGGATGGGACCAGGCGCCCCCCACGTTCCAGCTGTGGGTGCAATGAGACCAGCGCTCCCCGCTCCAAGTTTCGGCTGTGGGGGCAATAGAGTCGGTGCCCCAGATTTCCACTGTGGTGGCAACGGACCACAGCCTTCCAACTCCCCAGCTGTGGGGACGCAGTCCTTGTCTCCCCACAGTAGTCAGAGTTGGACTCCAGCCTCCTTCCCCCGGAATCCGGCCCGGCCCTGAGACCTTCCAGGCCCGCCCGTTACGTCCGCCCTGCCACTTAAGGTCTGCCCGGCTCCCCGTCACCTGCGGGCATCCCCCTGCTTCTCACGTACCCGCGCCCTCCCCCGCCCCAGGCCTCCCTTTCAAATGGCTCCCACACTGGGCAACGCAGACGGGAGAGCAAGGCCACCGCCACGCAGATCTGGACCCGGTGCCACTGGGCATCTGCTGGGGGCCGCGGTGAGAGGGCGGTCTGGGCCCCTACCTTGATCTTCATGGTGCTGGGGGCCAGCGCGGTAATCTCCTTCTGCATGCGGTCAGCGATACCGGGGTACATGGTGGTGCCCCCAGACATGACGTTGTTGGCGTAGAGATCCTTCCGGATGTCAATGTCGCACTTCATGATGCTGTTGTAGGTGGTCTCATGGATGCCGGCCGACTCCATCCCTGAGGGGCAGCGGGGGCAAAGCAGCGGACGTTCAGTGAGGCCCCCGGCTCTGAGGGCCTGTCCACACCCCCACCCGCTGGGAGAACTCTCGCTGTCCCGCCCGGAAAGATGCCAGCGTGGCCCAGCGGAAAGGACACAGGACTGGGAGGCCGGAAAAGCTGGCTTCTAATTCGCCCCACAGCCAGCTTCCTGCTGTGTGACCTCGGGCAGGTCACTTAACTACTCTGTGCGTCAGTTTGCTCATCTGCGAAATGGAGATTAGATACCTCTTCTCCCATCCCATTAAGACCGTGAGACCCATGTGGGGTTGGGACTGTGTCCGATCTGATCATCCTAGGCCCCCTATGGCACCTAGAAGTAGGGAGGCCTAGGGGATAGAGCACAGTCAGTCAGTCAGAAGGACCTGGTTCTAATCCTGGCTCTGCCACTTGTCTGGTGTGTGACCTTAGACTAGTCACTTAACTTCTCTGTGCCTCAATTCCCTCTTTTGTAAAATCGGGATTAAGATCGGGAACCCTGTGTGGATCAGGGATAATGTCTGACCCGATTATCTTGTATCTATCCCAGCGCTTAGGACAGCGCCTGGCACATAGTAAGCGCTTAACAAATATCACAGTTATTATTAGTGTCCGGCACATAGTAGCGTCTTTAAGAAAGTTATTATTATAATAGTAACAATAATAATAATAATGGTATTTGTTAAGTGTCTTTCTAGACTGTGAGCCCACTGTTGGGTAGGGACCGTCTCTATAGGTTGCCAACTTGTACCACTTAGTACAGTGCTGTGCACACAGAAAGCGCTCAATAAATACGATTGAATGCCAAGCACTGTTCTAAGCGCTGGGGTCGATACAAGGTAATCAGGTTGTCCCACACGAGGCTCACAGTCCTCATCCCCATTTTTCAGGTGAGGTAACTGAGGCACAGAGAAGTTAAGTGGCTTGCCTAAATTCATACAGCAGACAAGTGGAAGAGCCGGGATTAGAATCCATGTCCTCTGAGTCCCAAACCCGGGCTCTTTCCACTAAGCCACGCTGCGATGCTAATGTCAGAAAACAGGGAAGGGGCATAGGGAAAGGATACGGCTGGAATGGGGAGTGGATGGGGGGCTCGCGGATGAAGGCCGGCTGGAACGGGGGGTGCTCACGGATGAGGGACGGCTGAGAGCTTGCTGTGGGCAGGGATTGTCTCTCTTTATTGCTAAATTATACTTCCCGAGCGCTTACTACAGTGCTCGGCACACAGTAAGAGCTCAGTAAATGCGATTGAATAAATTGAAGGAATGAACAGGGAAAAGGGGACATGGGGCGGGGCTTACGGATGAGTACTGTGGGAATTTGGGGGTCGAGGGTGGGTCTCGGGGGGACTGACTGATGAACGAAAGCTGGAATGGGGGGGGGCTGGACGGGGCTCTGGATAAAGGAAGGCTGGAACTGGGGGGAGGCACCGGGCCGCGGACCCGGGGAACCTGGAACCAGGACAGGGGCAGGGTCTCACCGATGAAGGATGGCTGGAACAGGGTCTCGGGGCAGCGGAAGCGCTCGTTGCCGATGGTGATGACCTGGCCATCGGGCAACTCGTAGCTCTTCTCCAGGGAGGAGGAGGAGGCCGCGGTGGCCATCTCGTTCTCGAAGTCCAGGGCCACATAGCACAGCTTCTCCTTGATATCCCGCACAATCTCCCTCTCGGCTGGCAGGGGAGGGCAGAGGGTCAGCGGCAGGAGGGGTCAGCGGGGCGGGGAGGCCCAGCGCGTGGCGAGGGCCACTGGGACAGGGGTCCGCGGGACAGAGACATACCCGGAGATGGGGAGAGACAGAGAGAAAACTGCACGCAGAGACAGTCGGGCAGATCAGAGACACCCACAGAACAGAGAGGCAGAGATGGAGACAGAGACACCAAACACATGGGCGTGCGGGTGTGCTGGTGTGAACGTGGGTTTGTGTGCCTGCGCGTGTGTGCGCGTGCGAATGAGGGGAAGAAAAGCCAGGCGGGATTTATTGGGGAGCCCCGGGCCTACATCCTCACCGGTGGTCACGAAGGAGTAGCCACGCTCAGTGAGGATTTTCATCAGGTAGTCGGTCAAGTCCCGGCCAGCCAGGTCCAAGCGCATGATGGCGTGGGGCAGCGCGTAGCCCTCATAAATGGGTACGTTGTGGGTCACACCATCGCCGGAGTCCAGCACGATACCTGCGGAGCAGAGGTGTCGGGAAGAGTGACCGGGGAGATGCCGGCTACCTCGAGGGACCGGGGATGGGGGGCAGGCCGGGGATTGGGGGTCTCTGTCTTCTTCCTAAGGTCATCAGGGTGGAATCTGACAAGGAGCAAGGCAGAAACAGTGTGTGTGTGTGTGCGCTTATCATCATCATCAATCGTATTTATTGAGCGCTTACTATGTGCAGAGCACTGTACTAAGCGTTTGGGAAGTACAAGTTAGCAACATATAGAGACAGTCCCTACCCAACAGTGGGCTCACAGTCTGTGTGCGCGTACTCGCCTGGGAGCAGTGGGGTGGGGGAAACCTTCATAGCCTGTGGAGTTTGGGTCCTTCCCGCTCCAAATAATAATGAGAATTATAAATAATTGCAGTATTTATTAAGTGCTTATGATGTGCCAGGCACTGCACGAAGCCCTGGAGTAGATGCAAGGTCATCCCCGGTGGGGGGAGGAAAAGAGGCTGGCATCCAGCCCAATAGTTGGGAGGGGTGGGTGGCCTTTGGTGGTCAGTGTCCATGGGAGGGACCGGCGCGGTGTCCGCTCAGCCGGAGCAGGGCAAGAGTACTCTTGGGAGGAGGGCAGGAGGAGGTGGTGGTGGTGGGGTGGGGCTAGGGGGAAGAGAAAATGGCTAGTCCTGCCCTGCCCTCAGAGAAACAGCATGGCTTAGTGGAAAGAGCACAAGTTGGGAGTCAGAGATTGTGAGTTCCAATCCCGGCTCCTCCACTCGTCAGCTGTGTGACTTTGAGCAAGTCAGTTAACTTTTCTGTGCCTCAGTTACCTCACCTGTAAAACGGGGACTAAGACCGTGAGCCCCACGTGGGACAACATGGTTACCTTGTAGGCACCCCAGCGCTTAGAACAGTGCTTGGCACATAGTAAGCGATTAACAGATAGCATCGTTCTCACTGTCCCTCCCGGTCACTCACCGGTGGTACGGCCGGAGGCGTAGAGGGACAGCACGGCCTGGATGGCCACGTACATGGCGGGGACGTTGAAGGTCTCAAACATGATCTGGGTCATCTTCTCGCGGTTGGCCTTGGGGTTGAGGGGGGCCTCGGTGAGCAGGGTGGGGTGCTCCTCGGGGGCCACGCGCAGCTCGTTGTAGAAGGTGTGGTGCCAGATCTTCTCCATGTCGTCCCAGTTGGTGATGATGCCGTGCTCGATGGGGTACTTCAGGGTCAGGATACCCCTCTTGCTCTGAGCCTCATCGCCCACGTACGAGTCTTTCTGACCCATGCCTACCATGACGCCCTGCGCAGACGGGGAGGGAAGCGTCAGCGGGGGAAGCCCTGACCGGGGAAGGACCGGCCGCCTCCCCAGCAACACAGGGACAGAGATCGAGTCCCAACTGGGCGGGGAGGGGGCACGGGACTGGTGGCCCCTGGGTTCCAGCTGCGGAAGCCAAGGCGTCGCTGCCCCTTGGGTCCGGCTTTGGGGGTGAAGCCATCGTCTCCCTCCCAGCTGTCTGGGGTGGGGGTCCAGCCTCGAGAAGGGCCGAGCCCCTGGCAGGCCCCCACACCGGGCCTGTTAGCCCTGTGAATTGTAGCGATGCCAAAGCTGGACGACTCCATAGACTAGTCAGCGTGGCTCAGTGGAAAGAGCACCGGCTTTGGAGTCAGAGGTCACGGGTTCAAATCCCGGCCCCGCCAATCGTCAGCTGTGTGACTTTGGACAAGTCACTTCACCTCTCTGGGCCTCAGTGACCTCATCCGGAAAATGAGGATTAAGACTGTGAGCCCCACGTGGGACAACCTGACTACCTTGTAACCTCCCCAGCGCTTAGAACAGTGCTTTGCACATAGTAAGCGCTTAATAAATGCCATCATTATTATTATTAGTAGTAGTCCAGAATTGGTTTTAACTACGGTGAAAAGTAAGCGCTTAATAAATGCCATCATTATTATTATTAGTAGTAGCCCAGAATTGGTTTTAACTACAGCCAGAAATACGGTGAAATGTATTCTGGACGCACACACACAAGCTGGGTGTTGTAAGTTCACTGTGGGCAGGGAACTTAGCTGCTAACTCTTGGATAGTGCTCTCCCAAGCGCTTAGTAGAGTGCTCTGCACATACTAAGTGCTCAATAAATACAATCGATTGATGGATTGGTCAGCCTCTCTGGCCCCCGCGGCGCGCTGGGAGACAACTGGCCACACCGAGCCGGAGGAGAGGCCTGGGGAGGGGGCTTGGGAAGGGGGTCCGGGGAGGGCACCTGGTGTCGGGGGCGGCCCACGATGGAGGGAAACACGGCTCGGGGCGCATCATCCCCGGCGAAGCCCGCTTTGACCAGTCCGGAGCCGTTGTCGCACACGAGGGCGGTGGTCTCGTCTTCGTCACACATGGTGGCTGGTGGCTGCAAACACCCCCCCGGAGAAGGTCAGCATGGCCGGAACGGACCCCCGCCGCCCCTGCAGGGCCAACCCACCCTCCCCATCCTCACGGACAGGAAGTGGACAGAGCGCCCCTACCCCTGCCCCCTGCCCCCTGCCCCCTGCCCCCTGCCCAGCAGCACATCTGTCAGCCACCAGAGCCCCGAACACTCCTCTCCCCAACCATTCCCGTCACCCTCCCTGCCTGCCGGTCTCCCTATCTACCACTCCGTCTTTCTGCCAGGCTGCCTTTCTCCCTTTCTCCCAGTCTGCCCTTCTCCCTGCTTTTCTGCCAGTCTGCCTTTCCCCTTGTTTTTCTGCCAGTCTGCCTTTCCCCTTGTTTTTCTGCCAGTCTGCCTTTCTCCCTTTCTGCATCTCCCTTTCTCCCTGTCTTTCTGCCAGTCTGTCTTTCTGCCACTCTGCCTTTCTCCTCGCTTTTCTGCCACTCTGCCTTTCTCCCCGCTTTTCTGCCACTCTGCCTTTCTTCTCGCTTTTCTGCCACTCTGCCTTTCTCCTCGCTTTTCTGCCACTCTGCCTTTCTCCTCACTTTTCTGCCACTCTGCCTTTCTCCTCGCTTTTCTGCCACTCTGCCTTTCTCCTCGCTTTTCTCCCACTCTGCCTTTCTCCTTGCTTTTCTGCCACTCTTTCTCCTTTCTTTTCTGCCACTCTTTCTCCTTTTCTGCCACTCTTTCTCCTTGCTTTTCTCCCGCTCTTTCTCCTTGCTTTTCTCCCGCTCTTTCTCCTTGCTTTTCTGCCACTCTTTCTCCTTGCTTTTCTGCCACTCTTTCTCCTTGCTTTTCTGCCACTCTTTCTCCTTGCTTTTCTCCCACTCTGCCTTTCCCCTCGCTTTTCTCCCACTCTGCCTTTCTCCTCGCTTTTCTCCCACTCTTGCCTTTCTCCTCGCTTTTCTCCCACTCTTGCCTTTCTCCTCGCTTTTCTCCCACTCTGCCTTTCTCCTTCCTTTTCTGCCACTCTGCCTTTCTCCTTCCTTTTCTGCCACTCTGCCTTTCTCCTTCCTTTTCTGCCACTCTGCCTTTCTCCTTCCTTTTCTGCCACTCTGCCTCTCCTTGCTTTTCTGCCACTCTGCCCTTCTCCTTGTTTTTCTGCCAGTCTACCTTTCTCCCTTTCTGTCTCCCGTTCTTCCTTTCTGCCAGTCTGTCTTTCTCCCTGTCTTTCTGCCCGTCTTTCTGCCAGTCTGTCTTTCTCCCTGTCTTTCTGCCCATCTGCCTTTCTCCTTGCCTTTCTGCCCGTCTGTCTCCCTGTCTTTCTGCCAGTCTGCCTCTCCTCCTGGTCCTTGGGAGCAGGGGTGGGTGTTTCATGTGAGCAGGTGATGCTGACCCCATGGCCTACTCCATGCCCCAGGCCCAGCCCGGCCCCAGAGCCCCTGCCCTGGGCTGGTGTCCAGGCTAACGGGCGTCGTGCCCATTGCCTATCTGGAAATTTCTGTAGGCTCTCTAAGGGCGGCAGAAGCTCTTAGTCTCTGACCGGGCAGAATGGTGACGAGGGGAAGGATGGGCTTGGGGAGGGAAGGGGGAGCATGGGGGGGGGGAGGGTCCACCTCTCTGGCCTCTGATGGCCGAGGAAGCTGAGAGGTGAGGGGTGGGGGAAGCCCCGAAGCAGCATAGAGCCCGGGCCTGGGAATCAGAAGGTCATGGGTTCTAATCCCGACTCGGCCACTTGTCTGCCGTGTGACCTTGGGCAAGTCACTTCAATTCTCTGGGCCTCAGTTACCTCATCTGGAAAATGGGGATGAAGACTGTGAGCCCCACGTGGGGCAACCTGACGAACTTTTATCTCCCTGAGCGCTTAGAAGAGTGCTTGGCACATAGTAAGCGCTTGACAAAAACCGTCATGGTTATTATTATTGTTATAAGACATTTTCCTCTGCCTCCAGAGCCCCATGGGTGGGTGGTTTATATGTTGCCACCGTGGCTCAGTGGAAAGAGCACGGGCTTTGGAGTCAGAGGTCATGGGTTCGAATCCCGACTCCACCACAAGTCTGCTGTGTGACCTTGGGCAAGTCACTTAACTTCTCTGAGCCCCCGTTACCTCATCTGTAATAATGGGGATTAAGACTGTGAGCCCACGTGGGACAACTTGATCACACTGTATCCCTCCCCCAAGCGCTTAGAACAGTGCTTTGCACAGAGTAAGCGCTTAACAAATGCCATCATTATTATTGTACTTCCCAAGCGCTTAGTCCAGTGCTCTGCACACAGTAAGCGCTCAATAAATACGATTGATTGGTTCCTTCCTGGGGGGCAGCTGCCAGGGGGTGGGTGATGGGGGGCTGGGGAAGGGGAGCTCCCCATCCCTGCTTGGGGGAGGTGGCCACGGCCTTAGGGCCAGAAGCGGGACAGGGGAAGGGGGCTGAACTGGACTGAACTGGGCGGGGCTGGACTGACTGGGGCTGGACTGGGCGGCGCTGAGGCTGTGGTGGATGGAGCTGGGCCCTCCCTGTCCCTCTCCCTGTCCCTGTCCCTCTCCCTGTCCCCCAACTCCTACCTGTCTGTGGGTTTGGGCACGGGCCGGGTCCGGCTGGAGGCTCTTCGGTCGAGTGGGCTCTAAGGCTTGGTGTGTGGTGGTCTTGGGCTGGGCCCCTATATAGGCCGTGGGCCGGCTGGGCCCCTTCCCCAGGAATGCTCCCCTTCTGCGCCCATATTAGGCGTGGGGCCCGACCCCCCGGAGATGCCCAAACCCGGAGCGGGTCACCCTGCCCGCCGGCCAGGCCCGTATAAGGCCAGGCTGATGGCCTCCCCTCCCCGGGACCCCCCGCCCAAAGGGGCGCGGGCCACAGAGATGATCATCATCATGATCATCATGGCATTTGTTAAGCGCTCACTCTGTGCAAAGCACTGCTCTAAGCGCTGGGGAGGGTACAAGGTGAGAAGCAGCCTGGCTCCACGGAAAGAGCCCGGGTTTTGGAGTCAATAATAATAATAATGATGGCATTTATTAAGAGCTTACTATGTGCAAAGCGCTGCTCTAAGCGCCGGGGAGGGTACAAGGTGAGAAGCAGCCTGGCTCAACGGAAAGAGCCCGGGTTTTGGAGTCAATAATTATAATAATAATAATGATGGCATTTATTAAGCGCTTACTATGTGCAAAGCACTGTTCTAAGCGCTGGGGACAAGGTGAGAAGCAGCCTGGCTCCACGGAAAGAGGCCGGGTTTTGGAGTCAATAATAATAATAATGATGGCATTTATTAAGCGCTTACTCTGTGCAAAGCACTGCTCTAAGCGCTGGGGAGGGTACAAGGTGAGAAGCAGCCTGGCTCAACGGAAAGAGCCCGGGTTTTGGAGTCAATAATAATAATAATAATAATAATAATAATAATGGCATTTATTAAGCGCTTACTATGTGCAAAGCACTGCTCTAAGAGCTGGGGAGGGTACAAGGTGAGAAGCAGCCTGGCTACATGGAAAGAGCCCGGGTTTTGGAGTCAATAATAATAATAATGATGGCATTTATTAAGCGCTTACTCTGTGCAAAGCACTGCTCTAAGCGCTGGGGAGGGTACAAGGTGAGAAGCAGCCTGGCTCAACGGAAAGAGCCCGGGTTTTGGAGTCAATAATAATAATAATAATAATAATGGCATTTATTAAGCGCTTACTATGTGCAAAGCACTGCTCTAAGAGCTGGGGAGGGTACAAGGTGAGAAGCAGCGTGGCTACATGGAAAGAGCCCGGGTTTTGGAGTCAATAATAATAATAATGATGGCATTTATTAAGCGCTTACTCTGTGCAAAGCACTGCTCTAAACGCGCTGGGGAGGGTACAAGGTGAGAAGCAGCCTGGCTCCACGGAAAGAGCCCGGGTTTTGGAGTCAATAATAATAATAATAATGATGGCGTTCATTAAGCGCTTACTCTGTGCAAAGCACTGCTCTAAGCGCTGGGGAGGGTACAAGGTGGGAAGCAGCGTGGCTCAACGGAAAGAGCCTGGGTTTTGGAGTCAATAATAATAATAATAATAATAATAATAATAATAATAATAATGGCATTTATTAAGCGCTTACTATGTGCAAAGCACTGTTCTAAGCGCTGGGGAGGGTACAAGGTGAGAAGCAGCGTGGCTCCACGGAAAGAGCCCGGGTTTTGGAGTCAATAATAATAATAATAATGGCATTTATTAAGCGCTTACTATGTGCAAAGCACTGTTCTAAGCGCTGGGGAGGTTCAAGGTGATCAGAAGCAGCGTGGCTCAGTGGAAAGAGCCCGGGCTTTGGAGTCGGAGGTCGTGGGTTCAAATCCCGGCTCGGCCACTTGTCAGCTGGGTGACTTTGGGCAAGTCACTTCACTTCTCTGGGCCTCAGTTCCCCCATCTGCAAAATGGGGATTAAGACTGTGAGTCCCCTGTGGGACAACCTGATCACCTTGTAACCTCCCCAGCGCTTAGAACAGTGCTTTGCACATAGCAAGGGCTTAATAAATGCCATCATCATCATCAGGTTGTCCCACGGGGGGCTCACAGTCTTCATCCCCATTTTACAGATGAGGTCACTGAGGCCCAGAGAAGTGAAGTGACTTGCCCAAAGTCACCCAGCTGACATTTGGCAGAGCCGGGATTTGAACCCATGACCTCTGACTCCAAAGCCTGGGCTCTTTCCCACTGAGCCACGCTGCTTCTCTTGAAACAATCAATCAATCGTATTTATTGAGCGCTTACTGTGTGCAGAGCACTGGACTAAGCGCTTGGGAAGTACAAGTTGGCAACATGTAGAGGCAGCCCCTACCCAACAGTGGGCTAAAAGTCAGAGGTCATGGGTTCAAATCCCGGCTCTGCCAACTTTGGGCAAGTCACTTCACTTCTCTGGGCCTCAGTTGCCCCATCTGGAAAATGGGGATTGAGACTGTGAGCCCCCTGTGGGACAACCTGATCACCTTGGAACCTCCCCAGTGCTTAGAACAGTGCTTTGCACATAGTAAGCGCTCAATAAATGCCATTTTAAAAAAAAGGTGATCACGTTGTCCCATGGGGGGCTCACAGTCTTCACCCCCGTTTTCCAGATGAGGGAACTGAGGCGCAGAGAAGTGAAGTGACTTGCCCAAGGTCACACAGCAGACATGTGGGGGAGCTGGGATTAGAACCCATGACCTCTGACTCCCAAGCCCGGGCTCTTCCCACTGAGCCATGCTGCTTCTCTACGGACGCACCGTTCATTCCATCGTATTTATTGAGCGCTTACTGTGTGCACAGCACTGGACTAAGCGCTTGGGAAGTCCAACTTGGCAACATAGATGGTCCCTACCCAACAGCGGGCTCACAGGCTAGAAGGGGGAGACAGACAACAAAACATATTAACAAAGTAACATAAATAGAATAAATACGTACAAATAAAATAGAGTAATAAATATTTACAAACATATGTACATATATCCAGGTGCTGTGGGGAGGGGAAGGAGGTAAGGTGGGGGGGATGGGGAGAGGAAGGAGGGGGCTCAGTGTGGGAAGGCCTCCTGGAGGAGGTGAGCTCTCAGTGGAGAAGCAGCATGGCTCAGTGGAAAGAGCCCGGGCTTTGGAGTCAGAGGTCATGGGTTCAAATCCTGGCTCCGTCAATTGTCAGCTGTGTGACTTTGGGCAAGTCACTTAACTTCTCTGGGCCTCAGTTCCCTCATCTGTAAAATGGGGATTAAGACTGTGAGCCCCCGTGGGACAACCTGATCACCCTGTAACCTCCCCAGCCCTACCCAATGATGGCCCTACTACTACTACTACTACTACTACTACTAATAATAATAATGGCATTTATTAAGCGCTTACTATGTGTAAAGCACTGTTCTAAGTGCTGGGGAGGTTATAAGGTGATTAGGTTGTCCCACGGGGGGCTCACAGTCTTAATCCCCATTTTACAGATGAGGTAACTGAGGCCCAGAGAAGTGAAGTGACTTGCCCAAAGCTGACAATTGGCGGATCCAGGATTTGAACCCATGACCTCTGACTCCAAAGCCCGGGCTCTTTCCACTGAGCCACGCTGCTTCTCCTTGTTAAGTGCTTACTATATGCTTGAAAGCTGTTCTAAGCAATGGGATAGATACAAGGTTAGCATTTTGTCCCATGTGGGGCTCACAAACTTAATCCCCATTTTACAGATGAGGGAACTGTGGAAAGAGCCCGGGCTTTGGAGTCAGAGGTCGTGGGTTCAAATCCCGCCTCCGCCAAGTGTCAGCTGCGTGACTTCGGGCAAGTCACTTCTCTGGGCCTCAGTTCCCTCATCTGTAAAATGGGGATGAAGACTGTGACAACCTGATCGCCTTGTAAACTCCCCAGGGCTTAGAACAGTGCTCTGCACATAGTAAGCGCTTCATAAATGCCATTAAAAAAAAGAAGCTGAGGCCCAGAGAAGTGAAGTGACTTGCCCAGAGTCACCCAGCCGACAAGTGGCAGAGCCGGGATTAGAACCCACGGCCTCTCTGACTCCCAAGCCCGGAGCCACGCTGCTGCACGCACACACACACACACACACATACACACTCATGAACCTCCCCTGAACCCCAAACATGTACAGCCAGCGATCCCTCACGGCCTTGGACATGCAACCACACAGCGTTGTGGGCCTCTCCCCCACACCGACCCCAACACACAAAGCCACAGGGGCAGGAGCTTTGGCGTTGGGCATGACTGTGCAGACCCACACTCTCATCAGGGCAAACCGCCCCCCGTTGCCACCCGGGAGGGTCACCGAATCCGTGGTGATGTGAGGAAGGGGAGGGGAAAAGGAGGAGGGGGCAGGGGACACAAATCTATTTATACCCCGGGCGGCCGGAGCGGATCCTGGCCTGCCCCGCACCTCTGCGGGCATTTTAATCTACTTATGGTCAGGCCGAGGGAGGCTGGGGGCGGGCGGGGGGCGGCAGGGACCCCGGGGTAGCCCGGGACGGACAGGCAGGGTGCGTTCGGCCCGTCGAGGGGAGCAGGGAGGGGAGATCTTGGTACCCCAAAGGACAGGACAGGCCGAGGGCTGGAACGGGCTAGGTTGGAGTAGCAGCCCCCCACAGATAATACTAACAATGGCATTTATTAAGCACTTACTATGTGCAAAGCACTGGTCTAAGTGCTGGGGTGGTTACAAGGTGATCAGGTTGTCCCACGTGGGGCTCACAGTCTCCATCCCCATTTTACAGATGAGGTAACTTAGGCACAGAGAAGTTAAGTGACTTGCCCAAAGTCACCCAGCTGACAGTTGGCGGAGCCGGGATTTGAACCCATGACCTCTGACTCCAAAGCCCGTGCTCTTTCCATTGAGCCATGCTGCTTCCCCTAATCAGGTTGTCCCATGGGGGGCTCACAGTCTTAATCCCCATTTTACAGATGAGGTAACAGGCACAGAGAAGTTAAGTGACTCGCCCAAAGTCACACAGCTGACAGTTGGCAGAGCCAGGATTAGAACCCATGACCTCTGACTCCAAAGCCCGGGCTCTTTCCACTGAGACACACTGCTTCTCAGCCTGGTGTCCTGTCCATTGCCAGCTCCCTTTACCTTTTGGGCACCTTCACAAGTCAAACTAAGGAGCCACGGCATTTTCCTATTACCAGCCTACAGGGATTTATGGGTTTTTTTAAAAAAAATCCAACAAAACAGTCTTAAGTTGAGTAACAAATATTTCCACTTTAAATCGGTGGGTTTCCAGCTCCCCAGTGTACATTTGTGCCCCAGAAGCAGCGTGGCTCAATGGAAAGAGCCCAGGCTTGGGAGTCAGAGGTCATGGGTTCAAATCCCGGCTCCACCAATTGTCAGCTGTGTGACCTTGGGCAAGTCACTTAACTTCTCTGCACCTCAGTTACCTCATCTGTAAAATGGGGATGAAGACTGTGAGCCCCACATGGGACAACCTCATCACCTTGTATCCCCCTCCAGCACTTAGAACAGTGCTTTGTACATAGTAAGTGCTTAACAAATGCCATTATTTATTTTTATTTTTATTTTTTTGACAAATAGCTCTCCTCAGTTACCCATACAGTGCTGCAGTTCACATTTCACCTGAGGCAGTTCCCTTCTCCGGGCCTCAGTTTCCTCTTCCGTAAAATAGGGGATCGGATCCCCGCTCTTCCGCTCTCAAGCCGTAAGCCCCAAGGGGTTACGGGGGCTGTATCTTGTCTGTTTAATCTTGTTCTTAGCCCAATGCTTAGCACAGAGTAAGCCCTTAATACCATCATCACCATTGCCGTTACTGCTTTAGAGAAAAACACTGAGGGAACCTGACAGGTCCCTTCAAACAACTGAAGAAACAAACCAAAAAAAAACCTCTCTCCCAGTTGGGGGAAGATCAGATTGCAAGCCCAGAGACAGAGAAGCGGGACGGGGCAAACCCCTTCCAGCCACCGCCCAATCAGCCCTACCAGGTTTCCGACACAAGTACAAGCTCCGGGCCCACCCTTTCCCCTCTTTCCTTTCCGGGGCTCAGGCCCAGTACCATCAGGTGCAGATGAGACATTTCAAATGACGTAACACGTCCAAAACAGCACTTCTCATCTTCCCCCGTCCTCCCCCTGACTTTCCCATCACTGTAGACTGCACCATTCATTCAATCGTATTTATTGAGCGTTTATTGTGTGCAGAGCGCTCGGCGCCAGCCTCCCTGTCTCACAGGCCTGTAGCCTTGGCATTACCCTGGACTCAGCTCTCTCGTTCTACCCACATATTTAATCTGTCATCGAATCCGTCGGTTCAACGTTTACAGCATCACTAAAATCTGCCTTTTCCTCTCCATCGAAATTGCTACCACGATGATCCGAGCGCTTATCCTCTCCCGCCTTGATTACCGCATCAGCCTCCGGGCCTCCTGTCTCTCCCCACTCCAGTCCAAACTTCACCGGTAATAATAATAATTATGCCATTTGTTAAGTGCTAAGTGCCAGGTAATGTACTAAGCGCTGGGGTGGAGACAAGCAAATCTGATACCTGGGTCATTTTTCTAAAAATCTGTTCAGCCCATGTCTCCCCATTCAAGAACCTCCAATGATTTCCCATCCACCTCTGCATCGAACAGAAACTCCTTATCAGCTTTAAAGCACTCAATCAGGTCACCGCCTCCTACCTCGCCTCACTGATTTACTACAACCCAACCCACCTACTTCAATCCTCCAGCACCGGTTATTTACTCTGTCCCACCTCTTCTATCTCACTGACTTGTTCTGTATTTGGCTTGGACCCCACTCCCCCTCGATGTTCACCAGGCCACCACTCTCCCCAGCCTCAAAACATTAAGGTCACATCTCCAAAGGCCTTCCCTAATTAAGTCCTCTTTCCCCTGGCTCCCTTTCCCTTCTGTGTCATTTAGGCACTTAGATCTGTGACCTCTGGCTATTTGATATCTGCCTCACCCTCGATCCCACAGCACTTAGGAGCCTATCTTTAAATTATACATTTTTAATTATTTACTTTTATTAACTTCTGTCTCCCCCTCTAAGACGGTAAGCTCACCATGGGCGTGGAATTTCTCTGCCAACTCTGTCATATTGGTGCCTGGTACAGTGCTCTGCACATACTAAGCATTTAAAAAATGCCACCGATGATGATTACAACTGGGTCATTTCTCTAAAAAAAAGTTAAATCCATGTTTCCCCACTCGAGAACCTCCAGTGGTTGCCCAGCCACCTCCGCATGAAGCAGAAACTCCTTACTTGTGGTTTTAAAGCCCTCAAATCACCGCTCCCCCGACCCCGCAACTCGCCTTGCTTTCCTACTACCCAGGACACTCACTTCTCTCCTAAAACGAATGTAATCTCCGTACCTTGACCTCATCTATTTTGCCACTGACCCCTTGCCCCCATCCTGTCTGGCTTGGAATACCCTCCCTCTACATACCCGACAGACCGCCACTCTTCCCACCTTAAAAGCTTAATTCAATCGTATTTATTGAGCGCTTACTGTGTGCAGAGCACTGTACTATTCACACTTCCCCCAAGGGGCCTTCCCTGATTAAGCTTATTTCCCCTACTCCCTCTCCTTTCTGCATCCCCTCTGCACTTGGATTTGTGCCCTTTATTCACCCCACCCTCAGCTTCGTAGCACTTGTGTACATATCTGTAATTTATTTTATATTAATGTCCGTCTCCTCCTCTAAACTGTAAGCTCTTTGTAGGCAGGGAATACATCTACCCACTTTGCTGTGTTGTACTCTCCCAGGTGCTCAGCGTTCTCCGCACACAGTGAGGGCTCAATAGATACGATCGATTTTGCTTTAGACGTTTTGCGAACGTGACGATAAGAAGTCTGCGGAACCCGGCGAGGTTTCCCCGCTCCGTACATGGTGGGTGCCCTTGGTTGGGGTGGAGGGACCCACTGGTCACACGGCCCTTACCCGGTTAAATCCAAAAGAGACGCCGAACGCCGTCATTCGACACCTCGCAGCCAATTTCAAGCCGGGGCCAGAATGCTGCGGAAAGGCATCCCCAACTCTCCAATTATGGCAGCTCCCCACGCCCCCAGCCCCAACATTCAGCTGAAGCTTGCCGACTACCGGTGCCCACCACTGCCCCGGGAAGGCCAGAGCCACCTTCCCCTTATAAGTACCCCAGTCACATCATTTGTCCCTTGTATTCTTCCAAACAAGTTCAGCCCTTCAGCCTGGGTACCTGTAGCAGGGGGTGGCAGGGGGAGAGGAGGAGGAGGGATGATGGGCAGGACTTTTTAAAACTAGGAACTGGACTCTCCTCTACCGATTTAACTTATGACCTTCTCAGCCGGGGGATCAAGTTGTTTGGGCGGGCACCCGGCCAGGCTGAGAGCTTGGGCCCGCCGGTCCCCTCGGCCAATCACCAGCGGTCAAGCCATCTGTGTGGGAGAGACGCCGCCGACGCCGCCCACGGCGGGGAGGTGTTTGAACCGCTCGCCCGGCTGCCCGCTCGCCCGCCGGCCCCGGAGAGCAGAATGCCCGCGGGTCTCCCGGGTATCATCCCCGTCTCAGACTCCGAGGAAGGAAAACAGAGGAATCAGCGCAGGCGGAGGGAGCCTGGGACCGCCCGAGACGGAGCGCTAAGACGCAAAATCCATCTCCGGGCCCCAGTCCCTCATTTCTAACAGCTTGGGAGAGATGATGGTCAAACCCATCGGCGCCATTTCCGCAGGATCCCAAAGGGGCCACGTTTCCTCCTATCCTGGCCCCCACCAACCCCTAAGTCCTCGGCCCCTAACAACACTCCCCCCGCCACATCACTGGGCAGCTGGGCTGATTCTCCTCATGGCAGTGGCCGAGAGCTTAGTTTCCCCTGGTCATTCTCTGTGGACACAGCGAGAATAAAGTGATAATACTGTGGCATTTGTTAAGCGCTTACTATGTGCCAGACACTGTACTGAGCGCTGGGATAGGCATAGGACAATTGGGTTGAGACAGACCCAGCTCTCAGAATGGGATCCAGGAAGAGAGAAGGGGAAGGAAACAAAAACTCAAAATTTCAACGGCACACGGGGATTTCCAGGTCCATTTCTCCAGACAAAATACCACCGCCGACCGCAAAGACGACGACCACCCGTCAGGTTGATCGTAACGCATTTAAAAAAAATATACTGATTCCATTTTTTCCAAGATGGCTTTCAAACACACAAAGGTCACATCTGCCCTTGGACATAAAGTTCATAATTTGCCTTCAGTGCAAATTCAAAGTAAGGGTTGGACTTGAGGTTTCCAAGCTCGTCCGCCTGTAACAAGTCTTTCACCTCTGGTAAATAGTCGCTGAGTCGGACCCCTTCGGAAAGGAAAAACAAAAGCACGGAAAATGACATGGAGGATGCTAAAACCCCCTGCCCCAGCCCCCAGCTGGCCCCCCACGGTTTCTGTTTCAGTTTTCTCCTGGGAGCACCAGGCCTGCCTTAGTCAACCCCCCAAGGCCCCAGACCCCGCCCCACTCTCCTCCCCGGCTGCGCCCTGACCTACCTACCGGTATCCTCTAGACTGTAAGCTCATTGTGGGCAGGGAATGTGTATATTTATTGTTATTTTGTACTCTTCCAAGCGCTCAGTAAAGTGCTCCGCACACGGTAAAGGCTCAATAAATTCGACTGACTATTTCTCTCCAGCGCGCCAAGTCTAGTGCTGTGACCTCTCTTCTGTCGGGGTTTCCTAAGCCTACCTGGCATGCCTTTTTCTGACACAAACGCCCGTTTCACTCGTAAATTTTTATCAGATATTTCACTCAGACCTAACCGGGCCCATTTCAGTTTATAAATGCTCTCCCGCATGTAAGAGCTAGCAGTGTTTAAGGTTCAGTCTTAGCGTGAACAACAGTTAGGTCACCAGGTCTGAAACGAGGCAGAATCCCCTATTTTGAAGTCATTCCTGCGGCCCAGCCCCTCCGCTATCAGCCTCTCTCTCTCTCCCTTTATTGTTTTCCCCTCAAACCATCCTCCTTTGCCTTTCATCTATTTTCTTTTGCTGCGTTAGTTTCATTACTTAGCAAACATCCTTAAAGGTGGTCTTCAAATTCACTGACTTCACTAAAACCCCACGACCACACTAATCCCTTACCTTCATTGACAAGCTTCTGTAGGATTTTCACAAATATGCTTTCCTTTGACGCCTCGATGGGATCATCTTTCCCCTCTGCACTCGACCAGCTGCGAGACAGAATGTCGTGAGGACCAGCCGGCCTGCCCCGGATCGGGCCCAGACGTCCGGCAAAAAAATGTGCCGTGGCAGAGGTGGCTGTGCCAGCCCAAGAGAAGGGGGAGGGCACACCCCTGAAGGGCAGACCTTGCACTCCGGGTGATGGCCCCTGGGACCCCCATCACTTTCTGGCCAAAGAGCCGAGCGTGTCAGGGACACATCCCAGCCGCCTGAACCTTGCCGGGCGGCCGACCGGCTACGGCCCTGGTGGAGACCGGACCCCGATCAATCGGTTAGTCAATCGCATTTATTGAGCGTTTACTGGGTGCAGAACACTGTCCTAAGAGCTTGGTGCAAGATAACAATATAACAGAAACGTTCGCTGCCCAGAAAGAGCTTCCAGTCTGGCGGCCCCTTCCACAGCCCGAATTTAGCAAACGCTGCATAAAAGCCACCTGCCCGCCTCCCTGCCTGACCCTCCAAACCAGGCCGGCGGCAGGTCAAACCCTCTGCTTCAGGGTCCCGCTCGCCCTTGGGAGAAGACCCAGCCCCCGGACAGGCTCGCTGTTCCCGAGCGCGGTGGGAGACGCCGGGAAGGGGAGACTCGGGAAAGAGCACCTCAGAGTGCTCGGAGTGAGGGTGTTCCCGGAGGCAGGGGGCAGGGCTGGTTCCGCTCCTCATCCCAGTCGACCACCTGCCATCATCATCAATCGTATTTATTGAGCGCTTACTGTGTGCTGAGCACTGTACTAAGTGCTTGGGCACTGTACTAAGCGCTGCCAAAGGGGGAGGAAGAAGAGGGAAGCCCCGTCTTGCCCGTGCGGCCTCTTTAGAATCCTCTTCTTGGAGAGACGTCTAATCTGACTGCGATCAAACCCCAGTCGGGGCCATGGATCCCACAATCGTCCATCCCTAAGGAGGGGCTGCCGGCAACCCGGGGGAAACCAAGACTCCCCTAACTGGTATGGATCAGTTAGGGGAAAAGCGGGGATTTTGGGCATAGGCTCCTCCCATCGGGTTTATGCTCCCTCGGCCCCTCTTCCCTTGCGCTGCGGGAAGGAGACAGAAACCTAAGTCCCCAAGACCCTCATCGCAACAAAGGTTGCCTCTGTCTCTCTGCCTCTCCCTGGACCCTGTGACCTCTGCTCCTGGTCTCCAAACTGCTCCACCTCGTCTTTGTGTACAACTCTGGGGAAGGGACGGCTGCTTTCTGTAGGCAAGCCCCATTCTAGAGAGGGAGACTTTACAATTGGCATCACCAGGGGTGGGAATAGATTCCACAGAACTGTTTGTGGCCAGGATGCAGGGTAGAAACTGCCCTCTTGCCAACTTGTACTTCCCAAGAGCTTAGTACAGTGCTCTGCACACAGTAAGCACTCAATAAATACGATTGACTGATTGATTGATAGAAGAGCCCGAGACCCAACCCCAGAAAGAACCTTGGTTTCCGCTGGGACTCACGTGTCTCTCTGAAGAGCTCGGCACAGGATTTTCAGCTTCAGGCCATTGATGTCCACGTCTTCTTCCTGGACAGAGGAGAAGTGAAGAGAAACTGAGATGGGGGCTTCCTGAGACGGGCAGGAAGTGGACCTCCCTTCCCCAAACCACACACCCAAAACAGCTGTCACTGCCCAGTGGCAAATCAGATCTTTCCTTACGAGATAAAGCGGCTTAGTCCGAGGGCCTTACCTACCTCATTGATATACTCCAGCAGGTCTAGGGCTTTTTTGAAGTCATATTCATTGGCTCTTGTATTCTCATCACATATGTACAGCTGTGGGGGATGAGGGGAGGGGAAGGTCTACAGTCAGCACACCCACCCCACCCTCCATTGTGAAAAATCCACCACAGCCAGAAGTCACAGAAAAAGGAGATGGTGAGCTGGATGAGCGATCGTCTTAGACTCTAAGCTTGTTGTGGGCAGGAAATGGGTCTACCAACTCAGTACTCGCCCAAGCACTTAGTAATAATCACGATCATTTTATTTGCTAAACACTATGTGTCAAGCTCTGTACTAAGCACTGGTATAGATACAAGGTAACCGGAGGGTGAAGAATAGGGAGTAGGAAGGCGAGGATTAGGGGGACGAGGTAGTACAGTGCTCTTCACCCAGTTAGCGCTCGATAACACATCATAGCCTTCTATAGCCCTTATGTACCCATCTTAATAACAATAATGATGGCACAAATTGTGATGCCAATTTGTACTTCCCAAGCGCTTAGTACAGTGCTCTGCACATAGTAAGCGCTCAATAAATACGATTGATTGATTGATTGATTTATTAAGTGCTTACTATGCACAAAGCACTGTTCTAAGCACTGGGGAGGTAACAAGGTGATCAGGTTGTCCCACAGGGGGCTCACAGTCTTAATCCCCATTTTACAGATGAGGTAACAAGCACAGAGAAGTTAAGTGACTTGCCCAGTCACCCAGCTGACAATTGGCGGAGCCAGGATTTGAACCCACGACCCCTGACTCCAATGCCCAGGCTCTTCCCACTGAGCCGCGCTGCTTCCCTTAATACTCCAGCCCCTCCACCTGAAATGGATTAATGAGTCTCTCTTCTCCACTAGATCGTGAGCTCGAGGACAGGGACTGTACATTGCTTTGCTCACAGTAAGCGCTCAATAAATACGACTGACTGCCTGCCTGCAAACTCTACTGTACTCCCCCCCGAAGCTCTCAGCCAGGGAGGGGGCCGCAAGCGACTCGCTGCTTGACCCGTGGCACACAAAGCCCCCCCAGGGGAGAGGAGACCCACCTGCCAGGCTGAGGAGTGCCCTCCCCAGCCCCGCGTGCTCGGTCTGACCCCCCGCCACCGGGCCCGCCCCCGGCCCCATCCTAGAGACGGCAGCTGTTCCTGCGGGCGCTAATCCAGGGAGCCGCCGCATACTTGAGAGACTATAATTAAGCACCCCCGCCCCCCCGGCACTCCCATCCCCACTTCCTTCTAGTTCCTCTCGCCTCTGCCAAATGCCCAGCAAGGGGAACCTTCTTAGGCGGCAGGTCCCAGGGTGACAGGGGGGCGGTGGGGGCTGAGGGGCGGGAGGTGGAGCTGGGGGGATACGGGGAGAAGGGGGATGCCCGAGGGCCAGGTTCCAAACAGGGGAACGGGATCCTGGGAGCGGTCTGAAGGATCCATTGAGCGAGACTCCCCCCGGCTCCCAACCCCGAGTGGAGCCACCAGGAGCAGGGGCCGTTTACTCTTTCGCCGGCCACGGCAGAGACGGCCTGCTTTAGCCCCAGCCGGGGCCCGAGGGCGGCGTCCCCCCCTTTCCGCTCTCTGCTCCCGCCCTCCACCGGAGAGGACCCCGAGGGCCCGGAACGGGGTGAAGAGCGAGCACGTACGCCGATGAGCTGGGGGGCGGTGAGGACGGGCATCGTGTTGAGGGTCATCTGCTTCTCAGCCAGGAGCTGCTCAGGGAGGGTCTCCTGGTGCAGCAGGAAGCGTTCCTGCTCGCACATCTCTGTGGGCCAAAGAAGATATGCCGGTTACGTCCGGGGCCAAAGGTCACCCCTGAACCCGGAGCGGGCCCTCCGCTGAGAACCTCCGATAACTGGCACCCACCCCACCTGACCCCAGTGTAGGCTCCGGCCTGCTCAGCGCTTTTCCCGCAGAGGGCCAAACCCCTGGGGCCGGCCACCGGCTGACTATTCTGGGAGCCCCCAAGAGACATTTCTCCTCGCCTCCCCTGCTTAGCTGAAGGGGTGATGACGGTGGGGCGGGCCCGGGGAACCCAGGCCCCTGAGCGTGGGTCATTCTCGCCTCTCACCCAAGGACTTTTCACTCGGCAACAGGCTGACCAATCGGGACACCTCCCTCGCGGCCTTCCTGCCCTCCCCCCTCTTACCTTCTATCTTTTCCTGCAGAACATCCTCTGGGAAGTCAGAGGCCAAGGCCACTAGCTTGCTCAGGCCGAGGAGGGTCTTCTTCTTTGCAAAGTAGCGCGTCTCGGTGTTGGCCAGACCCTGAAGTGTCGCATGGGCCTGGGGAAGCGGGAGAGAACCAGAAGATTGGGCTGTTGTTGCTGCTGCGGCTGTCACCACCGCCATGGGGACTGGGACCAAGGACTCCTCATCCTATTATCCGCCTCCCACTGTGAAGCCAGACACAAGCAGTTGGGCACTCACCCCCATCTCCTCTTCATACCCACTAGCACCGACACACATTTCTTTATATCTAATCGCTCCCTCCTGTCTCCCCGGCCAGACTGTAAGCTCTATGAGGGCAGGAATTGTGTCTACCAACCAAGCGCTCGGTAAGGGCGCCCCACGCCCAGTCGACGTTGTTGGCCGACTGACTGATGATGCGGCCGGCCAGGGCCCCTCACCTTTTCCAGGTCCTGACTGTGGATTTCATGGAGCCAGCTCAGATGGTCGTGGGCCTGCAGGAAGCTCGCCAGCTGTCCGTGCTGTGCGACCGGCTGAGACAGCAGCTTGCCTCGCTTGCCTTTCTCCAGGTACCAGCGGAAGAGGAAGTCTGAAAAATTCTACAGTGCCCCCCACCCAGCTGAGAGAGCGCTCACCACCAACCGCCCGCCCACCAGACTGTAGGGCTCCCCAACTACCCCACTCCCCACACCCTGGCACCTCATATTTTTTACTCTATTTATTTATTTATTTTATTTGTACATATCTATTCTATTTATTTTATTTTGTTAGTATGTTTGGTTTTGTTCTCTGTCTCCCCCTTTTAGACTGTGAGCCCACTGTTGGGTAGGGACTGTCTCTATATGTTGCCAATTTGTACTTCCCAAGCGCTTAGTACAGTGCTCTGCACATAGTAAGCGCTCAATAAATACGATTGATGATGATGATGACCTCATTTATTTAAGCTGCGAAGCCAGACACGGGCTTGACTGAGATTGTCAAATCAAACAACATCCGGCCCTTTCTCCTCCCACAAGTCTCAAGGAATCTTTTCGGTCCGCGTCCGGAGGCGTCCCCCCTTTCCCGATATCCTCGGGGACCCAACCGTCTTTCCAGGCCTCCGCTGCCTGGGGTGGGAGCCGGGAGCTTGCCTGCACGGCCAGGGAATTCCCTCCTGTCCCATTTGTTGGGGGCACGGAATGCCTGTCATATTGTTATATGGTATTCGCTCAAGCTTGTAGTAGAAGACTCTGCACACAATCAGTCTCGCTCAGTAAATTTGACTGACTAGTGGACCCAGTCAAAGGGTGAAGCCCTCTGCCAGAGGGTCCCCAGACCCGGAGGCCAGCCATGGGCACGGACCATGGCAGCACGGGGGCAGAGAGACCAAGCCCGGGCTCAGAGGGGCAGCAGGAGGTGGCTTGTAGGTAACCAGTTGAGGCGGCTACTTGGCTCCAAGAGATGTGTTGGTGTGAGTACGGGGAGGGGAAGAGTGAGAGGAATGGGAGGCTTGATGTCAGGTGACCCCTGAGACCCCCAGAATTCTGGTTTCTAGAGAAAGCTGAAAGCTCTTCTCATGAAATCATTTCCCAGAACTCCAACTGAAGCCTGAGTGTGTGGCCATTGTCCAGGGCCAAACTGAGTCCTCCTGGGCTTCAGATGACAGTCTCTCTAGCTCCCGACAGACCAGATGAAGAGGAGATTCCAATGATAATGATAATAATAATGATGATGGAGGTACTTGGAAAGCTCTTACTATGTGCCAAGCACTGTTTTAACTGCTGGGGTAGATACAATTTAATCGGGCTGTACGTAGTGCCTGTTTCACACGGGTTTCACACTCGTAATCCCCGTTTTACAGGTGAGGTAACTGAAGCCCAAAGAAGTTAAGTTGCCCAAGGTCACGTGGTAGAGACAGGATTAGAATCTAGGTCCTTTGGACTTCCCAGGCTCGTGGTCTCCACTAAGCCACGCCACAGGCCTGTTTCCGGTGAGGGGCCAGAAAGTGAAAAACCTTTCCCCATGTCTCCGTCTGTGTCCTCCACGGCCAAAAGCAGCAGCCCTCTCCATCGGGACGGGGCGGGATGGAGGCTCGGATCCTGGAATTCACGAGGGCCTCCTCCCCAGCGCGGGAACCGGTGTGTGGTTACCTGGTCGGCAAACTGGGTCATGTAACGCTGCAATCTGGTCTGGTTGTCGGTCTGTTCACACAACTGGACCAAGATATCGAAGTCACAGTACTTCTCGGCCAGAGAGGCGGCCCACTGGTGCTGCCCCAGGTGAACTAGGAAATGCAGAGCGGAAGACAGCGAGCGAGGTGAGGGCCTGGGACAAGAGACCCGACACGAAACTGACACTCTACTGGAAGGGGGGGAATCACTCCAGTCATTTTAGGCGGCCATCCTGCCCACTTCGCGGCTCCCCCGCCTGACTGGCAAATTTCTGGGTTTCATTTCAGGCGCGGAGTACCGCGGCTCAGAGTTTATTCCAAATTAGGGGCCGAGGGGATCAGTCTCGTGTTGACTTTGGATTGTCACCTGGCACGGGGCCCAGGCCCCACAGCGGGTGCCCAGCACAGCGTGCCACACACACACCAGGTGCCCAGCAAATACCGTTGGATTTTCAGATCTCCTCAAGTGACCTGCCCGGCCAGGTTAAGGAGACACCGGGCACCTCGCCGCCCCCGGCCGGAAGAGCCAAGCACCAGGCTCGGACGCGGACACTCACGCAGAGGAGACAAGAGGTCCGACCGTCTCTGGGTATACTCCATTTCCAGAGTGCTGTATCGCTCCCGGTTGCCGGGCCCGTCCACCGACTTGAGCTGGGCGACGTAGCCGTCCAGGACGGAGTCTATCAGGGCCACCAGCTGCTCGGTCAGCATGCCACGCAGGTTGCTGTCCACCTGAGGATAGACGCCCTTCAGGACAATCTCGTGCTGGCGGATTATTGCTGTGCGGACCCCAGAGGGGCCGCTGGACGCTGGGAAGAAACACAGTTTGGTCAGGTGAACCCCGGCGCTAGGAAGCAGCATCCCCTCAGAGAACCACCCCCTGGCCGTTTGTCCCGTCGTCTCCCCTGATCCTGCCCTGGCTCCGAACACAAGAAGACCCCTCCCTCCATCCGCGGGTGACCTGAGGAGAAACCTCAGGGTCATTAGAGCCAGGGGAAATATTCCTGTCCCTGCCCCGACTTCCACTCCACTGGGGCGGGCCCGGGGCCTGGATGGGACCGGACTGAGAGGTCAGCCTCTGGAGCTGCCGGTCCAGCTGGGTGGACGACAGGCCCACGTCCAGCAGAGCCAACCCATAGTCTAGACTCTGGCTCATGTCTTCCTCCAGACCTCAGCACTCCCCACCTCCAAAGTCTCCCGACACCCCATCTCTTCCAAGCAGCCTTTTCCTGATTCATTTCTCCCCTCCCCTGGTCTTATCCCCCAAATTCCCACGTGAGCGCTCAATTCATACTTCTGTGCTCGCAGCCACCCAGGGCCCTGAGGTACCCCACACCTGTCCCTACAGTACCCACTTTCCTTCCTCCTCCCATCTGGAGCTGCATTTAGTGGCTGTCTCCCCAACTATGCCTGGCAGGGATTCCTTGGAAGGCAGGGATCAAGCGTTCAGAACAGAGTAGGCTCTCATTCATTCATTCAATCGTATTTATTGAGCGCTTACTGTGGGCAGAGCACTGTACTGAGGGCTTGGGAAGTACAAGTTGGCAACATATAGAGACAGTCCCTACCCAACGAAGGGCTCACAATCTAGAAGCTGTCAGTTCAACTACTGACAGACAGACAGATGGATTGCTCCCAGCAGCAGCGGCCCTTTCCTTACAGGCCCCCAGCGGACCAGCCCTGGAGTTCTAAGCCAAGGGAGCGGTCCGAATCCCACCCCAGTGCCCGCTTGGCCCGCGGTGTGGTGGGGGCAACTCTAGGGTTAAACAAAATACATATTTATTACTCTATTTATTTATTTATTTTACTTGTACATTTCTATCCTATTTTATTTTATTTTGTTGGTATGTTTGGTTCTGTTCTCTGTCTCCCCCTTTTAGACTGTGAGCCCACTGCTGGGTAGGGACTGTCTCTATGTGTTGCCAATTTGTACTTCCCAAGCGCTTAGTACAGTACTCTGCACATAGTAAGCGCTCAATAAATATGATTGATTGATTGATTGATTGATAGGGTGACTCAGGCCAAATCTGCAAACCTCTTCTAGGAGCCTCCGGGATTTGGGGAAGTTTGCCGACCAACCGGCTCGCTCTCTCTTACCTGTCCAAGGGACATACTCGGGCTCTTTGTCGGCCGGCACGTCCCCCGTGTACAAGGAACTCCGACTGTGGCGATACTGGCTGGCTGCATGGAGCATATCCTGGAAAACACGGGAAGCGCCATGGACCCCGGGGAGACACTAAGCATCCCAGGACGAGCCACATCCTGGGGGTGGGCGGTGGGGGAATTATCTGCTCAGGCTGAAGACGGGCCTCTCTCTCTCTCTCTCTCCCCGCCCTGAATACTGAACTACTGTTGGGTTTAGTATTTCATTTTCTAAAAGGGGAATAGGCCGACAGAAGTGGAGATTGAACGGGAAACCCCAAGTGAAATGGCCAGCTATCTATGGAGACGAGAAAACTTTGGAATTTGTCAATTTAGGAAAGGTCACGGACTTTAAGTTATTCTATTGGCACAAATGGTTCTGAGGTTAGAAATCTCCGCCCCTGCCACCCGGACAATAAGTCCTCACCCCCAACACATCCACACAACAGAAGGCCTACTCTCCTGGGCTTTGGCCCCCCGCCCAAGGGTACTTGTTAAGTGCTGTCAGGCACTATACTAAGCGCTGGGGTGGGTACAGGCTACTCAGGTTGGACAGCAGTCCGTGTCCCACGTGGGGCTCACAGTTTAAATCCTCATTTTACAGACAGGGTAACTGATGTCCAGAGAAGTTCAGTTGCTTGCCCAATGTCACACGGCAGGCAAATGCCAGAGCCGGGATTAGAACCCAGGTCATCTGTCTGACTGGGTCTGGGGAAAGGGGGCTTGCTGGTGATGAGGAGGGCTCATACCTTGAGGATACTGTTCACGCTGACCACCAGCTGGGCCCACTCTGCAGACTCCATGGGTGTTTCCTTGAGCACTCGCTCTTCCTCTTCCAGGAGGCATTCGAAGATGGTGTCTACCTGGGACACCTGAAAGGATGCTCGGGGTGGACATGGGCCCGGGGAGGCAACTCCACCACCTCAGCCAGGGCCACGGCAACAACCCGACAAAAACCGGCGGGCGTTTCTCAGACGCTCAGGCAGTCACCCCCCATCGCTCATTTCTCCTTTCCCCCTCAGAGGCAAGAGTCAAACGGCGGTCTCAGAAGGGCGCACGTTTTAACCTCTGTCCGGGATCGTTTTAACATCGGAAGCAGCTGCCAGACCACCGGAGGACTTTCTGAGAAGTCCGGGGAAAAAGGAACGGAGGCCCCGTAAAGCCGCAGGGTAGCGGGGAAGCACGGGTTCCTCCCACATCTCTCACAGGGCCAGCGGGCACAGCTGCGGTGGTGAGACAGAGCACCCCCGGCTCAGCGGCCTAGGCCTATCCTCCCAGGGCCCCTGTCCACATTCCTCTCCTGTCCCGGGCCGGCACAGGGATCAGTCCTCTCGGGTCCCATAATCACTTTCAGAAACCAGCAGCACTACCGGTGGCCCAGTGGAAGAGAACCATAGAGCACCTGGGTCCCGAAGACGGTCCGGTTCGACTCGCGAGAACCCAGGACGCGGGTCAGCTTGCTTTAGCCCAACTCCCAAGCCCCAGGGTCCCCCTACATCCCAATCTGTTTTACTGTACTCTCCCAAGTGCTTAGTACAGTGCTGTGCACACGGTAAGTGCTCAATGAACATGGCTGACTGCCTGTTCTCCGGGGTGCGAGTGAGCGTAGAGGCACGCAGACGCCCACACCCTGTCCTCCGAGGGAGGTGGCGGCCTTGTCCCACCTCTCTAAAGAAGACGTCCGCGGGAGTCAGGCTGGGTGGGACGTCACACTCCCTTTTGTTGAGAGCGATCAGCAGGGCCGTGTTGACCAGGTCCGGGAGGCGGGAGTGGTGGTTCTTGAGCACGATGGCCGTGGCCAGCTTTTCCGCGTGTTCACAGAGCAGCAGCCGCGTGGCCATGGGTGCCCCTCTCACTGGAAAGGTGCCGAGGCGCTCGAACAGGCCCATCTGGTTTGGAGCAAACACACGCTGAGGGAGGGGGGCAGGGATGGGGCCGCGGCGGGCCCTCCGAGGACCACTCTCCGACCTCCCTCTCCCTCCACCCACCTCTCCCGCTGGGGCAGCGGATGTGGGGGACCTGGTCTAGCCCCCAACCCCGAGATCTTTGGGTACTGAAGTCTGGGAAGTAGCATGGCCTAGTGGAAAGAGCTCAGGCCTGAGAGTCAGGAAACCTGGGTTCTCACCCTAGCTCTGCCACTTGCCTGCTTTGCGTCCTTGTTGTATTCCTCAACAAGACAACAGGGATTCAATACCTGTTCTCTCTCCCTCTCAGACCATCAGCCCCCTTAGACTATGATGGGCAGGGGACTTGGCTCTGCCTTGTTGATCCTATATGTACTCCAGTGTTGGGTACAGTGTTTGGCCCACAGTAAGTGCTACAACAAATCCCACCACCGTTCTGAGTATGATTCAGCCTGGACCAGTACTTGGTGGATAAAGTCCACGAGGAAGGAGTGGGCCTTCATCTTGTCTTCCAGCTGGTGCAGAAGAATGAGGGAAGTGTTGCTGAACCCGGCCGCTTCTGTTAACACAAACACACAAACCAACACGGAGTCACACACTGACTGCTGGGAGTCCCAGGCTCACGACCACATGGAAGAGACAACCATCTGGGCTCTGTCTGCAGCTCTTGGACTGTGGGCTCGGCCCCGGCTGAAACCTTCCCAGTCCACGCCCTGGCAACGGGGACCGGAGGGAGAGAAGTGGCTGTGAACAGCCAATCGGCCAACACAAATGGCAAATGGCAGAAACTTGGCAGTGGGCAGTTCCACACAAGAGTGCAAGGGTGCCCAGTGGGATGGACGGCAGGATCGGGAAGGTGAGGTGAGCACAATCAATGAAGTCTTCTCAAAGGAGGCATCTTTGAGCTCCGCTGGTATCAGCTCAGGGTGTCACACGGGGAGGCTGATGACCTCGCTCAGGAGCACCCAGGCAGGACAGGATTCCCAACAGGAGGCTCCCTCCCGCCTATTCTCCCGCCCATGAGTTCGTGGGGCGGTCGGAAAGCTCGGGGCTTAGGCGTGCTCCATCCCAAGAGGGCCAATTCCACAGTCCCGGCGGTGATGATGGGGGCCCCGACTCTGCCCCCGGCCTCACCCTCGGGGACCGACTCAGCCCAACGGGGGTCAGACGCCGGGTAGTCGTCCACTAGGTCCACGCTGATCTGGGTCACGGCCCTGTCCACTTCGGTCTCGGAGTCGGCGTCGGGGGAGAACAGCTCGTCCACCATGCTCTGGGCTTGTTCAAGATCTTTCCTGAGGGCCGATGAAACAGAAACAGGCCGGAATGGGTCAGTGGGAGGGGGGGAGAGAGAAAGAGAGAGAACTGCAAAACCGTCCTGCTCCTCAGTGATCACTGTGGACAAAACAAGTTTGAATTGGGCAGTGAGAACCCAAATCCTGGGCCTAGAAGCAGAGTGATATGAGAAAAAGAGAGAGCCTGCACACAGCCATAAAGGCTAGTGTGAGAAACGGCAGAAATTAAACAAAAAGCCTCTTTTCCCCCAAATGCTTTAGGCAAACTGAATCCGGAGCCGGGTGTGAAGGGAAGCGACCCCCACAGTGAGGCAGTGTGTCGTTTCTGCCAATTCCTGCTGCCCCCCGACTGGTCCATCACGACCGGTCCATCACGGACACTCCCCCGCCACCCCCCTGCCAACCGGGCATCACCTCCCGGGGCAGCAGGACACCGGCAGGACACATCACGGCTGCTTGAGAAACCCCCCCGGGGGTTAGAGCTGTCCCGCTGGCCAGCGAGGTGGGCCAACTGGCAAAAATGGGCAGATCCGTTTACGTGCTGCTCTTCCGAAGGTGGGTTCCACATCAGACGTCCCTTGAGGTCTGCTCCCCCGCCCCGCCCCACGTCTAGACTGAGCCCGTTGTGGGCAGGGACCGTCTCTGCTGCTGTACTGTACTTCCCAAGCGCTTAGTACACTGCTCTGCACACAGCAAGCGCTCAGTAAATACGACTGAATGAATGAATGGAGGGCCATACCTGCAGTACTGGAGGAAGGCCGCCTTTAGCAACTTGGTCTTATCTTCTTGGGAGACTGCATCTATCTTGGTGGTGGAATCCAGGAGGGAGGGCTGAAAATACAACAGGTCGGGGTTCGAAGGCCAAGTCAGCAGGGATTAAGTGGGGTTTAGCGGCATCTCCAGGTGCTTTTTTCAGCATTGTATTCAACCCCCCACCCCTTTTATTCACGCCCCCCTCCCAGCCCCACAGCACTTCTGTATATATTTGTAATTCATTTATTTATTTTAATGTCTGTCTCCCCCTCTAGACTGTGAGCTCCATGTGGTCAGGGAATGTGTCTGTTTATTGTTATATTGTACTCCCAAGCGCTTAGTACAGTGTTTGGTACACAGTAAGTGCTCCATAAATACTACCAAATGAATAAATGGAGGGCCCTGCGTCGCTTTCCTTCCATGGGTCTTGAAGTTGATGTTGCCTTTTTAGTTAGGCTAATAAAAAGCGTGCCTGCTTTTAACCAAGCACCTCCACTTATTCGAAGTCCCATCCACTATAAAATTTTACCATTGTTTCTCATCAGCTTGCAAACCATTACAAGTGTCTTTAAGGAGGGTGTCCACTATAAAATTTTACCATTGTTTCTCATCAGCTTGCAAATCATTACAAGTGTCTTTAAGGAGCGTGTTTATTTTCACCCGAGAACTCCTCGCTTTGGTATCCCCCTTCTCTGGGATGAGGGAGCGGAGAAGGAGGAGGGGACAGGATGAAAAGCAAAGCAGCTTTGGTCTTCGCCTGGCAGGACCAGACTTTACCTCAGGGTGTGGGCCAGCGACGGAAGAGGTGATGGAGTCCTCCACGTCCTCCGGCAACACGGATATGCTCTCCCGGGAAAGGATGGACACCAGCCCATTGTTTCTGGAGAAGAACACAGGCAGACCAGCACAGGATCCTGCTCCCAAAATTCCATCACCTGAGGGTGGAGAGTGAGGGGGAGGAGGAGACAGAGGGAGGGAGCTGCAGTGACTAACTGGTCTGAACAGAAGCAACTTGGTTCCAACTGGGGTGAAAGAAAGGCTGCCGCGGGAGGTCCGAGGGGTACGCCACGCGGCGGGGGCCGGCCCCCCGTGATCGTGAGGACCGAGGGTCCGTGAAACTTCGTAGACGGCCCCTCGGCCAGGGATAGTGCTGTTCCGCTCAATCGACGGCAACTAGTGCGCGGTTCTTAAGGTCCCAGGTTTTTAGATTTTCTTTAACGAGCACCTGAAGGGGCTCCTGCTTAAAATGGTCATTGGTATGAGCTACGGGCTTGCTCCGAGGCGCCTTTGGGGGTGGCGGGCAGATCGGGCCCAAGACCTCTGGCTGTCCGGCAGCCTTGGGGCTTTGTCTCCCACTTCCCTACCTGACTTCCAGCTACCCCGGCTGGGCAGTGGAGAGCAGATGGATGAGAAAAAAGGATTGCAGCAAAGGGTGTGACCTTTGGGCAAGAGGACCGTGGGATTCGTTGCTTCCACTGAACCACCGATTTCCTGTACATCTGCTCGGTGATTCTTGCCCCACTCTGTTCTGACCTCATTCTGCACCCTGCCCCGGTGCTCAGTACACCGCCCTACACGCTGTGTGTGCTCAACAAAAGTCCAACAGCCTGGCCCTCCAGGGAGCTCGCCTCTCTCTCTAGCCGCAGGGAGCCATGAGAAGTGACCACTGCCCCCCGGCCGTCCGCTTCGAGGCCAGTGGCTTTCAGTCTCCTACAGTCGGCCCAGGAAGTCTGCAGGCCAACAGGGGTTTCCCTAGGCTCAGTCGGAGCGGATGCTCAGTCCTATCGGAGCTCAGGGATTGTCTTCTTGAGCAGGAGGAGCCAACTCGGGACTAGGCAGGGTCCACTCATGAAGGCTCTCCACTCTTCCGCCCCCCAGGATGAACATTCCCATGGGACCAGAGAGCCGTGGGGATGGGGAAGGGGCACGGACTAGAGGAGAGTGGTGGTGTACCTTGAGCCTCAAAGAGGATTTTCTCTTGAGGCAGAGAACTTCTTCCAGTGCCAGTGGAGCAGGCGAAGACCGCGTTCTCCGTGTAGAGAAAAGCCCCCTGGGCTGAAGCGTCAGGTACCACCAGCCGGCACATCGCCGACTCTTCACCCTGGAAGAGTCCAGCAGGTCCAGATGAGCCGGGGATCCCAGAGCTGCGGCTGCCCGGTCCCCTGCCCATCCCAGACCCGTGGGAACCAAGTCCGATCCCTCCGGGTCCCCTCTCCCGGCGATGGGAGTGGATGGGGACACCCCACGGGAGTCCCGCTTTGCCTGGCGAGCGGCCCCACATCGCAGGCGAACCCCGGAATGGTTTCGGAGGGGAAGGGCCCTCCCCGCTCCCCTAAGGCGCCTCACCTGGAAGGGCGGGTTGAACTGAGTGACCTCCACAGTGACCTCGTCAGCCATCTGGTAGCCGGCGTCTTCCACCGTCACCAGGGTGTAGTACATGAGACACGGGCTGTCCCCCGGGTGCCAGGCCGCGGCCAGGATCACCAAGCCGTCGCTGCCCCCAGAGAAGAACCCCAAGGTGGGTCAGTGCCGGCGGCACGGCCGGGAGTGAGGCCGCTCGACTGGAGGGAGCGGCAGGGCATCAGCTCTGTACAAAGCTTCCACCCTCTGACTCCCAAGCCACAGTCCCTCCCATTAACTGTTAACTCGTTATGGGCAGGGAACACGTCTGCTAATTCTGTTGCATCTTACTTTCCCAAGCTCTTAGTACAGTGTTCTGCACATAGTAAGCGCTCAATAAATAGCATCGATGGATTAACGGGACAAGGTTTGTTCTAGGCAATCAAGCATTCAGATACCCTATCTTCCCATACACTTCCCCACATCCCCCCGTGAGCACCGCCTTACCAAGTTTGCTGCAAATCCAAATACTCCACGTTGACGCCACTTTTAATTCCTTCATAGTTGCTTTCCGATCCCTGTGGGGAGGCAGCAATGAACAACCAGGGCAGACCAACGGGACCCGAAGAAATGACCAGAGGCAACAGCTTTTCCCTTACCCAGATGGCGTCTGCAATGTTCTCCTTCAGGGCTCGGTTTACGTCCCAGCTGAGAGCCTGCCTTTCGGAGGAATCATCCATTTCCCACTTGTTGATGTTGGAGCTTGTGAGGGTGTAAAGAACCTCACGCTCTCGGTCCCAGAGGACACTGGAGAGCTATGGAAAAGTGAGGGGGGTCGAGAGAGATGGGAGGGAGGGAGGGAGAAAACAAAACACTCAGGCACCATTCCACTCCTCAGGGATGGCGTGGATTTCAATAAACTCTAATTTTCTAATTAAGTCACCTGTTGTAAATTTATCTTTATCATTATCATCAATGGTATTATATTCAGCGCTTAGGACAGTGCTCTGCACACAGTAAGTGCTCAATAAATACGATTGAATGAATGGATTTATTGAGCTCTTATTATGTGCACAGCACTGTACTGTTTGGGAGAGTATAATACAACAGTTTTCAGACTCACTCCCTGCTCACAACAAGCTTACAATCCAGGGGGGACACAGAAATCACTCTAACTTAAAGACAAGTACATAACGGCTGTAGGGCTAAGGGTGGGGGAAATAAAAAGCACTTAAAGGGGCACTTCTACCGTTGACGTCAGAGCCCACTATCAGCCCGACGACTCCTAAGTGGGTCCTGCTGCCCAGGGTTTACTCAGGTAGGGCAACGCGCTCTTCCTCACCGTTTTTTGAGGCATGCCAAAAATGGGACATCCCCTCCACCAGGCAATGGAAACACCAGCTGGGTCATTTTTGCAGTTCTCCCCGCCCTCCTCCCGGTTTAGGCCCTCCCCCGGCAACCGTTTTCTCCCGCCTTCCCCGGGCGGGAGCACTGACCATGACATCGCTGCTGGGAGAGAGGATCCCCAGGAGGGAGGAGACCCTCCTGCCAATCCCGGAAAGCACGCCCTGGCCCTGCGGGAGGGCGTGGTGGGGGATCTTGCCAGAGCCCTCGGGAAGCAGGCGGAAGAGCTGGCTCCCTGACGTGGCCAGGACGAAGCTTCCTCCCTGTGGAAGAGCAGAAGGTGCGGAGGGTTGGAGGGAGACGGCACCCCGCTTGGTGCACACAGTAAGAGAACGGAGCAGTGCCCACTCAACAGCCAGGAGGCACCTGAAGGCATTCAAAGAGAAGCCTTATTCATCATCGATCGTATTTATTGAGCGCTTACTGTGTGCAGAGCACTGTACTAAGTGCTTGGGAAGTACAAGTTGGCAACATATAGAGACAGTCCCTACCCAACAGTGGGCTCGCAGTCTAAAAGAGATGGGAAAGGAGGAGGAAAGGAGATGGGAAAGGAGGAGGAAAGGAGATGGGAAAAGAGGAGGAAAGGAGATGGGAAAGGAGGAGGAAAGGAGATGGGAAAGGGGGAGGAAAGGAGATGAGAAAGGAGATGGGGAAGGAGGAGGGAAGGAGAAGGGAAAGGAGGACCAGTACTTGGTGGATAAAGTCCACGAGGAAGGAGTGGGCCTTCATCTTGTCTTCCAGCTGGTGCAGAAGAATGAGAGAAGTGTTGCTGAACCCGGCCGCTTCCTCGGGGACCGATTCAGCCCAAAAGCAACTGGCCAGACAGACTTAGCCACTTCCATGAGTGATTTTTTTTTTGTTTTTTGGAAAAGCTTTGAGTCAAAATGGCCATCAAGAGAAAGCCTTTCAAAACTGGCTAAGAAGGGCAATCCACTTCATGCTGTCAGAGAACTACTTCAGTGAGCGTACATGTCCTGGTAGGCCCTGCTTCCACTTGGCTTCCACTCCCAGGTCTGTCACTGGCTACTGGGGGGTGGTGGGGACCTCGGCCAAGTCACTGAACCCCTCCGGGCCTCAGTTTCCCCCACCTGTCAAGAGGAGATGAGTCCCGCCTTTCCCTATCTTATAGAGATATTATGAGGACAAGAGAGTCCCGCCTTCCCCTATCTCACAGAGATATTATGAGGACAAGAGAACTGTGACCGTGCTTTGGAAAGTTCAAGGATCCAGACAAATCTGAGGTAGTATCGTTAATGGGGCTTTAGAAAGAAACAGGGAGTCGTCTCTTAATAGAAATTACCGTCCTCTACAATTCTTCCTCAAATGTAAATCTCTACAGAACATAAAATGGGCTTTGAAGAATTCCCCGGGCTGCCAATATTTACTGAGCGCTCCCTGCATGAAGAGCTGAGCACTGGGAGAGAACAATAAACAGAAAATAAACAATAAACAGAAAAGCTCCCCACCTTCTGGAAGCTTACAGTCTGCCAGACCTCCAGATTTTAATTGGAGATATTCCAAGTAAATGAATACACAGTGCATGATGATTATGTTTATGGTATTTGTTAAGTGTGTGTCCAGCACTGTCCTGAATGCTGGGGTAGATATAAGTCAATCAGGTTGGATGTCGATCCTATCTCACACGTGGCTCACAGTGTAAAAGGATGAAAAGGATCACCCTTTACAGGCTTGACCTTTTTAAATGGTATGCATTTCATTTTTACAAACAAACCCTGTCCCCCTGCCGACCCCAACCGCTCCAAGCACTAGGAATGTGAGGTACTCAGTTGACGAAACTGGTCAATGCTCAGGAGGAAAATTAAACTTTAAAAAAACAAAAACAACGCCCAAAAAAGCAGTTGCTGCACTGCACACTCAGAGACAGCCTCCAAGGCGGGGATTTCCCACCTGGCCACAGGTCTATAATACCCGGAACAAAGAGCACGTGTGAAACCACTTGGCTGTTTCCCATTTTCCATCTCCAAACTCAGGCTAACTTTTGTACCACGTGTTTTTGTCATTTCTCTCCACTGGTCTGATCTGGCAATTGTACTCTAACACGCAAGGATGAGAAATGATTTCGTTAGAGGCCCAGAGAGTCAAAAATAATCGGTCTCCAAACCAAGGCCAAGTACTGATCCCTTCGAAAGTGGGGTCTGACCACGTCCCCACCCTGTGCGATGCCCTCTTGATTCTCTTCAGCCCGGGTGTCTCAGCCCGCACCCATGGGGGGAGAGGAGCTACACCTGCTGTCAACCTCAGGCCCCTGGAAACAAAGTGCGTGCACGCCTGTTTATGTGTGTGCATGTGAGGGGACGGGGGCAATGACGGGGAGAGGACACCCACCCAGCGTCCTGGGAAAGACTCCTCCACCCCCAGCGAGGGGAGGTGGGGAGTCTGGGCCCGCCCGTCACCCCTGCCACCAGCTCGGGAAGGAAGCCTTCCACTGCTCTGTAGTGACAGAGGGGACTCATGGCCTTGGAAGTCCAGGAGCCTCCACTGGGAGATACCGATGGGGACAGAATTAGTGGGCTAAGGCCATCTCCTACATACGAGTCCCCGAAATTGATTTCTTACAGCACAAACTCAAAACAGGGAACCAGCACAAGGAGCCCGTCTCCCTGCTTCTCCCCAAAATACACAAAGCCAGCCCGGAGACACTGCCGCGCTCCCGTGATTCCCCTGACCGTGACACAGGGAACCGGCACAAGGGAACGCGCAGCGCCCCGAGGAACCCACCTTCACGGCCGTCAGAAAGCTGCAGGTCCGGTCAGCCCCTCCCAAGTCGATGACGGTCTCCGTGAAGGACCCCTCGTGCCCGAGGCTGGGCCAGTAGCGAACGGCTCCTTCTCGGGTGGCAGCCATCACGGCCACGGACTGGAAAGGGAATCGGGACAGGAGTCAAGGCCGACGGGCCGGGGCACGAACGAGGGGTGCCACACTCTCCTTTCAGAGAGAAAAATAAGTGGGTGTTTCCAAATGGCTCCAAAATCTCCACACACAAAGCAAACCACCCACCCCACCTTTCTGGGTTTGGGGGCAGAGGGAGAGAGGAAAAAGATATGCACAGTTTCTACGAAAAGATGAGCTTTAATCAATGATAATAATGATGATGAGGATGATGATACTTATTAAGCAGTTGCTATGTATATGACACTGAATAAATACAATCAATCAACTGTATTTATTGAGCGCTTACTGTGTGCACAGCACTGTATTAAGCGCTTGGGAAGTACAAGTTGGCAACATACAGAGACAGTCCCTACCCAACAGTGGGCTCACAGTCTAGAAGGGGGAGACAGAGAACAAAACCAAACATATTAACAAAATAAAATAGAATAGATATGTACAAGTAAAATAAATAGAGTAATAAATATGTACAAACATATATACATATATACAGGTGCTGTGGGGAAGGGAAGGAGGTAATGGGGTGATGGAGAGGGGGACGATTATGAGATTGGGCAAAGTTTCTCTTCTACACAGTGCTCACAATTTCACATCATCCCCATTTTACGGAGGAAGAAACCGAGGCCCAGGGAGGTTAAGTAGACTGTGAGCCCACTGTTGGGTAGGGACCATCTCTATATGTTGCCAACTTGTACTTCCCAAGCGCTTAGTACAGTGCTCTGCACACAGTAAGCACTCAATAAATATGATTGATTGATTGATTGATTGCCCCAGGCCCCACTTCAGGCCACCGGCAGGGCTGGGATTAGAAGCCAGGTTTCCTGACTTCCAGCCGTGGGCTTCTCCCGCTAAACCACTCTGCCTCTCAATTTCTGTTCAATTTAACTCTTCCAGGTGTAGAAACCATGGCGCTGATCAAATGGGTGGTGGGAGGGATGGAAAACCTCAAAGCACAACTGAATTGAGGCGCTGCTCCCCGAAGTCACCATTTAGCCCCTCCTTACACTGAAAGAGAATTCTTTCCCCATTGCTCCAACTCCTGCCCATAGCAGAAGGGGGATTGGAGCAAGGAGCTTTGCTGTCCTGTCTCACCATCTTTCTTCTGGGCCCATCCGGTACCGGGCCCAACCTGGCTGAGCCGTGCAGGGCTCCACTTTGACCCGACCACCAAGACCGAAGGGCAGGAGGGGAGCCTGGAAGAGGCGGAGGGGGGGGTCTTCCGGGCCCGCGGCTCACCTGAGCAGAGGGGGCTTCCCCCGGAGGGGCCGGGCAGGAGAGGGCCACCAGGTCGGCATTCCAGTCCAGATCACTGGGCGGCAGCTGGAGTTCTTTGCAAACCGAGAGCTGCGAGGGAACAGACACGTGAAAATGCTCCCTTCTGAAACATCTCCACGGCCAAACTGGGGCCACCCCCCCAATTTAAAGCCGGAAAAGCACTCTCCTCTAAAGCCGGGCCCCTCTCCACCGGCTGGTTCCCCCTGCTCACCGAGGCAACACCATCACCCTGATCTTGGGAGAAGAAGTGGAGGAGAGGTCGGCGGTGAGAGAAAGGTAGAGGAGTGAGAGGCTGGGCTGCAATAGGAAATCAGGAAGGTAAAATAGGAGGAGGCAAAGTGACTGAGTACTCTGAGTGCAAGGAGGCTGATGCAGCTCTCTCCATCCCCCCATCTTACCTCCTTCCCTTCACCACAGCACCTGTATATATGTATATATGTTTGTACATATTTATTACTCTATTTATTTATTTTATTTGTACATATCTATTCTATTTATTTTATTTTGTTAGTATGTTTGGTTTTGCTGTCTGTCTCCCCCTTTTAGACTGTGAGCCCACTGTTGGGTAGGGACTGTCTCTATATGTTGCCAATTTGTACTTCCCAAGCGCTTAGTACAGTGCTCTGCACATAGTAAGCGCTCAATAAATACAATTGATGATGATGATGATGATGATCTTGTAACCTCCCCGCCCCTCCTCAGCTAAACCCTGAACGCCCAGCCCCTCAGCTGTGTGGGACGGCAGGTCAGCTGGGGTCCACGTACCGTCAAACTCACAAAAAGCCCATCACGCTTCGGGTTGAAGCCTGGAACTAGGGCCCTCAAAACACGGCGCTAAAAGCCCCCGATCCGGCCACTACGGCCCCTCAATCTGGGCCGCAAGCTCAGAGAGTCTTTGCTTTACAGCATTCAGCAAGAGAAATGTGGATTCATTCAATCGTATTTATTGAGCGCTTCCTTTGTGCAGAGCAGATCTCAAAGGCTCGTCGGGAAACGACCACACCTCTGCATTTATTAAGAGCGCCGGCTCCGTGCTGGGCGCCGGGACCATTGGGTCAGCAGGGGAGGCCCCTGCCCTGCTCAGGACTCACCGTCCCAATCCTGCTGTCTCACAGCACAATGCTCACGGGCTGCCCTTCTCTGACGCCCACGGTCCCAAACCGGGGACACCGCCCCACCCGCCACCCGCCTCGGTCCCGCTAGCCTCTGACATACCTTTGCCACCGAAGACTGACCGATTTTCCAGACGATAAGTCGCTCTTTGCACACGAGCCAGGCCCAGCCACTCTCGTCGACGCAGGCCGTCAGCTGGTCATCAACTGAGGAGAGCGACACAGGCCCAATTCGCCTTGGGTTTGGCCGGAAGCTATCCCAAGGAATGCTTTCAAACAGTCTTTCCCGAAAGAAGTCCGTGAGCTTTCATTTCCAAAGGCAGGGAGAGCAGCAACTGCCTCAGCCCTACCGGGTGCGGCTCTGGCTCACGCTGGTGCTGCTCGTTGTCAGGGGATGAGCCAGGCTCCCCGCCCCAGGCCCCCCACGCAGAGTGGGGAGGGAATACAACCGTTGCTCTGGCCCCGCCTGGGCTGCTGATCTGGGCCTCCTCTCCTTTCCTAGGAAGCCCTTTGGGTCCCTGGGGAATCACAGTCACCGGCCCCGAGCAAGGGCTGGTCCTGGGATGGTACAAACGGTCCCAGAAACCTCACCATCACCAGCCCCGACACGGATGGAACCCAAAATACTCCAAAAACCCCACTCTTGCCCATATTTCAACCACCTCCTAACACATCGCAAAACGGATGTCTTTGAGTTTGAGCACCGAGTCGTAAACTGTGGAGAGCCGGAGGGAGGAAGAGGAGCGAGAGAGCCGGAATACTCCGTAAACTGGATATCACATCCTCGCTGGAGCTGCCTAGACCTTTGGGTGAGCTCTTGTTGGACCCATCAATGGTGTTCGCTGAGCATTTCCTACGCCCAGAGCACTGTACTAAGCATCTGGGAGAGTACCGTACCAAAGAATTAGTGGTCACGTTCGCTCTCCTATAATGAGCTTACAGTTTAGACTCGAGGTGAAGCAATCACTCTTCTCCAGCAGTCAGGAGACCTGGGTACTAGTGCCACCTGTGACACCAGCCTCCTGTGTAACCTTTGGTGAGTCACACAACCTCCCTGGGCCTCCTTCTCCTTCCTCCCCCAGAGAAGGGGGAGAACACTCCCTGCCGCACCCCCTCATTCAACATGGGGTTGGGGGGAGGGAACGCACAGGAAGGGCAGAACAAGGCGGCTTTTGGAAAAATAAGAGCATCACACAAATCCAAGGTCCTATCATTCCTCAAGGAAAACGGGACTGAATTTTCTCCTTGCCCCCCTCACCCCTGGAAAAAGGCCCTTGTTATCACCAAGTTACAGTAACGACAACCTCATTCACACCTACTCAGCCTTCCTGTCCCACCATCGACTCCAGGCCCACGTCCTCCCCCGGGCCTGGAATGCCCCCAATCCCTCTGCCCCTCCGCCAAGCTAGCTCTCTTCCTCCCTTCAAGGCCCTACTGAGAGCTCGCCTCCTCCAGGAGGCCTTCCCAGACTGAGCCCCTTCCTTCCTCTCCCCCTCGTCCCCCTCTCCATCCCCCGCATCTTACCTCCTTCCCTTCCCCACAGCACCTGCATATATGTATATATGTTTGTGCATATTTATTACTCTATTTATTTTACTTGTACCTATCTATTCTATTTATTTTATTTTGTCAGTATGTTTGGTTTTGTTCTCTGTCTCCCCCTTCTAGACTGTGAGCCCACTGTTGGGTAGGGACTGTCTCTAGATGTTGCCAGCTTGTACTTCCCAAGCGCTTAGTACAGTGCTCCGCACACAGTAAGCGCTCAATAAATACGATTGATTGATTGATTTCCCAGGGACGCGGAAAAAGACAGGGCAAGACCTACCTTCGGCCATCGCCAGGGCTTCCATGACTTTAACGGGGAGGGAGGAGCCAAACGTCTTTATGTCGTAATTGGCCGTCTCGCCGACTGACTGGTGCTGTCCAGTTCTCGTGGGGGTGCCTCTAAAAGAGAAGGAGGGACAGCACTGAGTGACCGGCCCTTTGGGTGCATTGCACTGTACTGAGAGCTTCAGAAAGTACAGACTGAACCCCCTTTTTCCTCTCCTCCTTCCCCTCCCCACAGCACCTGTATATGTTTGTACAGATTTACTAATTTGTTTTAATGATGTGCTTCTAGCTTTACTTCTATTTGTTCTGACGACTTGACACCTGTCCGCGTGTTTTGTTTTGTTGTCTATCTCCCCCTTCTAGACTGTGAGCCCACTGTTGGGTAGGGACCGTCTCTAGATGTTGCCAACTTGGACTTCCCAAGCGCTTAGTACAGTGCTCTGCACACTTGTCCGCGTGTTTTGTTTTGTTGTCTGTCTCCCCCTTCTAGACTGTGAGCCCGCTGTTGGGTAGGGACCGTCTCTAGATGTTGCCAACTTGGACTTCCCAAGCGCTTAGTACAGTGCTCTGCACACAGCAAGCGCTCAATAAATACGACTGAATGAATGCAGGGCAAGAAAGGGACCCCACGGGGGGAAGCAGCCTGGCTCGGTGGAAAGAGTGGAGTCAGAGTTCATGGGTTCGAATCCCGGCTCGGCAATTGTCAGCTGTGTGACTTTGGGCCAGTCACTTCACTTCTCTGGGCCTCAGTTCCCTCATCTGCAAAATGGGAATTAATCAATCAATCAATCGTATTTATTGAGCGCTTACTGTGTGCAGAGCACTGTACTAAGCGCTTGGGAAGTCCAAGTTGGCAACATCTAGAGACAGTCCCGACCCGACAGCGGGCTCACAGGCTAGAAGGGGGAGACATATATATACACACACACATATGTATGTATATACATATGTGTATATATATGTATGTATATATGTATGTATGTATATATGCACATATACATACATATATGTATCTATGTTTGTATGTATTTATTACTTTATTTATTTATTTTACTTGTACATATCTATCCTATTTATTTTATTTTGTTAGTATGTTTGGTTTTGTTCTCTGTCTCCCCCTTCTAGACTGTGAGCCCACTGTTGGGTAGGGACTGTCTCTAGATGTTGCCAACTTGGACTTCCCAAGCACTTAGTCCAGTGCTCTGCACACAGTAAGCACTCAATAAATACGATTGATTGATTGAGACAGACAACAAAACAAAGCATATTAACAAAATAAAATAGAGTAATAAATCAATCAATCATATTTACTGAGCACTTACTGTGTGCAGAGCACCGGACTAAGCGCTTGGGAAGTCCAAGTTGGCAACACAGAGACACGGTCCCTACCCAGCTCACAGTCTACAAACATATTTATTTCGTTAATATGTTTGGTTTTGTTCTCTGTCTCCCCCTTTTAGACTGTGAGCCCACTGCTGGGGAGGGACCGTCTCTAGATGTTGCCAACTTGAACTTCCCAAGCGCTTCGTCCAGTGCTCTGCACACAGTAAGCGCTCAACAGAGAAGCAGCGTGGCTCAGTGGAAAAAGCCCGGGCTTTGGAGTCAGGGGTCATGGGTTCAAATCCCGGCTCCACCACTTGTCAGCTGGGTGCCTTTGGGCAAGTCACTTCACTTCTCTGGGCCTCAGGTCCCTCATCTGGAAAATGGGGATGAGGACTGGGAGCCCCCCGTGGGACAACCTGATCACCTTGTAAATTCCCCAGCGCTTAGAACAGTGCTCTGCACATAGTAAGCGCTTAATAAATGGCATTATTATTTATTTATTTTATTTATTAATAAATGCGATTGATTAATATATATACGTGAGCCCCCCCGTGGGACAACCTGATCACCTTGTGTTCCTCCCCCCAGTGCTTAGAACAGTGCTCTGCACATAGTAGGCGCTTAACAGATGCTATCATTTGGGAAGCATTGTGGCTCAGTGGAAAGAGCCCGGGCTTTGGAGTCAGAGGTCATGGGTTCAAATACCGGCTCCACCACTTGTCAGCTGTGTGACTTTGGGCAAGTCACTTCACTTCTCCGGGCCTCAGTTCCCTCATCTGGAAAATGGGGATGAAGACTGTGAGCCCCCCGTGGGACAACCTGATCACCTTGTAACCTCCCCAGGGTTTAGAACAGTGCTCTGCACATAGTAAGCGCTTCATAATTGGCATTATTATTTATTTGTTTTATTTATTAATAAATACGATTGATTGATTGATACTGATTGATTTCTCTGTCTCCCCCTTTTAGACTGTGAGCCCACTGTTGGGTAGGGACTGTCTCTATATGTTGCCAATTTGGACTTCCCAAGCGCTTAGTACAGTGCTCTGCACACAGTAAGCGCTCAATAAATACGATTGATGATGACGATGGATATATACATGAGCCCCCCGTGGGACAATCTGATCACCTCGTATTCCTCCCCGCAGTGCTTAGAACAGTGCTCTGCACATAGTAAGCGCTTAACAAATGTTATCATTTGGGAGGCAGTGTGGCTAAGTGGAAAGAGCCCGGGCTTTGGAGTCAGAGGTCATGGGTTCAAATCCCGGCTCCGCCAACTGTCAGCTGGGTGACTTTGGGCAAGTCACTTAACTGGGCCTCAGTTCCCTCATCTGGAAAATGGGGATGAGGACTGTGAGCGCCCCGTGGGACAACCGGATCACCTTGTAACCTCCCCAGGGTTTAGAACAGTGCTTGGCACATAGTAAGCGCTTAATAATAATAATAATAAGAAGAATAATAATAATGTTAGCATTTGTTAAGCGCTATGTGCAAAGCACTGTTCTAAGCGCTGGGGGGAATACAAAGTGATCAGGTTGTCCCATGTGGGGTTCACAGTCTTCATCTCCATTTTACAGATGAGGGAACTGAGGCTCAGAGAAGTGACTTGCCCAAGGTCACACAGCAGACATGTGGCGGAGCCGGGATTCGAACCCATGACCTCTGACTCCAAAGCCCGGGCTCTTTCCACCGAGCCACGCTGCTTAGCAAATACCATCATTATCATTGTTATTATTATTATTATTATTATTATTAGAAGGGGAGTGTTCCGAGGGAGGGGGCCTCCCCACTTCCGCTTCCGGCGCCCCCCGGTCCGTCGGTCCGCCCGTCCCCCCCCCCCCACCTCGCCGGGCCTCACCGCGCGCTGAGGGAGCCGCCGCCGCCGCCGCCGCCGCCGCCGCGGCGCCCCCCCGGCGAGAAGACGGACAGCCCCGGGCCCCCGGCGGCGGGGCCCAGCGCCAGGCTCTTCCGTCCGGGCGGCCGCGGCGCCGACGCGGGACCCCGCCGGGGCCCGGGGCCCGGGGGACGCGGAGACGCCGAGCCCGCGAACATGGCGGACTCCTCGGGCCGAAAAGCCGGGGCGCCCCGCGGCGACGTCAAACGCCCGCGACGGCCCGCAAGGAGCCAGTGCGCAGGCGCCCTCGGCGCTACGGATGCAAATGAGCGGGTGGGCGGGGCCACCCATCCCTTAGTGACCGGAGGGGGGGAGAGACATCCCGCGCGGAGCCAGTTGCGCAGGCGCCGTCGGCGCTCCGGATGCAAATGAGAGGGTGGGCGGGGCCACCGGTTCCTTCGTGACGGGAGGGGTGGAGAGACATCCTCACCGTATCTCGCTCTCGCCTGTCCCGCCATCGACCCCCGGCCCACGTCCTCCCCCGGGCCTGGAATGCCCCCAATCCCTCTGCCCGTCCGCCAAGCTCGCCCTCTTCCTCCCTTCAAGGCCCTACTGAGAGCTCACCTCCTCCAGGAGGCCTTCCCACACTCAGCCCCTTCCTTCCTCTCCCCCTCGTCCCGTTCTCCATCCCCCCATCTTACCTCATTCCCTTCCCCACAGCACCTGTATATATGTATATATGTTTGTACATATTTATTACTCTATTTTATTTGTACATATCTATTCTATTTATTTTATTTTGTTAGTATGTTTGGTTTGTTCTTTGTCTCCCCCTTTTAGACTGTGAGCCCACTGTTGGGTAGGGACTGTCTCTATATGTTGCCGATTTGTACTTCCCAAGCGCTTAGTACAGTGCTCTGCACATAGTAAGCGCTCAATAAATACGATTGATGATGATGATGATGATGATGATGAGCCAGTTGCGCAGGCGCCGTCGGCGCTCCGGATGCAAATGAGTGGGCGGGGCCACCGACTCCTTCGTGACGGGCGGGGGGGAGACATCCCGTTCGGAGCCAGTTGCGCAGGCGCCGTCGGCGCTTCGGATGCAAATGAGTGGGCGGAGCCACCGACTCCTTCATGACGGGGGGGTAGACATCCCGCGCGGAGCCAGTTGCGCAGGCGCCGTCGGCGCTCCGGATGCAAATGAGTGGGCGGGGCCACCGATTCCTTCGTGACGGGAGGGGAGGGGGAGACATCCCGGGCGGATCCACTTGCGCAGGCGCCGTCGGCGCTCCGGATGCAAATGAGTGGGCGGGGCCACTGCGGGAGGGCGGGGCCTGTCATTCATTCATTCAATCGTATTTATTCATCATCATCAATCGTATTTATTGAGCGCTTACTGTGTGCAGAGCACTGGACTAAGCGCTTGGGAAGTCCAAGTTGGCAACATATAGAGACGGTCCCTACCCAACAGTGGGCTCACAGTCTAGTTTAATCATCATCATCATCATCATCAATCGTATTTATTGAGCGCTTACTATGTGCAGAGCACTGTACTAAGCGCTTGGGAAGTACAAATTGGCAATATATAGAGACAGTCCCTACCCAACAGATGATATGTGTATTGTGTACTCACCTGGGTTTTTTTCTCTCCCTCATCTTTGTGGGAATTTAAATTTGGGGGAATTAAAAATTTTTCTAAATACTTAAAAAAAAATTAATCTGTGCATTCCGCTCCATTTCCCCTCCTTCCTCACCACTTCTGTCCTCACCCATCTCCATGTTTTATTCTCATCGGTCTCTCGGTATGTGCCGCTCTTTGTTTCTTACTGATTTTCTCCCCTCTCCAACTGCTGTAGCCCAGGTGTGCCTGTCCTCTCTCCCTCCAGCTTTCCAGCTCTTTTTTTATTCCATTTATTCTATTTTTAATCCACTGAGCTTCGGGCAGCCTAGTGAGCAGGATCCAGAGTCATCCCTCGAATGTGGGGCCCGGAACATTTCTCGTGGCCAGATGTGAGCTGGAAAGCCGCCACGATCCTTTTCTGGGGCCCCCTAGATTGTAAGCTCGTTGTGGGCAGGGAATGTGTTTATTGTTACACTGTACTCTCCCAAGCACTTAGTACAGTGCTCTGCACACAGTAAGCGCTCAATAAATACGATTCAATATGAGTCTGCACCTGGGAGTGGTCTGGCCGGGCGTGCCATCGGGAAGAGAAGCCCTGGCCAGACCCGGATCATCCCGGAGGGCTGGGAAAGGGAATTCTGAGCCATCCCAGTTCCGTCGAGCTTGACCCGAGTCGACCTGGCCCAAGCAGGTGGACCGGAGTTGCTCCCATCTGGGGCTGGGCTCCCCACACCCCACTCTCCCCTTCACCTTTGAGGGGGACCTGACTGAGCTTAGTACAGTGCTCTGCACACAATAAGCGCTCAATAAATACGATTGATTGATTGATTGATTGCAGAATGAGGCCGATGGAGGCAGAGTTGGCCCCCACCTACCCTGGGGACGTGTGAGAAGCCCCTCGCTCAGACCCGAAGACTGCAACCAGTTCTCCTAGTTGTTCTCCCCTCTGGGCAGCCATGAGCGATTGGGGGATGGCAGGAGTAGTGGCACTCAGCCCCACTGCTCACCAGAAAAATAGCAAACCTGGGCAGGGTCGCTGGGAGACGGCACGGTGGAGAACACTGTGTGGACCTCATCTCCCTTCTCTCCTTCTCCAGCCCAGCCCGCACCCTCCACTCCTCCACCGCTAATCTCCTCACCGTTAGGCCTCGTTCTCGCCTGTCCCGCCGTCGACCCCCGGCCCACGTCCTCCCCCTGGCCCGGAATGCCCTCCCTTTGCCCATCCGCCAAGCTAGCTCTCTTCCTCCCTTCAAGGCCCTACTGAGAGCTCACCTCCTCCAGGAGGCCTTCCCACACTTAGACCCCTCCTTCCTCTCCCCCTCCTCCCCCCTCCATCCCTTCCCCACAGCACCTGTATATATGTATACATGTTTGTACGTATTTATTACTCTATTTATTTTACTTGTACATATCTATTCTATTTATTTTATTTTGTTAATATGTTTTGTTTTGGTCTCTGTCCCCCCGTTCTAGACTGTGAGCCCACTGTTGGGTAGGGACCGTCTCTATATGCTGCCAACTTGGACTTCCCAAGTGCTTAGTACAGTGCTCTGCACACAGTAAGCGCTCAATAAATACGATTGATTGATTGATTGATTGATTGGACATGCATTTAGCGGCCCTGGAGAGAGGCGAAACACAGTGGAATGCCCCCTAGGCCACCTGATTTCTGGGAGACACGGAGAGTTGGGCCCAGCGTGTGTGGAGACTGGCGATCTTAAGGGGAGAGCAGCCGGCTCGGGCCTCCCTCCTCCCGTGGGGAGATTTGGGACGGTCAGCAATGGCCACCGTACCCAGAACCTGGGCCGCCCCAAGAGCAAGCGGAGGAAGTGGATGGCTCAGTGGAAAGAGCGCGGGCTTTGGAGTCAGAGGTCATGGGTTCAAATCCCGACTCCGCCACTTGTCCGCTGTGTGACTTTGGGGAAGTCACTTCACTTCTCTGTGCCTCAGTTCCCTCATCTGTAAAATGTGGATTAAGACTGTGAACCCCCCGTGGGTCAACCTGATCACCTTGTAACCTCCCCTGCGCTTAGAACAGTGCTTTGTACATAGTAAGTGCTTAATAAATGCCATTATTATTCAGCGCTTAGAACAGTGCTTTGCACATAGTAAGCCCTTAATAAATGCCATTATCATCATCAACAAGTGGGACGAAGCGGGCCGTACCCCGGAGACCCAGGGTGCGAACCGGGGAAGAAGGAGCTTGAAAGCAGTTGCAGTGCCAAAACTCATTTAGAAATTCATTATAATTATTATTAAAGTGGAATTAAAAGGTTATGAGCACATCTCGGTCTCAAAACAATATTTTGGGCATATTGGAAAAATATATAACATTTATTTTAGAGGATTTAAATACTGCTCCAGCTCTATCCTCCAAGTTGGATTTCCACGGCGGATGGCCTTGGCTTTAGGGTCTCAGAAAGAACGTGCACAACGCTCCATTGGGCTCTGCCACATGATGCCCTTCCCCCAGGGCAGTCGATCCGGGCTGTGAGAGCTTCCCAGTCTGAGCCTGGAGCCGGACCCGGAGGAGGTCGGGGACAGGCTGGGATCTCGGTCCTGAGGACGGCGGGTGAGTTGGCCCGGAGTTGGACTTCCAAGAAGGACGGCTGCAGGTTGGGGAGCTGGGAGCGTGGAGCCGGGCCCCGCGGAGGCCAGACACAGGCCTGGACTCGGGCCCCGAGGAGGAGGACAGAGGCAGACTCGGGTCCGAACCCAAAGCCTGGGCCAAGAGCTGGTCGTCGGAGGGGGCAGCGGGTGGTTGGAATCTCTCCTCCCACCACACCTTTTACTGGGAACGGCCCGCCACCCTCGGGAACCAGGGACCCCCTTGCTCCTGCCCCCCGTCGTCCGCCGACAGGAAGGTTTGCTTCCTCACCAGGCTGCTGTAGACGCCGTTGGGGTTGGAGAGAAGTTGGTCGTGCTTCCCTCGCTCGATGATCTTGCCCTGACTGAGCACCGCCACCACAGAGGCTTTCTTAATGGTGGACAGGCGGTGGGCGATGACCAGCACCGTCCGTCCTTCCATGAGCCTCTCCAGTGCTTCTTGGACTACCGTCTCGTTCTCGGCATCCAGGGCGCTGTCGCCGCAGACACATACAAACACACACAGACGTGTTAGCGACCAAAGTCCAGGCCCTGGGCCTAAACTGCCAGGCAAAGCCCACCTGCACCCCAGAAACCATGGAAGGTTCTGGCCTGAAGGACGCTTTAGGTACAAGGTGCCCTGGGGACCGTCTCTCTGCAACCCTTTTCACCCCGTAGCTTGGAGGAAAACGAGCAAAGTCTGGGGGACTCTCCTTCACCCAGTGGAGGCAGAGTGGGGCTGAGTGATGCCCCAAAGGGGTGGCTCAGATGGGATCAGTCACTTAGCCCGGGGCACCCTGCAAGTCGGGCCTGTGGTCCTCCGGCCCCCTACCACCATCCACCGATGGGATTCTGCAGGCCCTTGCCAGGGAAGCCCCGGCTGCCCATTGCCGGGACAACACGGATGCCTTTTTCCTTTACCTGGTTGCTTCATCTAGCAGAAGAATCCTGGGATTCTAGAAGAAGAGGAGGAGGAAAAATCACTGAAGTAGGAAACACACGGGATCTACGGGACGGACTCCGAAGCCTGCTGGAAGTGCCTGACTTGGGAAAGAGAGCCTCTCCTCCAGTGGTCACAGGCCTCTGATTTCCCCAGACCCCTTCCACAAAGTTGGTCGATGGAGCGATCACTCAATTACTGCCCCCGCGCCAGCCCTGAAAGGCACACACTATTGTGCCCATCTTACAGAGATGGACACCGAGGCCTGGAGAGGGTCCGTGACTTGCCCCAGGTCACCCAGCGGGCCAGGGGCGGAGCTGGGCCTCGAGCCCCAGAGCTCCGTGCCCAGACCCCCGGCCCACGTCCTCCCCCTGGCCTGGAATGCCCTCCCTCCGCACATCCGCCAAGCTAGCTCTCTTCCTCCCTTCAAAGCCCTACTGAGAGCTCACCTCCTCCAGGAGGCCTTCCCACACTGAGCACCCTCCTTCCCCTCCCCATCCCCCCCCACCTTACCTCCTTCCCCTCCCCACAGCACCTGTATATATATGTTTGTACAAATTTATTATTCTATTTTACTTGAACATATTGATTCTATTTATTTTGTTAATATGCTTTGTTTTATTGTCTGTCTCCCCCTCCTAGACTGTGAGCCCGCTGCTGGGTAGGAACCGTCTCTATATGTTGCCAACTTGGACTTCCCAAGCACTTAGTACAGTGCTCTGCACACAGTAAGCGCTCAATAAATACGATTGAATGAATGAATGAATCACCTCCTCCCACGTTCAGCCTATCAGTCTGTCGGGACCCACAGAATCAGCTCTAAAATAAAACCCAGCTGGACTCCCTAAAGTCACATCTCTGAAGTTAAGTTCCTGCTCGTGATTCTGGTGAAAGAAAGGCTAGAGAATTCCTTGACCACATCTGGGACCTGCTCTCTTCCCTGCGGCTTCCGGATCCCTCACAGCCCCAGGCTCCTGGGGTGGGTTGGGGAGCCTCACGCTGCTTCTCTCCTCCCTCCCTCCACAAACTGGTCTGGCCCCACCAGTTCATTTGCCCCTTCTCTCCTCCCTCCCCAGGACTCTGGGTTTATATTTACTCAACTGAATGCTCAAGTATTCATTTTGATGTCTCCGTCTGCAAATACTTTTATATCTGTACTGCCCCAGCCGGGTGCTCAGTATGGAGCGGGACTCTCACTGGCACCGGAGCCCCCGGCCTTGGAAGGGCACAGCGTCGCTTTTCAGGAAATGGGGGTGGCGGCGGCCTACCTTGAGCAGGGCACGGGCAATGGCAATGCGCTGTTTCTGCCCACCTGGAGACAATAACATTTATGTTTAGGAGCCAAATGCCCAGCACAGAGTAACCCGACAGAAATGAGACAGGAAAGAGGTCAGGCTGCAGTGCTCTGCACACAGTAAGTGCTTAATACGATTGATTGATTGATTGATTGAGTAGGTGACTGCAGAGCCACTTGGGACAAAACCCTCTCATCCCCACCCCACCTCTCAGAGCCCTCCGGTTTTCCCAATACATCATGTGGGCCCTAAACGGATGGTAGATCCCATTTTGCTAGCTTCCAAATGGGCCAGGTTACTACAAGCGCTTAGTACAGTGCTCTGCACACGATCGACTGAATGCCAGTCGACTTCGCCTCTGGAGATCCTGCCTTAATAATAATAATGATGGTATTTGTTAAGCGCTTACTATGTGCAAAGCACCATTCTAAGCGCTGCCTTCACTCCTCGTGGCCCCACAGCAAAGGGAGAGCGAAAGCAAAGACCAGAGGGCTTCCATCCGGACAGACACAGGCAGACAGGGGATGGGGTTGGAGAGGCTAGAAGCAGGGAGGGTGAGGACTTCACAGGCGGGGGTCCTCAAATCCCACCCCACCCAGGATGAGGGCACCCAGGGGAGCTGGAGGGGGCAGGCTCAAAACAGGTCCTCCCCCGGGGCTGCGGTGGGGGGTAGAGGGAATCCATTCCCATGGAAAGTTGAACAGTTCAAAAGATCAGTGGATTTAAGAGGGCTTTGGTTGGATTATTGGATGAATATCCATGCTGGGTCACTGTGTGGAGTCATGCACGGAGAATGGTCTGTGTTGGGTCACTGGGGGAGAGTCAGGGGTGGAGAGGGGAAGATTTGGAGGTGTTGGATAGTCTGTGCTGGGTCACAGGGGGAGAGTCATGGATGGAGAGGGGAGGGTCAAGGGTGTGGGATGATCCCTGCTGGGTCACGGGGAAAGAGTCAAGGATGGGCAAGGGAGAGTCAGAGGCCCATGGTTGAATGGTTCATCCCTAAGCATATGGGTGGGTGTCCAGGAGGGCAGCCGGCACCCACAGCCCCACCCAGCCCCTGGCACCCTGTCCGAGACGGAGCCTTGGCCTGGGCAAACCAGAAGTGTGAGCCGTGCGGTGGAAAGTGCGACAGCGAAGCCTAAGACTCCCCTTCCATTTCCAAGGACGCAAGACGCACCTGAAAGGAGCACTCCCTTTTCTCCCACCAGCGTGTCAAATCCCTGAGGGAAGCTGTGGATGAAGGCGGCTGCGTTGGCTACGTCGGCCGCCTTCCGGATGTCGGCCGGGGTCACCGAGGTCGGCCGGTTGGCGCCGTAGGCGATGTTTTCCGCAATGGAGCAGGAGAACAGCACCGGTTCCTGCAAGTTCACATGGGCACTGACTCCGAGCGGGAACTCTCAGAGTTTTCAATCGACAAGCATGCTCCCAACCCCGCTCAGCTCAAGCCGGCCCGATACACTCCTATACACACAGTAGGTGCTCAGCAGTGCTCTACAAACAGTAATAATAATGGTATTTGTTAAAGCGCTTACTATGTGTCCAGTACTGTTCAAACCACTGGGGTAGATACAAACTAACCAAGTTGGACAGAGTCCCTGTCATATGGGGCTCACAGTCTTAATTCCCATTTTACAGATGAGGTAACTGAGGCACACAGACATGAAGTGCCCAAGCTCACACAGCAGTCGAGGTGGTGGAGATGGGATTAGACTCCAGGTCTTTCTTGAGTCCCAGGCCTGGGCTCTAGCCATTAGGCCACGCTGCTTCCCGTGGAGTGCTCTGCACATGGTTGGCACCCGTACGGTGCTCTACACACAATAAATGGCCAGCACAGTGCTCTACACCTAGGAGTGCTCAATCACTGCGATGGATAAGCTGACCCCAGGATGAGGTCGGGGCCGACGGGACGCAGCCGAGGGCGAGAAGCGGAAGAAAGGAGGTGGAGAGGAAAACTCCCATTGATACCTGGCTCACCGTCCCGATATTGGACCTCAGCCACATTGGGTTCACTTGGCGAATGTCCTGGCCATCCACACTGATGGTTCCTTCAACAAATCAGAGCCCAGCGGTCACTCGGCTTTCAGCGACAAACAGGTTCTCGGCCATCTTCCTCGACACAAAAACCTCCGCTCCACACCTCCCTCACTTCTTCCCTCCCCACCGCCCAGATGGCTAGCTTCCCAGGATATACCCTTGGGGGATTCCGGCCATGCCCCTGGATCCACCCCTTCCTCTCCACCCTAACGGCTACCACACTGCTCCAAACGCTGGCCACCTTGTGATGGACTCCTGCATCAGCTTCCTTGCTGGCCTCCCTGTTCGTTTGTTTTATGGTACTTGTTCAGCGCTTACTATGTGTCAAGCGCTGTTCTACGCACTGGGGTAGGTACGAGTCAATTAAGTCAGACGCAGTCCCTGTCCCACGAGGGGGCTCACGGTCTTAAGTAGGAGGGAGAACGGGTATTTGATCCCCGTTTTACAGTTGAAGAAACTGAGGCACAGAGAAGGTGATTTGTCCAAGGCCACAGAGCAATAATAATAATAATAATAATGGCATTTATTAAGTGCTTACTATATGCAAAGCACTGTTCTAAACGCTGATAATAATGGCATTTGTTAAGCGCTTGCTATGTGCACAGCACTGTTCTAAGCGCTGGGGTGGATACAATGTGATCAGGTTGTCCCACGTGGGGCTCACAGTCTTAATCCCCCTCCTCCCCCTCTCCATCCCCTCACCTGACCTCTTTCCCTTCCCCACAGCACCTGTAGATATGTTTGTATGTATTTATTACTCTATTTTACTTGTACATATCTATTCTATTTATTTTATTAAAATGTTTTGTTTTGTTCTCTGTCTCCCCCCTCTAGACTGTGAGCCCACTGTTGGGTAGGGACCGTCTCCATATGTTGCCAACTTGGACTTCCCAAGCGCTTAGTCCAGTGCTCTGCACACAGTAAGCGCTCAATACGATTGATTGATTAATCCCCTTTTTACAGATGAGGGAACTGAGGCACAGAGAAGTTAAGTGACTTGCCCAGAGTCACACAGCTGAGAAGCGCCGGAGCCGGGATGAGAACCCGTGACCTCTGACTCCCAAGGCCGGGCTCTTTCCACTAGGCCACGCCGCTTCTCCCTGCCCCTGGCCTCTCCCCCTCTAATCCAGACTGCTCCTGGCTGCCAGAGCATTGCTCAGCTCACATACCTCTCCATTCCCGGAACCCTCCGACCGGCTCCTCTTCTCCCCCCAGACCCCCGACCATTTGACACTCCTCACACTTGGCTTTGAGGCTCTCAACTGCCCGGCATCACCTGACCCAATCGTTCTCATCACTTGCTCCTCCTCCCTGCTCGCTCTTTTAGCCCCCCGCTCCGCACCCCCAAAGCCAACCTTCAAGCTGTACCCCCACACTCACCTCTCCCACCCATGAGCGTTTTCGGCAATTTGTCCACGGTGGTATCTGTTAAACGCTTACTAGGTGCTGAGCATTGTTGTACTCTCTGAGAACTCCCTAAAATCAGCCTATTTCCTGAGAGCTTTGGTAAATCTGTGAAGTCAGCTATTTACTGACCGCGCCTAAATCCGTAAGATCCTCCTGTTTACTGACCGCTTTCGGAAATCTGTCAAATCGTCCTATCTACCGAGCGCTCGTAAATCCCTAAAACCGTAATGACTGAGCACTTTCGTAGCTTTTTAAAATCAGCCCACAGCGGTCTTGTAAATCCCTAAAATCAGCCTATTTACTGAACGCTTTCATAAATCCGTCAAATCGTCCTATTTACTGAGCGCTCTCGTAAATGTTTTGTTGTCTGTCTCCCTCTTCTAGACTGTGAGCCCGTTGTTGGGTAGGGACTGTCCCTGTATGTTGCCGACTTGTACTTCCCAAGCGCTCAGTACAGTGCTCTGCACACAGTAAGCGCTCAATAAATGTGATTGAATGAATGAATGAATGAACGAATCCCCTCGCCCAAGCTGTTCTCAGGTCTGGAATTCCCTCCCTTCTTCCCTCTGCAACTCCAACAAACCCAGCACTCGCCACGTTCAACGCCTTCCTAAGACCCCTCCTGTTCCAACAAGCTCTTCCCATTTAATTTCCGGCACCCAAAGGCGTACAAACCCACCAACCATCCCCAGCCCGTCTGCTTCTACCTGTACCCGTCTGAAGCACTCTCGTATATACTCTGTGCAACTGTTTTCCTCGGATTACTTGTAAATAAATATTTTTATGTCTGTCAGGCCCAAAGGCGTTAGAAGGTAAGCTCCTTGTGAGCAGGGAATGTATCACTTCTCTGTTTTGTGTTTCTCAAGAGCTTAATTCATTCATTCAATCGTATTTATTAATAATGACATTTAATAATAATGACATTTATTAAGCGCTTACTATGTGCAAAGCACTGTTCTAAGCGCTGGGGAGGTTACAAGGAGCGCTTCCTGTGTGCAGAGCACTGTACTAAGCGCTTGGGAAGTACAAGTTGGCAACGTATAGAGACGGTCCCTTCCCAACAGCGGGCTCACAGTCTAGGAGGGGGAGACGGACAACAAAACAAAACACCTTAGCAAAATAAAGTAAATAGAATATGTACAAGTAAAACAGAGTAATAAATATGTACAAACAGCACACCATTAACAAAATAAATGGAATAGTAAATACCTACAAGTAAAATGGAGTACTAAATCTGTACAAATATATATACATGTGCTGTGGGGAGGGGAAGGCTTGTATGTCCCCCAGAGCTGGAAACAGTGCCGGGCACATAGAGAGCGCTTAATAAATACCATTACTATCATTCTAATAACGTTGGCATTTGTTAAGCGCTTACTATATGCCAGGCACTGTTCTAAGCACTGAGGAGGGAGGGATACAAGGTGATCGGGTCATTCCACGGGGGGTTCCCGGTCTTCATCCCCATTTTACAGAGGAGGAAAGTGAGGCCCAGAGAAGCCAAGTGACTCGCCCGAAGTCCCACAGTTGACAAGTGGCGGGGGTGGGATTAGAACCCAAGCCCGGGCTCTTTCATTCATTCATTTAATTTTGGGTGCTATGTAAATGCTAGTACTACTGCTGCTACTACTACTATTAAGAGGCCTAGGAGGAGCTTGGCTACAACCCCACAGCTGGAGACCTGGGTGGAGCAGAGACCCTCCGCCCCCGCCCCACGTCACTCCTCTGACTGTGGGGCTCCTGGACCGTCCTGAGGGGAGTCTCTCTTTGGGGAGCATAAGATACCATTCCCCGCCCCCGTCCCCGTGTCCGCTGCGTGGAACCTACCGGCCTCGGGGTCGTACAGCCTCAAGAGGAGCGACACGACCGTGGACTTGCCCGACCCGCTGGGGCCCACCAGGGCGGTGACCGAGCCGGCCGGGATGGACAGGTTGAAGTCCTGGAAGATGGGCACCTCCGGACGGGTGGGGTAGGCGAACCGGACCCCCCGGAACTCCAGGTCACCCCGGAAAGTTTTCTGGTTTAACATGACCCCCTCTGGAAGACAGAGCAGAAGCCGGCGCTTCCGAGGGTTCGGCAGCGGCTACTCTCCCCGCTCCGGGGCCGCTAGACACGACGGGCTCTCCATCTGGACCACCACTGCCTCCCTCAGAACATCCTTGGGGAGTGGGGAGAGGCAAGGAGTATCGTCCTCATTCTACCGAGAGGAAACTCAGGCCCAGAGAAGTTCAGTGACTTGCTCAAGGTTACCCAGCAGGCCAGAGGCAGTGCCGGGACTGGAACCCAGGTCTCCCGATACCCAATCCCTGGGTGCTAGCCACCGGGCCACACAAGCAGCCCCGCTGGGAGACGGAGGAACGGAGAGGGAGAGAGAGAAAGAGGATGAGAGAGAGGGGAGAAGGAAGGAATAGAGAAAGCAGGACTGAGAAAGGATGGCCGGTGTGACCGTCCATCTTCCCTGGACCCTGGTGTTCCTTCTCCAGCCCAGCTGACCGAGCGCCTTTCCCAGACCCTCCCGCTGGACCCCCGAGACATCCCTGAATCCGGAGGCCTCCGTGGACCTACCGTTGAACGGGAGCTCGGGCCTCCGCTCCAGAAGCTCCCAGAGGCGCCCGCCGGCCCCCAGCCCCTTCATCAGCTCTGAATAGAAGGAGCTCAAACCTGGCAAGGAGACCAGCAAGACCAGTTCAGAGGGGGCCAACCCCCGCTCGGAAAGCACCGAGTCCGGACAATCACCCCCTCGGGCGCCACAGACAATCACCCCCCGGCCGCGTGCCCGCCGCACCTACCTCCGACGCTCAGTCCGACCCAGAACGCGTACATCAGGAAGGAAGAGAGTTCACCCACGGTCATGTGGGCGCTGCCCATCAGCAGGCCGCCCTTGTACAGGACGGCCAGCACGATCAGGTTCCCGGACAGCCCGGTCTGTCAGAGAGCAGAGGAGTCAGGGAGCGCACGACTCTGCGCGACCTGGAGCCAACGCTCAGTCACATCAAGGCGGGAGGACCCCCGTCACCTCCAACGGAAAGAGAGAAACACTCAGCCTCCCTCTCTTGCCACTGGCAGTGGAGTCTAGTGGATAGGGCATAGGCTCAGGACTCAGGAGATCTGGATTCTAATCCTGGCCCCAAGGGGGCAAGTCACTTGGCTTCTCTGTGCCTCAGTGTCCCCACCTGCCAAATGCTGATTCAACAACTGTCCCCCCTTCCCCTCAAACTGTGAACCCCGTGTGTAGGGTGGGGCTGCTTGCAATCTGATTCTAATTTATCTACACCAGGGCTCGGCACCACCCAGGCCACATAGCAATCACTTACAAACGGCACAATTATGGTTACTATTATTGAGGCTACTGTCATTATTATTATTGTTACTCTAAGAAAGCGGTAAAGAGCCCGATTTTCCCCCAGGGGCCCCAGATAAAAAGTGGGTTGAGAAGAAGTGTGACGTGGGGCGCGTGCGCTTGTGGCGGGGGGGGGCGGCGTCGCTCGGCCGCGGGTGGACTCACCGCTCCAAAGAAGCCTGCCCGGGCCAGGGCGTCCCTCTTAGCCAGCTGCAGCACATGCTGGACTCTGGTGAGGTATTTGTCCATCTCAGAGAGCTCCTTCCCAAATGCTCGCACCGTCCGGATGTTCCCAATTCTCTCCTCAGCTAGCTGTGGGGCGGAGCCCGGGTCGAGGAGGGATACAGACACCGTGGATGGCTCGCATCTCCAGCACCCAGTGGAGACGGGGCCCCCGGAGCTTGTCGGCCGGCCCGTGCCAGGGGTGCGGGTCAGTAATCCTACCGAGAACCATCTTGGGTGAAGGCTTTCGGGACCGGGGGTGGCCTGGGCCGGGGGTTCTCCCCATCCCACCTCCATTCTGCCCACTCTGGGGGCCGAGGGTCGAAGACATGGGGGAGCCGGCGTCCCCCTCCGCTGCTGTGAAGTGGGCACGTGACCTCACCTGCGTGGCCTGGGCCAGCGAGTCCTGCGTGGCTTTGCTCAGCTTCCGGAGGTACCGGCCGTACACCACGGCCAGGATGGACATGGGAGGGACGATGCCCAGGACGAACGTGGCCAGGCTGGGAGACACGAAGAACTGCCGGGAGAGAGATGCGGAACGCAAGGTCGGTGGGCCGCCCACCCAACCTGGGGTCGGCCCCCGCAGAGACATAGAGAGGCCGATCTCCCCACTCTGAGACCGGAAGACCGAGAGCCCACCTCGGCATCCAGGCCCTCCACCCGCTCCCTTCTTCTGCCCTGTGTCTAAGCCCACCTCCCGCCCCACTCCAGTTCACACTTTTCACTCCTGCCAAGCTCTCCTTGCCACCAATTTGGTTCCCCTCCCCACTATGGATCCGCCAGCCCTCGGCTCTTCCCGTCCTCAGGGCCACCATTCCAGATTCACTTTCTTCTCCCTCCTCTGATCTCAGTGCTCCGGCCCCGCTACTCTCCGCCGTTCTTCCGTCCCCGTGGATTTCCAGCCTCGCACCATCATCCCGACGCCGACGGAGGCTTGGGCCACGGCCCTCAGCCCGTCCGACAGGTTCTCGGTCACCGCCCGCCCCAGGAGCGCCGTGTCCGCCGACAGTCGGTTCACCAGCTCGCCTGTGCGCGTCCGGTCAAAGAAGGCCACTTCCTGCTTCAGGATGGAGGAGAACAGGGACCCGCGGAGCCTGTTGACGATGCGCTGCCCTGCCAAGAGCAAATACAATCAATCAATCAATCAATCAATCAATCAATCGTATTTATTGAGCGCTTACTGTGTGCTCAGCACCGTACTGAGCGCTTGGGAAGTACAAGCTGGCAACATATAGAGACAGTTCCTACCCAACAGTGGGCTCACAGTCTAGAAGGGGGAGACAGAGAACAAAACCAAACATACTAACAAAATAAAATAAATAGAATAGATAGGTACAAGTAAAATAAATAGAGTAATACAGACCCAGCCGGGTCAGCCATGGGCCCAGGTACAGGGCTGGGGCTCGGGTGTAACGTCGTTGGAATCACAAGTGTGTCCCGCTCCCCGGAGTGGGAAAGCCTGCCTGATCTCCAGGCGCTAAGCAGAGATGGGTCCCTGGCAGAGGGTGGGAGGGAGGGCCCAAGAGCATCGATCGGGGGTTTGGTGCCATGCTGCTTCCCCCCCCACTTCCCTGGGCAGGATCAGGAGGCTCCACCAGGCTCACGGATGGGGGTGGGATACGCCCTGAAGGGGAAGGGACCGTCTGACTGCCGGAAGGAGTCAGATGGCACGAGCCTCCAGACTCTGCTGTGCCCAAGCTTCCAGCTCGCGGGGCGATGCCAGATGTTGGGGGTTTCCCTCCCGGCCATACCCACAGAGCTGCCAGGGCCCAGGGATTCAGCCAGCCGCCCCGGCCCAGGGACTCTCGGCGTGGGCACCCGATTCAGCCACGTGGCCCTCCGGGTGTGGGCGGGCAGGTTAACCGATCGGGCCGGGGCCGAGTCTGGCGGCGTGGAGCCGGGGGTGGCTTGGAGGAGGAGGGTCCGCGGAGAGCCGCGTCTCGGCGCTCACCCGCGGTCTGCATGAGGTAGACGCGGATGCCATTGGCGACGGCGCCACACAGGAACACGCCGCTCAGCGCGGCGCAGAGGTGGCCCAGGTTCTGGGCGTAGTCCTCCGTGGGGCTGCTGTAGATCACGTCGATGATCCGCCCCAGGAAGAAGGGGGCCGACATCGTGATGACGCTGGACACGGTCAGGAAGCCGACGGCCGCTGAAAGACACCGGGGCACCGCGACGGTCATCCCTCCATCTGTCCTCATTCATTCATTCATTCAATCGTATTTATTGAGCACTTACTGTGTGCAGAGCACTGTACTAAGCACTTGGGAAGTACAAGTCGGAGGCGGGGCCCAGGTGGACAGACCAGGAACCCAGGGCGGAGGAGGGGGCGGATCCCCCGGGAACCTGGCCCCCCGCGGCCCTTCCTGTCCCAGTTAGATTAAAACTCACCGGCCACCCCCGGCCCCCGCCAGGAGAGCCCCTCCCACTGGACCCAGTTTAACATCCAACCCCACCCGAGCTGGGCGCTGGAAGGGCAGCAGCCAGATACAGCCCAGAGGTAGAGAAGAGGACCAAATCTCCCTCTCCCAGACGGGCCGGCCACACCGACAGCCGCTCGCCAGGCCTGGCCGATAAGAGACGCGTTATCGCTCAAGAGGCTCGGGATGGGGCTCTCTGACCAGCAGCCGTGGGGGCAGTTGCACCCCAAAGCCGGCGGGGTGAGGAGAGAGGACCCCAGCCCTCCCTGGAAGGTCCCAACCGTCCCCATTTCCATGCCATCCTGGCTGCCCTTGTCACAGGAATAACTAAGTCCAGAGCCCCGGGGCTGGAACTGGCCAGCGGAAGAAGGGGCTGTAGCCCAGTGAGAATTTTCAAAGCAAATTTAACATAGGCTCCTTTCCCCTCCATCTGGACCCCCACCCCCAATCCACCGTTCCCCTCAGCCTTCAGAAATTCCCCACTGTGAGCCACTCCCACTTCAACATGGGCTGTGCCATTTTGGGTCTGCCCAGTCCAAAATCACAACTGGAGACGGCGAGTCTTCATACCCAATACTTCCAACGGGCCCAGACGGGGATCTCTGAGGGTGGAAGATCTCTCCCATCTCTCCTCCTCCCAGTTTTCCCTCTGCTCTGCACCGTTCCAACATTCCGACACTCTGAGTGTGTCACGTCGGTGATCAGAAGATTGAGAGAAGCCCACATCTCCTAGCAAGGCTTGGGCTTAACCAGTCTTCATCCTCTTCAGAGATATTTACTGAGCACCTAACTATGGGTAGAGCACCGCGCTGGGCACTCATTGTGGGTACAATGTGTTACTGGGTGTTTGGGCATCATGCCACGTTAGGAAAAAACACAGTGTCTGCCTTGGAGGAGTTTAAGATAATAATAATAATAATAATGGCATTTGTTAAGCACTTACTACATGCAAAGCACTGTTCTAAGAGCTGGGGGGGATGCAAGGTGATCAGGTTGTCCCACGTGGGACTCACAGTCTTAATCCCCATTTTACAGATGTGGGAACTGAGGCTCAGAGAAGTTAAGTGACTTACCCAAGGTCACACAGCAGACATGTGGTAGAGCCGGGATTGGAACCCACGACCTCTGACTCCCATGCCTGGGCTCTTTCCACTGAGCCACGCTGCTTCCCAGCGTGGGATCTAATGGGACCCAATGCCCACAGAGACATCAGGCTACAGTTTAGCTGCTTTTTGATGAAAAGGAAACTGATTCTTTAAGCCAGAAGCCTGTAACCTTGCTATCTGGAAAAGGCACACGAGGACGCAACCTTTGAAAAGTTGCTACATGGACAGTTGTGCAATTTAAACAGCAGTTGGAGGGAAGAGGAGGTAAAGAAATGGAGAGGAAGTGAGGGCGAGGGAAGAGAGAAAGACAGAAAGGGAGAGGGAGGAAGAGAAAGAGAAAGTCAAAGAAAAAGAGAACAAACTCATTCTTGGTTCATTTGCAGCGGGTGTGGAAAAGGTAGGTGCCAGTGAGCCTGGGCCTGCTCCGCTCCGGTCCCATCTCCCTTTCCCCTCTCCCATCTCCTGGGCCACGGCCCCCTCGGCCAAAGCAGCTCCAGCAGCTTGCCCCACTGGCCACTGAGGACATTGGGGAGCCCACTTGGGCTAGCTAAGATTTAGGGGGCACCGCTGTCATTTCCTCCACCTCGGCCCCTGGTCCGTTCAAAGCCGGCAGACCCGTGAGGTAGAATTAATGGCATCATCCTCAGGCCCGCCATTGACCTCCCTCATCTCTCTCCACTCCCTTGAGCCCCCAAATCAAAAGTTGCAAGGCTTCAGCTCCAAAACCAAACCCACCCGCCTTTCTTCACACCAAATGAGCCAGTACCTCCTGCACTTCCCCACCCGATAGGGGCTTGGTGCCACAACGTAATAAGCAGGTAACAGCGTAGTGTCTAAATCCGGGAGGCCGACGGTCCCAATCACCAGCAGCCAGGGATCCGGGCTAAAGTGGGGAGAGTCGTGGTCCTCCAGAAGCCTCCTCTTTGGGGTCACGCCTGTGGATGGGTGCCTGGGAGAGAGACCCGGCCGGTCCCGCCCCTGCCCTCCTGTTGCTCGGACGCGGTTTGTCCGTACGGGTCGTGTGAGACCCTCGCTGCCGCAATCGGGCAAACCGGGGGCTTTGGAAACAGCAGCCACGGGCCTCGATCCCTGCAACTATTTATTTTATTTTGTTAGTATGTTTGGTTTTGTTCTCTGTCTCCCCCTTTCAGACTGTGAGCCCACTGTTGGGTACGGACTGTCTCTATATGTTGCCAATTTGTACTTCCCAAGCGCTTAGTACAGTGCTCTGCACATAGTAAGTGCTCAATAAATACGATTGATTGATTGATTGATTGCAACCCGCACACCTGTTTCCCCTGGGGCCCAATCTACTCGCACCAATGTAGGGGCAGGATCTGCCGGAACTAATAACAATAATAATAATAATAATAATAATAGTGGTATTTGTTAAGCCCTTACTATGTGCCAGGCACCATACTAAGCCCTCGGGTGGATACAAGCTTATCATTCATTCATTTAATTGTATTTATTGAGCACTTACCATGTGCAGAGCACTGTACTAAGTGCTTCGGAAGGACACGTTGGCAACACATAGAGACGGTCCCTACCCAACAACGGGCTCACAGTCTAGAAGGGGGAGACAGGCAACAAAACAAAACCTGTGGACAGGTGTCACGTCGTCAGAATAAATAAAAATAAAGCTAGATGCACATCATTAGCAAAATAAATAGAATAGTAAATATGTACAAGTAAAATAGAGTAATAAATCTGTATAAACATATATACAGGTGCTGTGGGGAGGGGAAGGGGGATGGGGAGGAGGACAATCAAGTTGGACACAGTTCCTGTACCATGTGGGGCTCACTGTCTCCATCCCCATTTTACAGATGAGGTAACTGAGGCCCAGAGGAGTGAAGTGACTCGTCCAAGGTCACGGAGCAGACAAGTGGCAGAGCCGGGATTAGAACTAACATATGGTGTGGGAAAACGTCCCCTTATCCTTCCATTTCGCCCCAGCCAAGCAGCGCAGTGACCGCCCACGGTGCAGCAGAACTTCCTGGTGGCCCTGGCCCAGAAGCAACTATAACAGCCTCAGCACCGTTCATTAGGAATAGGCTCGATGTTTATAAAGTACAGCGTTTGGCACCCAGGAAGTGCTTAATAAATTCTATTATTCCTCCCTCGGCACCCCCAGCATGGAAACTTGTTATTTCAGCCACACACGTGCCCTCAGGTGAATTCTCTCCACCAGAATCTGGTGTCTCCGAGGAGGAAAGACAACTGTAAAACGTGCTGTTCTGGAGAAGCTAAATGATGACTGTCCCTGCCTCCTCCCACTTTACCTCTAAAAGGAAGCTGGAATGGCTATTGGGCCAGAATTCCTCAGGCTATTTCTGTCTCCGCTTCTGAACTCTGAAACTTGGTCTTGGCTTCTTCGCAGTGAGAGCCACAGTCCCACCAGCCCCTCACCAGGCCATCACTACCTCCTCCTCAATTCAATCAATCAATCAATCGTATTTATTGAGTGCTTACTGTGTGCAGAGCACTGTACTAAGCACTTGGGAAGTACAAGTCGGCAACACAGAGACAGTCCCTACCCAACAGCGGGCTCACAGTCTAGAAGGGGGAGACAGAGAACAAAATCAAACATGCTAACAAAATAAAATAAATAGAATAGATACGTACAATTCCTCAGGTCCCTCCGTCTTCTCGTTCCCTCCCCACAACCCCAAGAGGCCCAATCAACCAATGATTATTTATTGAGCGGTTACTATGAGCAGAGCACTGTACTGGGTGCTTGGGAGAGTAATAATATAACAGAGTTGGTAGACAAACTCCATCATCATCATCATCATCAATCGTATTTATTGAGCGCTTACTATGTGCAGAGCACTGTACTAAGCGCTTGGGAAGTACAAATTGGCAACATATAGAGACAGTCCCTACCCAACATTGGGCTCACAGTCTAAAAGGGGGAGACAGAGAACAAAACCAAACATACTAACAAAATAAAATAAATAGAATAGATAGAATAGAAACTCCATGCCCACAAGGAGTTTAATGTCTAGAGGGGGAGACAGACATTAAAATAAATACACCGCAGATATGTGCGTGAGTGTTGTGAGACTCGCGGTGGGGCGAATATCAGGTCTTTAAAGGGTGCAGAGGCGAAGCAGAAAGGAGGGAGAGTAGGGGAAAAGAGGACTTAGTCGGGAAAGGCTTCTGGGAGGAGATATCATTTTTAAATAAGGCTGTGGAGGTAAGGAGAGTGGTGGACTATGGTATACGGAGGGGGAGAGAGTTCCTGGAAAGAGGGAGGGAGTGGGCGAGGGGTTGGCGGCAAGGTATATGAGATTAAGGGATCTACCCCAGTGCTTAGTACAGTGCTGGGCACAAAAGTAAGGACTTAGCAAATACCAAAAAAAAAGAAGGACTAGAGGGGGAGACAGACATTAAAATCAATTACTGGTAGGGGAAACCAGACAGCAGAAAGACAGGGACATAAATAATAATAATAATGATGGCATTTTATTAAGCGCTTACTATGTACAAAGCACTGTTCTAAGTGCCGGGGAGGTTACAAGGTGATCAGGTTGTCCCACGTGGGCCTCACAGTCTTCATTCCCATTTTACAGATGAGGTCACTGAGGCCCAGGGAAGTTAAGTGACTTGCCCAAAGTCACACAGCAGACAAGTGCAGAGCTGGGGTTTGAACCCATGACTTCTGACTCCAAAGCCCAGGCTCTTTCCACTGAGCCACACTGCTTCTCAGTAAATGCTGAGGGCGGGGTGAATGCCAAAATGTTTCTGCTATTCATTCAATCATATTTATTAAGCGCTTACTGTGCGCAGGGCACTGTACTAAGCCCTGACCCCAGTCCTCAGAACAGAGCTCGGCACTCAGTAATGCAAGAAATGAAAATAAAATATCATTTTAAAAAGGCACTGTGCATTCATGTGTTCACACACAAGTCACTCCTGGGTTGGCCCCACAGAATCCCTTTCTGGCGGACCTTACGTGCCTTCGGAAGCTGGAGACTGGGCTTTCAGAGATAAAAATGAGCCTTCAAAAATAGCATCATCATCATCAATCGTATTTATTGAGCGCTTACTATGTGCAGAGCACTGTACTAAGCGCTTGGGAAGTACAAATCGGCAACATATAGAGACAGTCCCTACCCAACAGTGGGCTCACAGTCTAAAAGGGGGAGACAGAGAACAAAACCAAACATACTAACAAAATAAAATAGCAATATCAAGAGCTTCAGACTCTTGAAAGCAACGTGGCCTGGTGGAAAGAGTCCAACCCTGAGAGTCAGAGGACCTAGGGTTTAATCGCAGTTCTGCCTCATGTCAGCTATGTGACCTTGGGAAAGTCATTTATTTCACTTCTCTGTGCCTCGGCTTCTTCCTATGTAAAATGGGGATTAAGACTATGGGCTGGGCCCCACGTGGGACATTACACTCTGTCCAACCTGATAAGCTTGTATCTAACCCAGCACTTGGTACAGTGCCTAGCAATCAGTCGATTATCATCTACCCCAGTGCTTAGAACACTGCCTAATAATAATAATGATGGCGTTATTAGAGCCTTTTAGACTGTGAGCCCACTGCTGGGTAGGGACTGTCTCTATATGTTGCCAACTTGGACTTCCCAAGCGCTTAGTACAGTGCTCTGCACACAGTAAGCGCTCAATAAATACGATTGATGATGATTTCTTAAGCACTTACTATGTGCAAAGCACTGTTCTAAGCGGTGGGGAGGTTACAAGGCAATCAGTTGTCCCACAGGGGGCTCACAGTCTTAATCCCCATTTTACAGATGAGGTAACTGAGGTACAGAGAAGTTAAATGACTTGCCCAAAGTCACCCGGCTGACAGTTGGAGGAGCCGGGGTTTGAACCCATGACCTCTGACTCCAAAGCCCGGGCTCCTTCCACTGAGCCACGCCGCTTCTCTAGCACATGGCACATAGCCCAATAATAATAATAATAGCATTTATTAAGCGCTTACTATGTGCAAAGCACTGTTCTAAGTGCTGGGGAGGCTACAAGGTGATCAGGTTGTCCCACGGGGGGCTCACGGTCTTCATCCCCATTTTACAGATGAGGGAACTGAGGCCCAGAGAAACGAAGTGACTTGCCCAAAGGCACACAGCTGACAATTGGCGGAGCCGGGATTTGAACCCATGACCTCTGACTCCAAAACCCAGGCTCTTTCCAATGAGCCACGCTGCCTCTCACACATAGCCTAGCACACAGCAAGTGCTTAACAAATTCAGAAAACCAAAAAAAACCACAAAAGTAACCCCTTGAATTGGTTAGGATGTGACCCTGGAGGACACACGGGTAGGAAATAAAATCTCCCATTTTTTAAGTCCCTGGAAAAGACAACTTCTGAGGCAAAAGAAAGGCTGAAACTGACAGCATTACATCATCATCATTATTATTAATAATACCAATAATAATAGTGATATCATCATCAATCGTATTTATTGAGCGCTTACTGTGTGCAGAGCACTGTACTAAGCGCTTGGGAAGTACAAATTGGCAACATATAGAGACAGTCCCTACCCAACAGTGGGCTCACAGTCTAAAAGGGGGAGACAAAACCAAACATACTGACAAAATAAAATAAATAGAATAGATATGTATAAGTAAAATAAATAAATAAATAAATAGAGTAATAAATATGCACAAACATATATACTATTTGTTAAGCGCTATGTGCCAGGCACTGTACAAAGCACTGAGATCGATACAAGCAAATTGGATTGGACACAGTCCCTGCCCCACCAGGTGCTCACAGTCTTTATCTCCTTGGCTCAGTGGAAAGAGCCCGGGCTTTGGAGTCCGAGGTCATGGGTTCGAATCCCGGCTCCACCACATGTCCGCTGTGTGACCTTGGGCAAGTCACTTAACTTCTCTGCGCCTCAGTTCCCTCATCCGTAAAATGGGGATGAAGACCGTGAGCCCCAAGTGGGACAATCTGATCACCTTGTATCCCCCCAGCGCTTAGAACAGTGCTTTGCACATAGTAAGCGCTTCACAAATGCCATCATTATTATTATTATTAACAGATGAGGTAACTGAGGCCCAGAGAAGTGAAGTGACTTGCTCAAGGTGACACAGCAGACAAGTGGTGGAGCTGGGATGAGAAGCCAGGTTCTTCTGACTCCCAAGCCTGTGCTCTCTCCACTAGACCACGCGGCTTCTCCAAAGCATCAAGGCTTACTTTTTTTGCTCATCATCATCATCAATCGTATTTATTGAGCGCTTACTATGTGCAGAGCACTGTACTAAGCGCTTGGGATGTACAAATTGGCAACATCTAGAGACAGTCCCTACCCAACAGTGGGCTCACAGTCTAAAATGGGGAGACAGAGAACAAAACCAAACATACTAACAAAATAAAATAAAATAGATATGTACAAGTAAAATAAATAGAGTAATGAATATGTACAAACACATTTACTGCTTGCTCATTGATAAGCAGTCAGAAATCAGACCATATAAGAGAGGTCTCACATATATGACTTCTAAGACCATATATCCATTCATTCATTCAATCGTATTTATTGAGCGCTTACTGTGCGCAGAGCACTGTACTAAGCGCTTGGGATATATGAGCTCTCACAGTCACGCTTCATGCTGCAGAGCCAGCAAAGTTTGATCCGGTTAGCCTGAGAAAATTTGGTGGTCGGCTGGAAGCCAAGGCAGTTTATGTAAATCAATCAATCAATCAATCGTATTTATTGAGCGCTTACCGTGCGCAGAGCACTGTACTAAGCGCTTGGGAAGTACAAGTTGGCAACATCTAGAGACAGTCCCTACCCAACAGTGGGCTCACAGTCTAAAAGGGGGAAATATATGTGTGTGTGTGTGTGTGTGTGTGTGTGTGTGTTTTGTGTGTGCTGGCTTGCCCTCAGAGATAGAGATTATCTCCAAAGGCCTTAAAGGAGCCACCCACCCTGAAAAAGCAGATAAAAATAACAGTAATAATGATGGTATTTGTTAAGCGCTTACTATGTGCGAAGCACTCTTCTAAGCGCTGGGAGGGATACAAGGTGATCAAAGCGCTGGGGGGGATAGAAGGTGATCAGGTTGTCCCACTTGGGGCTCACAGTCTTCATCCCCATTTGACAGATGAGGTCACTGAGGCCCAGAAAAGTTAAGTGACTTGCCCAAAGTCACACAGCTGACAAGTGGCGGAGCCGGGATTGGAACTCACGACCTCTGACTCCCAAGCCCAGGCTCTTTCCACTGAGCCACTGTATATATGCTTGTACATACTTATTACTCTATTTATTTATTTATTTTACTTGTACGTATCTATTCTGTTTATTTTCTTTTGTTAGTATGTTTGGTTTTGTTCTCTGCCTCCCCCTTCTAGACTGTGAGCCCACTGTTGGGAAGGGACCATCTCTAGATGTTGCCAACGTGTACTTCCCAAGCGCTTAGTCCAGTGCTCTGCACACAGTAAGCGCTCAATAAATATGACTGATTGATTGATTACTCTATTTATTTATTTATTTTACTTGTACACATCTATTCTATTTATTTTATTTTGTTAATATGTTTGGTTTTGTTCTCTGTCTCCCCCCTTCTAGACTGTGAGCCCACTGTTGGGTAGGGACCGTCTCTAGATGTTGCCAACTTGGACTTCCCAAGCGCTTAGTCCAGTGGTCTGCACACAGTAAGTGCTCAGTAAATACGATTGATTGACTGATTGATAAATACGACTGAATGAATGAAATAAATGGAGTAGTAAATCTGTATAACCGTCTCCCCCTTCTAGACTGTGAGCCCGCTGTTGGGTAGGGACCGTCTCTAGATGTTGCCAACTTGCACTTCCCAAGCGCTTAGTCCAGTGGTCTGCACACAGTAAGTGCTCAATAAATACGACTGATTGACTGATTGATAAATACGACTGAATGAATGAAATAAATGGAGTAGTAAATCTGTATAACCGTCTCCCCCTTCTAGACTGTGAGCCCGCTGTTGGGTAGGGACCGTCTCTAGATGTTGCCAACTTGCACTTCCCAAGCGCTTAGTCCAGTGCTCTGCACACAGTAAGCGCTCAATAAATACGATTGATTGATGATTGATAAATACGATTGAGTGAATGAAATAAATGGAGTAGTAAATCTGTATGTCTCCCCCTTCTAGACCGTGAGCCCGCTGTTGGGCAGGGCCCGTCTCTAGATGTTGCCAACTTGGACTTCCCAAGCACTTAGTCCAGTGCTCTGCACACAGTAAGCGCTCAATAAATACGACTGAGATTGACTGATTGATAAATACGACTGAATGAATGAAATAAATGGCGTAGTAAATCTGCATAACTGTCTCCCCCTTCTAGACTGTGGGCCCGCTGTTGGGTAGAGACCGTCTCTAGATGTTGCCAACTCGGACTTCCCAAGCGCTTAGTGATCTGCACACAGTAAGCGCTCAATAAATACGATAGATATTGATTGACTGATTGATAAATACGATAGATATTGATTGACTGATTGCTTGACAAATACGATTAAATGAATGAAATAAATGGAATAGTAAATCTGTATAACCGTCTCCCCCTTCTAGACTGTGAGCCCGCTGTTGGGTAGGGACCGTCTCTAGATGTTGCCAACTTGGACTTCCCAAGCGCTTAGTCCAGTGCTCTGCACACAGTAAGCGCTCGATAAATACGATTGATTGATTGACTGATAAATACGACAGAATGAATGAAATAAATGGAGTAGTAAATCTGTATAACTGTCTCCCCCTTGTAGTCTGTGAGCCCGCTGTTGGGTCTCTAGATGTTGCCAACTAGGACTTCCCAAGCGCTTAGTGGTCTGCACCCAGTAAGCGCTCAATAAATACGATTGATTGATTGCTTACTCCATTTATTTATTTATTTTACTTGTACATATCCATTCTATTTACTTTATTTTGTTAGTACGTTTGGTTTTGTTCTCTGTCTCCCCTCTTCTAGCCTGTAAGCCCGCTGTTGCGTAGGGACCGTCTCTAGATGTTGCCGACTTGTACTTCCCAAGCGCTCAGTCCAGCGCTCTGCACACGGTAAGCGCTCGATAAATACGATTGATTGATCGATTGATTGATTGATTGATATAAATAGCTTGTTACCTGTCAGCCGCCAGCGCTCGGGATGGGCCAAGTCCAGCAGTCTCTTGGCGTCGGGGCGGGGCGGGCCGGGGACCCCCGAGCCCCCGGGGACCCCCGGGCCCCCGGCCGCTGTGTCCGGGCGCGGGGGCTCAGGCCCGGGCCCGGCGGCGGCGGCGGCGGCGGAGAAGCGGCCCCGGCCCCATCCCGGTCCCGGTCCCGGCCCCGGCCGGAGGAGCCCCAGGAGGCGGGCGAGCCCCGGGCCCCGGGCCCTGGGCCCCGCCGGAGGCCGCCCCGGGAGCCCCAGCCCGCAGCCCCGGCCACAGCCCCGGGGCAGCGTCGCCAGGAGCCGCACCGGGGCGGCGGGCACCGGGGCGGCGGGCAGGAGGAGGAGGAGCCGGAGCCGGGGCCGGGGCCGGGGCCGGGCCATCGGCGCCTCCCCGGCGGACGCTCCTCCGCTCCTTCCTCGGCTCCTCGGCTCTTCGAGGCTTCCTCGGCTATTCGGCTCTCGAGTCTTCGACTCCTCGGCTCCTCGGTTCTTCGGCTCTTCGGCTCCCCGGCTCCTCGGTTATTCGGCTCCTCGAGTCTTCGGCTCTTCGGCTCTTCGGCTCCTCGGCTCTTCGGCTCCTCGAGTCTTCGACTCCTCGGCTCTTCGGCTCTTCGGCTCCTCGGTTCTTCGGCTCTTCGGCTCCTCGGTTCTTCGGCTCTTCGGCTCCTCGAGTCTTCGACTCCTCGGCTCTTCGGCTCCCCGGCTCCTCGGCTCCCCGGTTATTAGGCTCCTCGAGTCTTCGGCTCCTCGGCTCCCCAGCTCCTCGGTTATTCGGCTCCTCGGTTCTTCGGCTCTTCGACTCCTCGGTTATTCGGCTCTCTTCGGCTCCTCGAGCCTTCGACTCCTCGGCTCTTCGAGTCTTCGACCCCTCGGCTCTTCGGCTCCTCGGCTCCTCGGTTCTTCAGGTCTGCGCTCCTCGGTTCTTCGGCTCTTCGCTCCTCGGCTCCTCGGCTCTTCGGCTCTTCGGCTCCTCGACTCCTCGGCTCTTCGGCTCCTCGGCTCTTCGGCTCCTCGGCTCCTCGGCTCCTCGGCTCTTCGACTCTTCGGCTCCTCGGTTCCTCGGCTCCTCGTGCCGCGGGCCTCCTGCCGGTGCCGGTGGCGGGGCCGCCGCTAACGGCCCCCAGGTCCCTCCCTTCCGCCAAGTCACGGCAGGGACCTGGGTTCTAATCCCGCCCCTCCCCGCCCCTTGTCGTCCGAGTGACCCTGGCCGAGTCCCTTCCCTCCCCTCTGCCTCAGTTCCCTCTTCCGGGAAATGGGGATTAAGAGTCCGAGCCCCAGGTGGGAGGGACAGGGACCGGGGCCAACCCGATTCCCTTGGATCGACCCCGGCGCTTACTACAGCGCCTGGCACGGAGTCAGCGCTTAACAGATACTACAGCCATCATCGAAGATGATCTATTCTATTTATTTTATTTCGTTAGTATGTTTGGTTTTGTTCTCCGTCTCCCCCTTTTAGACTGTGAGCCCACTGTTGGGTAGGGACCGTCCCTAGATGTTGCCAACTTGGACTTCCCAAGCGCTTAGTACGGTGCTCTGCACACAGTAAGCGCTCGATAAATACGATTGATTGATTGATCGAAGATGATCTATTCTATTTATTTTAGTTTGTTAGTATGTTTGGTTTTGTTCTCTTCTAGACTGTGAGCCCACTGTTGGGTAGGGACTGTCTCTAGATGTTGCCAACTTGGACTTCCCAAGCGCTTAGTACGGTGCTCTGCACACAGTAAGCGCTCGATAAATACGATTGATTGATTGATCGAAGATGATCTATTCTATTTATTTTAGTTTGTTAGTATGTTTGGTTTTGTTCTCTTCTAGACTGTGAGCCCACTGTTGGGTAGGGACTGTCTCTAGATGTTGCCAACTTGGACTTCCCAAGCGCTTAGTACGGTGCTCTGCACACAGGAAGCGCTCAATAAATATGATCGATTGATTGATCGAAGATGATCTATTCTATTTATTTTATTTTGTTAGTATGTTTGGTTTTGTTCTCCGTCTCCCCCTTCTAGACTGTGAGCCCGCTGTTGGGTAGGGACCGTCTCTAGATGTTGCCAACTTGGACTTCCCAAGCGCTTAGTACGGTGCTCTGCACACAGGAAGCGCTCAATAAATACGATCGATTGATTGATCGAAGATGATCTATTCTATTTATTTTATTTTGTTAGTATGTTTGGTTTTGTTCTCCGTCTCCCCCTTCTAGACTGTGAGCCCGCTGTTGGATAGGGACCATCTCTAGATGTTGCCAACTTGGACTTCCCAAGCGCTTAGTACGGTGCTCTGCACACAGGAAGCGCTCAATAAATACGATCGATTGATTGATCGAAGATGATCTATTCTATTTATTTTATTTTGTTAGTATGTTTGGTTTTGTTCTCCGTCTCCCCCTTCTAGACTGTGAGCCCGCTGTTGGGTAGGGACCGTCTCTAGATGTTGCCAACTTGGACTTCCCAAGCGCTTAGTACGGTGCTCTGCACACAGGAAGCGCTCAATAAATACGATCGATTGATTGATCGAAGATGATCTATTCTATTTATTTTATTTTGTTAGTATGTTTGGTTTTGTTCTCCGTCTCCCCCTTCTAGACTGTGAGCCCGCTGTTGGGTAGGGACCGTCTCTAGATGTTGCCAACTTGGACTTCCCAAGCGCTTAGTACGGTGCTCTGCACACAGGAAGCGCTCAATAAATACGATCGATTGATTGATCGAAGATGATCTATTCTATTTATTTTATTTTGTTAGTATGTTTGGTTTTGTTCTCCGTCTCCCCCTTCTAGACTGTGAGCCCGCTGTTGGGTAGGGACCGTCTCTAGATGTTGCCAACTTGGACTTCCCAAGCGCTTAGTACGGTGCTCTGCACACAGGAAGCGCTCAATAAATACGATAGATTGATTGATCGAAGATGATCTATTCTATTTATTTTATTTTGTTAGTATGTTTGGTTTTGTTCTCCGTCTCCCCCTTCTAGACTGTGAGCCCGCTGTTGGGTAGGGACCGTCTCTAGATGTTGCCAACTTGGACTTCCCAAGCGCTTAGTACGGTGCTCCGCACACAGTAAGTGCTCAATAAATACGATTGATTGATTGATTGATTGAAGATGATTTCGAGAAGCAGCGTGGCTCAGTGGAAAGAGCCAGGTCGTGGGTTCAAGTCCCGACTCCGCCGCTTGTCAGCTGGGTGACTTTGGGTGAGTCCCTTCGCTTCTCTGGGCCTCAGTGACCTCATCTGGAAAACCGTGAGCCCGTTGTTGGGTAGGGATCGTCTCTATATGTTGCCAACTTGTACTTCCCAAGTGCTTAGTACAGTGCTCTGCACACAGTAAGCACTCAGTAAATACGATTGAATGAATGAATGAATAAATTGGGGATTAAGACTTTGAGCCCCCCGTGGGACAACCTCCTCACCTTGTTACCTCCCCAGTGCTTAGAACAGTGCTCTGCACATAGTAAGCACTTAATAAATGCTATCATTTATTAACACTTATTAACATTTATTGCACTCCCCCTGGCCTGGAATGCCCTCCCTCCCCACATCCGCCAAGCTAGCTCTCTTCCTCCCTCCAAGGCCCTGCTGAGAGCTCACCTCCTCCAGGAGGCCTTCCCACACTCAGCCCCCTCCTTCCTCTCGCCATCCTCCCCCTCTCCATCCCCCCCACCTTACCTCCTTCCCTTCCCCACAGCACCTGGATATATGTATATGTTTGTACGGATTTATTACTCTATTTATTTAACTTGTACATAGTTATTCTATTTATTTTATTTTGTTAGTATGTTTGGTTTTGTTCTCCGTCTCCCCCTTTTAGACTGTGAGCCCGCTGTTGGGTAGGGACCGTCTCTATATGTTGCCAACTTGTACTTCCCAAGCGCTTAGTGCAGTGCTCTGCACACAGTAAGCGCTCAATACGATTGAATTAATTAATATCATCATTATTATTATTATTAATTTGGACAGCGTGGGGGACCGGGGAGACGCCGCTGGGTCCCGCCAACTGACACCGCGCACCCTTCCCACCCTTCGTCCCCGAAGCTCCCAAGAGGAACCGACCCCCTTCTAGACTGTGAGCCCACTGTTGGGTAGGGACCGTCTCTATACGTTGCCAACTTGTACGGTGCTCTGCACACAGGAAGCGCTCAATAAACACGACTGAATGAATGAATGAGTGAATGAACGACGCCTGGCTTTTAAACTAAATGCTTTTATTAGAAAACAAAATACAAAATAACTCTTTCCAGAAAACAAATATTTAATCCTCTCTGCCCCAAATTAGAACTTGTTTCCGCCCCCCGAAGCAGGGTTTTCAAACTGATGTGTTTCGCAAAGTGTTCATCAACCCGGTACTGCAAGGCGGGTGAGGGGTAGGGAGCGACGGGGAGAGGAAAGGGATGGGAAGGGTGATGGCGGAAGCTGGCACCTCCCACCCCAAGGGTCCGGGGAGTCTCTCACTCGTCACTCTCTGCAGCAATCGCTCTCTTCGAGGGGGCTGCCGAGGGAAAGCCCCCCGCCCCCCCCTGCTCCCCAGCGCCTCGGCTAGGGTGTTGCGCACACACACGCGCACACACACACAAACACACACACAACCACCCCCCCGGGGGAAGTCCCCTCTTCTCCCGACCCACACACGGCGCGACCCAAGTCCCTGAACTTCAAAATTCCCAGTATCACAGCCAGTGCCAGGAGTCAAACCTGAAAGATAAAAAGCAGAGACGGACCCCCTCTGCCAGTGCTCCGTGACTTCGCCTCAATAATAATATTATTATTACTCAGACGGTAAAAAGGTCCGGGCCCCGCGTGGACGGAGACAGGGTCCCGGGGCCGCTCCCGTGTTCCGAGCCGGGAGGATCCCCCTCCCACACGGGCCGACAGCAGCCTTCCGCTTCACGGCAGGGAAATCCGAGACCCCCCCGGGAGGTTGAGCGGGCCGGTCCGGGGGCACCCTCTCCGAGGCCTTCCCCGAACCCCACCATCTCCTGCCCCGCTGGCCCCCCGCGGCAGCGTGGCCAATCCGGGGTGGCCGGGGAGATAGAGGCACGAGGGCCACAGTCACCGAAACCATCCCCGTTCGGAATAAGGCGCCCGGAAGCCGCCCTCCCCCTTCCCCGATCCGTGTCAGAAACCGAGTCAGTGTTCCTGATTTTCCTGGGTCACCCCGGTGACCAGAAGGAGGTTGCAGGCCCCGAACTGGACGCTCAGCACGCTGCCGGCCTGGCCGGCGTAGACGCCCACCAGCTCCCCGGACGAGCCGTCGGCGGCGGCCCCGCAGTGCGCGCCGCGGATGTCCCAGACGCGGACGGAGTTGTCCATCGAGGCCGAGGCCACCAGGCTGCTGTCCGGGCTGAAGGCCAGGCCGGTGATGTTGTCCGTGTGGCCTCTCAGCTCCTTGAAGGGGGCCCCGCCCGCCAGGTCCCACAGCTTCAGCCGCTGGTCCTCGCCGGCCGACGCCAGGAACTTGCCGTTGGGCGAGAAGGCGAGCGACAGGACGGGGCCCCGGTGGCCGGTGAAGAGCCGCACGGAGCCTCCCTGCTGGGCGCTCCACAGCCGCACCGTCTTGTCGGTGGAGCCGGTGGCCAGGTAGTTGGAGTTGGGGTGGAACCTGACGCAGTCCACGTCGGCCAGGTGGCCGGCGTAGACGCGCAGCGGGTACGTCCGGTCCAGCGACCAGAGCCGGGCCGTGCGGTCCTGGGAGCCGCTGGCGAAGTAGAGGCTGCAGGGGCTGACGTCCAGGTCCCACACCGGGTAGGAGTGGCCCTGGTAGAGCACCGTGTTGGTGAACGTGCCCAGGTCCCAGTAGCGGACGGACGTGTCCTCGGAGCAGGAGAGCAGGCCCGAGCCGTCCGAGAGGAAGCGCGTGCCGTACACCGGCCCGCAGTGGCCGCGCAGGGTCTTCATCTCGGTGCCGGCGCCGTCTTCCTCCTGGCGGGGACGGAGAAGCGGGAGGGAGGGAGGGAGAGAGAGGACAGGGAAACCGTCGGTGGGTCGGCCAGGAGGGAGGCCGCCCGGGGCGGGCGGAGGAGTCGGCGGCGCGCCCGGCAGACGCCACGCTCGGCTGCGAGGCTCGATGCCGGGTCGGGACGCCCGCTGGGCCGCGAGGTGGTGAAAGACCCGAGCCCGATCTCAGAGGGTCGTCTACTCTACCGGGGGAGAGCGACTACATAAATCCACTCTGGCTGGGGAGCGATCCTTGCCTGACCCGGCCCTGGCCCTCGACTCCTCCCTCGAAGTGCCCAAACGCCTCCCCGCCCAAGCCAGCGGCATCGCTGGCTCTGCCACCCCACCGCTCCCGCTCTGGCCAAAGGGATGGCTCTCTGCTCCAAGTCCACTCTTCTCCGGACCCCGGGGCGTCACTAGCTCCGGCCTCACGTCTCTCCCGGGGGCTTTACAGGGCCCCGAAACCCCATCTGGCCGAAGCTTCCCGAAAGGGCTATGTCCAGCGGCCTGAATCTGCCTCCTCGGTAGAGGCTGGACAAGGTTTCACACCGTGGAGGGCAGTCCACCTTCACTCCTTCGTTCGATCGTACTGAGCCCTTACTGTGTGCAGAGCGCTGTACCTAACGCTTGGGAGAGTACACTACAACAATAAAGACACATACCCTGCCCGCGACGAGTTCACCTTCTACACGACACACCTAGCCTGATGCAGCCCCCAGATGAAGTTTTCCGACCACCTGGCAGGAGGGAATCTTCTGGGCCCACTCAGGGAATTTTGGGATGGGGTCTCCACAGGCTCCTCTGTCCCCCCGTGCACACACACACATCGGTGCACTTCTGAAGTCAAGCCTTCCGCGGGTGCAACTGAGACTCCCGACGCTACCTCGGTGTCACGATGCCGAGAGGCCAGAGGTGGGATGGGAAAACTGGGCCCCCGGGGGGTGGCGCCCAGTCTGCCACCTGAGCCCCTGGGGTCCAGCCAAAGGCGACACACACATCGCCCCACTGCCCGGGTGGGCTGAAGGACGAGAATTCACATCCGATCGATACACCCGCTAGCACGGACCCCAAAAACCAGACATAGGCCACCCCTCTGCTGCTCCTGTGGGTCTCTGGCCTGGCATCTCCGGGCCCTGGTGTCTTAGTCCGTACAGTGGGAACAAGACTCCTGCCCTGCCCTCTCTCTGGCTGCAGGGCAGGGTCTGACCCGATTCTCTGATTTCTACCCCAATGCCTAACACAGTGCTTGGCCCCAAGAAAGCACTTAATCACTACCAAAGGCCTTTAGGGACGTTAGGGGTGAATTCAACTCCTCATTGTGATGTTTGCCACGGAAGCCTGCGGGCACCTGACCTTTGTCCCCCAGCACATAGGCACATGATGCCCTGCACCCCCTTGGCCAAACAAAAATCTAGACCCTGGACACTGCTGATCCAGAGCGGGACCCCAAAACGGCCAAACATCCCACGGACACACACTCCTGCGATGGTCTCTCGGGTAGCTCGTCGGGCTGCCCTGCCGACAGGCCTGCTACACGACCTATCGATGACAAATTTTAAAATCTAGGAGGCCAAGGCTGGCCGTCGGAGAGGGGTTGAGGTGTTTTTGACATTCCTATCTTGACACACGCTGGCTACTTGCTACAGAGGCCACCAGCCCCAAAGTCTGAAGTCAGTCAAGAAGCTGGCTGCAGAAAAGGAAAGTGAGCGCTTCTGGGGAAGAGACGAAAGTAAAGGTCTTCCGGCTCAAGTCGAGGTGGGACACTCAGAGAGCCGGGGACTAACCAAAAGAGCCTGAAACCCTCCCCTCAACCCCCCACCTATCTAATCCTAGTCTCCAAAAACACTCCTGCTCACAAAGAAGCAGAAACACGAATCGGGGACCGTAGTCAGTGACAGCAGGGAGCAGGAGTGCTGGTTAGTAGCCAGCCAGCAACGAGGAGAGGCCTGGTACTCCAGGAGAAATTTCTTTTAGATCCTTGCTCTGCAGTAATAACAACAATGATGCTTGTGGTTATTTGCGGAGCGCTCCGTTCAACAAACGCAATTATTATCATTACTATTTGTCAAGCTCTGTTCTAAGCACTGGGGTAGACGCAAGTTAATGATATTGGACACAGTCCCTGTCCCAGAGGGGCTCACAGGCCATGTAGGAGGGAGAACAGGTATCGAATCCCCATTTTACAGATGAGGAAACAGGCACATAGAAGTGAAGGGGCTCAGCTCCTTCCACTAGGCCACACTGCTTCCCTCAGGGGCTCCGCGGAGTCTGCTTTTCATTTAAGAGGCGTTTCTGGCTTTTCTATGATATTTGTTAAGTGCCTTCTTTGGGCCAAGCGCTATGCTCGGGGCTGGGGTAGGTACGGTACCATCTCCCTCTCCTCGGAGATGTCTGTGGAATTCATTTTCCAGAGACCGCGCCCGCTGTCGCTGTGACCTGCCTGGCGACCTCTCGGAGCCTCAGTTTCTTTCTCCACCTGTAAATGGGGCTAAGAGCCCTGCTGTCTGTCCCTGCCTGCCCTTTAGGCTTGTGCAGCGAGTTGGTAGCGAGATTGTAAGAGGAGTGACGATCGGGCACAGCTCTGGACAGCTGGGGGGAGGCCCAGAGTCAGCGGGGGGCTGAGGATTACCGGGGGCAGAGGAGGCTCTCAAACTCAGGGTCGTCATCCCAGGGGGGTACCCCGGAAAGCTGGGAGAGAGGCGTAAGGGGGCCCACGGAAGGGGCCGGAGGGGAAGACTTGGCGGGGATTTCTAAGCTTCTTCGATGCTTTCTGTTTCTGCCCAGAAGCCAGAGGTCGTGCCCACCTCCCAACACGCAGTTCCCGCCGAGGGCCCGGCCCAGGACAAAACCAAACCGCGGTCACACACCTTCAAACTTGGCACTCTAGGACTCCAGGGCCCCATAAGCCTCACCCCGTTCCAACACAGACTCCCAGGACCCACCGGATTTTGCCTCGAGGCCGGCCGCCCGGCCCTCCGGCCCCTCACCTGCTGGGATCCCGGGGGGCTATCCCAGCTTCTAATTCGATGCTTCCTTGGGAGGAGCCGCCGTCGCTCCACGCCCAGTTGCCCTCCCGCTTGCCACCTGACCGCTCTCGCCACCCGAACAGCGGTTCTTCCCGCCGGTTGACCACGCGGACCGAGCTCGCGGTGGAGAGGCGGGAGGAATGACGACCCGAACCCAGGCTTCCCCGCCGTCAGAGCCCCGAGGAGCCTGGGAGAGCACTCCTGCCCTCCACGAGCTTCCTCTCGCACCCAAGCCCGCGCACGGTCAGGCCCAAACGGTCGGACGGCCGACGGCGGCTTCCCTCGGGACCAAGGCCGAAGCCTCTCTGGAGTCTATCCCCTCACTTCCCATCGTCAGCTCTCTCTCCCTCCCTTTGGGTCTCGGTAGCGCGTGGGCTTGGCCACTGTGGCCCTCGGGCCCTGGTTGGGGCCGGCCCCGGCAGTCCCCTTGGACCCCAGCCTGACAGGGGGAGGGGGAGTGGAGGGGAGAGGAGAGAGATTGGGGGGCCTCCCCCACGTTGCCGGGAGCAGACCGGGGTGGAGGGGTTGAATGGATCCACCCGAGATTGCTTAGGGTATCACAACCAGCTTTCCTGAATCCCCGATCCAGGTTCCTCCTCTTCGGGAGACAACCTCGCTTTCTCTCGAGGAGCATGAGATCGGTGGGCGGATGACCGGGTGGCCCGCTGTCCCCAGAGGGAGGGCAGGAAGGAGACTGAACACGTACTCTGCCTCGTCCCTCCTGGACTTGGGGCCACCCTCTTTAGCAGGCTGGCTGGTTCTTCCCCTCGCCCTCCTTGCCCCCCACCACCTCCCCGGCCGCCCACCCGCTTCGGCCCTTCGGGACGGCCCCAGATTCCCTAAGGAAGCCCACGGCTCTCCCCTCGGGCCCAAGGCCTTCCACGGAGGCCAGAGACATCCCAGCACCCGGGGGCGGGGGGAGGGGGTCGTTTTCGAAACGCCCGGGAGGCCCGGACCCCCCCAGGGGGTGGGAGGGATGGGGACGGGACAGCGGCGATACTCAGACCTCGGCGTCCAGCACGTCGCAGGCCAGGTGGACGCGGGCCACATCCACGCGGTGCGGCTCCGCTTTCAGCTTCTGGGAGCGCAGGCTCCAGAGCTTGACGCAGGAGTCGTCGAAGCCGGCGGCCAGCAGCCGGCCGTCCGGGGAGATCTCGGCCGTGTTGAGCAGCTGCTCCGTGTGGTAGAAGGCGTAGAAGCAGATGGTGGTGAGGGACGGGGGCCCGTCCCTGACGCGGCGGATGCTCTCCCGCAGGGCCTCCAGGGCCGCCTCGTTGCGCAGGAGGGCGGGCGGCCCGTCGGTCGGCTCCAGGCCGTGGCTCTCGCCCCGGGAGGACCCGCCGCTGGCGTACAGCTGGTAGTCGGTCCGCTTGGCCGGCTGCACGTCCAGGTGGATGTGCAGCGTGAGGGCCTGGACCAGGGCGCCGTTGTCGTCGCTCTGCAGGTAGCGGAGGAGGAAGTTGTAGCTGTCTTCCTGGAGGCGCACCACGTACTTGTTGTCCAGGAAGGCGCGCAGCGTCGGGTTGGCCAGGATGTCCTGGGCCGTCAGGGCCGTCTGCAGCTGCTCGACGACGTCCTTCTGGCCGGCGTTCTGCAGGAACAGCCCGTGGAAACGGCTGTAGAAGCTGTCCACGGTGCTCTTCAGGCCGCTCTGGACCATGTTCAGGTGGAGGTAGACGAACAGGGGATACAGGAGAGGCGTCACTTCGTGGCTGTGCTGGGAGTCGGAATCTGCAACGGCATCAAAAGCGGCTTGAGGGGCCTCCCCCGCTCCGTCCTCGCCCCCCGGGGCGCCCGGGATGCCCGGGGAGGGGGCTCAGAGCCTCCCGTCTGCGCCCGACAGCGGAGCGGGGGCCGCTCGCTAGTTCCTTTCGGAGCTTCCCGGGCTCGTGCCCCTGGCCGGCCCCACACTCTCCCCTCAGGGCCTCCCCGGGCCCAGCCTGCTTCCAGCCAAGACCCTGCCCTCTGGTCTGGACCCCTGGGGGGGCACGCGGGCAACCTCGGGCTCCCGGCATGTGGCTAGCTCCCTTCCTCCCTTCAAAGCCCTACTGAGAGCTCACCTCCTCCAGGAGGCCTTCCCAGACTGAGCCCTCTCCTTCCTCCCTCCCGCCCTACCTCCTTCCCCTCCCCACAGTACCTGTATATATGTTTGTACCTATTTATTACTCTATTTTACTTGTACATATTTACTATTCTGTTTATTTTATTTTGTTAATATGTTTTGTTCTGTTTTGTCTCCCCCCTTTAGACTGTGAGCCCGCTGTTGGGTAGGGACCGTCTCTATATGTTGCCAACTTCAGATGTAACAGAACCCAACTCAATTCCTTGTAGAACCGTTCGTTTGTCGTGCCCTAACCCAATAACTTGTACTTCCCAAGCGCTTAGTACAGTGCTATGCACACAGTAAGCACTCAATGAATACGATTGAATGAATGAAACTTGTACTTCCCAAGCGCTTAGTACAGTGCTATGCACACAGTAAGCACTCAATGAATACGACTGAATGAATGAATGAAACTTGTACTTCCCAAGCGCTTAGTACAGTGCTCTGCACACAGTAAGCGCTCAATAAATACGATTGAATGAATGAAACTTGTACTTCCCAAGCGCTTAGTACAGTGCTCTGCACACAGTAAGCGCTCAATAAATACAATTGAATGAATGGATCAGAACGTGGAGGGAATTCTTTCCCAGCCCCCTCACCTTCGCTTCCCTGAGGCAGACAGCCCGGGGGCTGCCCCTCCCGCCCCCAACGAAATGCGGCAAGGCCTAGTGGATAGCGCATGGGCCCCGGAGTCAGCAAGACCTGGGTTCTAATCCTGGCTCTGCCACTTGTCTGCTGTGTGACCTTGGGCAAGTCACTTCCCCGGGCCTCGGTTACCTCATCTGTAAACCGGGGGATGAAGACTGTGAGCCCAGTGTGGGACAGGGACTGTGTCTAACCTGATTAGCTTGAGTCCATCCCAGGGTTTAGTACGGTGCCCGGGACACAGTATGCGTTTACAGATACCATTTAAAAAACAACGAAAACCCCCCCAAAAACTGGGCTGTGTTTGCCCAGGGGAGGTCTATTTGCCTCCTCCTGTATCCGCTGCCCACCCAATACAGCGTGGCAGCAGCTTGGGACAGCCTCCAGGGCCAGCAACCCTGGGGGACGATTCTAGACCAACTCCGTCTCCAAATCTGCGTCTCTGTCAGGGAAGCCAAAGAGACGCGACTTGCTTTGGTCGGGACGGGCACGTTTTCAATTCTCCCCGCCCCCAGCTAAGCTATCCGGTCCCGCACCGGGAAAGCCACCGCCGCCCCGAGCCCAGGCTCACCCGCGAGAAAACTCCGCAAGCGTCCAAACTGTACTTCATACTGCTGGGGCTCCACCTGGCAGGGGGCAGCCGACACCACGTTGGCACAGCCCGACTCCGACTGGACTGGGGAAGCAGAAGCAAATGCCCGCGGGTCAGCAGCGGGAACCCGTCAGCCCAGCCCTCACGGCGCGACGCCCCTGCCCACGCCAACCAGGTGGTACCCAAAAGGGCGACGGCCCAACTGCCCTCGCCAGGGGCTCTCGAGGCCCCCTCTCTCCACCCTGCCCCACTTCCACCTGCCTCACGGTAACCACAATTCAGAACCGAAGTCTGCAGCCGTGTTTCCCGCGTGCCCGGAACCAGAGAGCCCCAAGAACCGTCTTCAACCAACCTGTAGCATTTCCTGAGCGTCTACTATGCGCAGAGCATCGTACAAAGTATTTAGGAGAGCAGAGTGGAGTTGGAAGACATAAACCCTGCCCGCGAGGAACTGACAATCTATTGGGCCTTAACATCCGTTCTATGTTAGCTTGGGGGAATGGGGAGGAGATGATGGACAAGGGGTTAAGACCTCTTGGTGCTGGGTAAAACTGGTGGGAGACTCCCCGTCTAGACCGTAAGCTCTCTGTGGGCAGGGAATGGGTCTGTTATATAATAATAATAATAATAATAATAAGAATAAGAATAATTTTGGTATTTGTTAAGTGCTTACTATGTGCAAAGCACTGTTCTAAGCGCTGGGGAGGATACAATCCATCAATCAATCATATTTATTGAGCGCTTACTATGTGCAGAGCACTGTACTAAGCGCTTGGGAAGTACAAATTGGCAACATATAGAGACAGTCCCTACCCAACATTGGGCTCACAGTCTAAAAGGGGGAGATACAAGGTGATCAGGTTGTCCCATGTGGGGCTCACAATCTTAATCCCCATTTTACAGATGAGGGAACTGAGACCCAGAGAAGTGAAGTGACTTGCCCAAAGCCACACAGCTGACAGTTGGCGGAGCCAGGATTTGAACCCATGACCTCTGACTCCAAAGCCCGGGCTCTTTCCACTGAGCCACGCTGCTTCTCTATCTTAATCCCCATTTTTACAGATGAGGTAACTTGAGGCTTGGAGAAGTTAAGCGACTTGCCCAAGGTCCCACAGCAGACTTGCGGTGGAGCTGGGATTCGAACCCATGACCCCTGACTCCAAAGCCCGGGCTCACTGGGTCTGTTATATGGTTACACTGTACTCTCCGAGGCGCTTAGTACAGTGCTATGCACACAGTAAGTGCTCAAGAAACACGATTGATTGACTGACTGTGAGATGGGAGGGTGGAAGGGGGAAGGCGGGGAGAAAAACAGGGTCACTGCTACTGGGGTTGTGGAGGGAGGGGAACGCTTAGTACACTGATTTGCCCATGGTAGGCACCAAGTAAGTAGTACCGGGTGACCAGAGGACCTGGTCCCGGGACCCTGGAGAGCCCCGCTGCAGCACGTAGACTCTCCTCGCCCCCAAGAGCCTGGCAAAGTCCGGTCCCCTGGAGATCGAGAGAAGCCCCTCTCCCACCCCAGCATCACTGTGAGGGCTTGAGGTCAGACTGTGCCCCAGAAGAACGAGTGAATGCCGGGCGTGGGGAGGCTGCCACGCAATCTGGGTGCCACTGTGCAGGGAAAAGAAAAGGGCACCCCCGGCTAATGCGGGGGGACCCCACAGAGGGAGAGACGGAACCCCGGAGAGGCAAAGGGGACAGACAGGGTTTCCACGCGGCCCGGTTACCCGTGAGATTGGCCGCCATCTCTTCGGCGGTCTGGCACAGCCGCAAGCCCTGTTTCTGGGGGCCTTCGGAGTCCACGTACTGGCGACGCTTGAGGTAGCAGGACACGGCCATCTGGATCTGCTCTGTGCGGACCCGTTTCATGACCTGCGGGATAAAGAAACCCCCCCAGCCCAGGAGAAGCAGGTGAGCGACGCTCGGCCTGGTGCCCGGGGTCCGGGGTGTTTCGGGGATGGGGCTGTGGATGCCCCCCTGGGGGTCGGGGGGAGGCCCGGGTCAGGCCCCTGCGGCCCCTCTCCCAGCAAAGAGGCAGACGAGAAGCAGCGTGGCTCAGTGGAAAGAGCCCGGGCTTTGGAGTCAGAGGTTCAAATCCCAGCTCCGCCACATGTCAGCTGTGTGACTCTGAGCAAGTCACAACTTCTCTGTGCCTCAGTTGCCTCATCTGTAAAATGGGGACTAAAACTGTGAGCCCCCCCGGGACAACCTGATCACCTTGTAACCTCCCCAGCGCTTAGAACAGTGCTTTGCACAGAGTAAGCGCTTAACAAACACCATCATTATTATTATTATTATTATGTCCCAGGCCGCCACCCTCTGCCCCATGGGGGGCTGGAAAGGCCCCCGACCCCGAGCCCCTTCCTTCCCCAACTCTTGGGGCTGCAGCCCCTTCCTCATGAAGGGGTGGGGAGAGGGTTGGAGGGGGGGGTCTCCCTTCTCTGACAGCAGCGGCGGCAGCCACGGCAACTTTCACGGGAGAAAAGGAAAGAGGGGGGGCTACTGCCAAGGGCGCCGGGATTGCCCGCCGGGGGATGCGTCTGTGTGATGTGTGAGTGTGTGTGTGTGTGTGTGTGTGTGTGTGTGTGTGTGTGTGTATAATAATAATAATAATGATGATGGCATTTATTAAGTGCTTACTATGTGTGTGTATGTGTGTGTGTGTGTGAGATGAGTGCAGTGGTGGGGTCATTTATTCGTATTTCGTATTTATTGAGCGCTTACTGTGTGCAGAGCACTGTACTAAGCACTTGGGAAGTCCAAGTTGGCAACATATAGAGATGGTCCCTACCTAACAGCGGGCTCCCAGTATAGAGGGCCAGCATTCATTCATTCATTCACTCGTATTCATTGAGCGCTTACTGTGTGCAGAGCACTGGACTACATGCTTGGGAAGTCTAAGCTGGCAACATATAGGGCCGGACAGCGGCCTCACAGTCTAGAGGGTCAGCATTCATTCATTCATTCAATCGTATTTATTGAGCGCTTACTGTGTGCACAGCACTGTATTATGCGCTTGGGAAGTTCAAGTTGGCAACATATAGGGATGGTCCCTACCCAACGGCGGCCTCACAGTCTAGAGGATCAGCATTCATTCATTCAATCGTATTTACTGAGTGCTTACTGTGTGCAGAGTACTGTACTAAGCGCTTGGTAAGTCCAAGTTGGCAACACATAGGGACGGACCCTCCCCAACAGTGGGCTCACAGTCTAAAGAGAAGCATCGTGGCTCAGTGGAAAGAGCCCGGGCTTTGGAGTCAGAGGTCGTGGGTTCAAATCCCTGCTCCTCCAATTGTCAGCTGTGTGACTTTGGGCGAGTCACTTCACTTCTCTGGGCCTCAGTTCCCTCATCTGGAAAATGGGGATGAAGACCGTGAGCCCCACGTGGGACAACCCGATCACCTTGTAACCTCCCCAGCGCTTAGAAGGGTGCTTGGCACAGAGTAAGCGCTTAATAAATGCCATCGTTAGAAGGGAGGGGGTCAGGGGTCAGGGGTGAAGTCGGGGCGGGAAGGGGGAGCGGAGCGGGGCCGGGGGCTCCGGGGGGGGCCGATCCCCGGCTCCCCCCCCCCCCCACTGCTCGCTCCCGGTGCGCGCGCCGACACACACACACACACACACACAACACACACACACACCCTCCACGCGGTCGGGGCGGCGCGTGCGCAGCCTAGGCCTCACTCACACGCGCGCGCACACACACACACACACACGGACGGACGGACGGACGGACGGACGGCCGGAGAGCCCGCGCTCCGGCTGCCGAGCGGCCTCGGCCTGGGCCCGGCCCGCACTCACTGAACATCTCCGGCGGCCCCGGCACCCTCCTCCTCCTCCTCCTCCTCTTCCTCCTCCTCCTCCTGCTCCTCCTCCTCCTCAGCCCGGGCCCCGCGGCCCGGCCGGCCCCTCCTCCGCCTCCTCCTCCTCCGCCGCCGCCGCCGCCGCCGCCCGAGGCGGCCGCCCCATGACGGCCGGACTGACGGACTGACGGACACGGAGCGCGCGGGCGGGCGGGCGCCGGGCAGAGGCCGCTCGGACCCGCCCCCGCGCTCCCGCCTCCACCAATGGGCGGCGCGGATCGGCGCTCGGCGCTACGCTCGGCTCTTCGGCTCCGGGCTCGGCCCTTCGGCTCCGCTCGGCTCGGCGCTCGGCCCCGCTCGGCTCCGGGCTCGGCCCTTCGGCTCCGCTCGGCTCGGCGCTCGGCCCTTCGGCTCCGCTCGGCTCTGCTCGGCGCGGCGCTCGGGTCGGCGCTCGGCCCTTCGGCTCCTCTCGGCGCGGCGCTCGGCTCGGCGCTCGGCCCTTCGGCTCCTCTCGGCGCGGCGCTCGGCTCGGCGCTCGGCCCCGCGCAGCGCTCGGCCCTTCGGCTCCGCTCGGCCCGGCGCTCGGCTCGGCGCTCGGCCCTTCGGCTCCGCTCGGCCCTGGGCTCGGCGCTTCGGCTCCGCTCGGCTCTGCTCGGCTCGGCACTCGGTCCGGCTCGGCGCTCGGCCCTTCGGCTCCGCTCGTCCTTTCGGCGCTACTGAGAGCTCACCTCCTCCAGGAGGCCTTCCCAGACTGAGCCCCTTTCTTCCTCTCCCCCTCGTCCCCCTCTCCATCCCCCCACCTTACCTCCTTCCCTTCCCCACAGAACCTGTATATATGTATATATGTTTGTACAGATTTATTACTCTGTTTATCTTGTACATATCTATTCTATTTATTTTATTTTGTTAGTATGTTTGGTTTTGTTCTCCGCCTCATTCATTCATTCACTCATTCAGTCGTATTTATTGAGCGCTTACTGTGTGCAGAGCACTGTACTAAGCGCTTGGGAGGTCTCCCCCTTTTAGACTGTGAGCCCACTGTTGGGTAGGGACCGTCTCTCTATGTTGCCAACTTGGACTTCCCAAGCGCTTAGTCCGGTTCTCTGCACACAGTAAGCGCTCAATATATACGATTGATTGATTGATTGATTGATTGATTGATTGGTTGGGCTCGGCACTGAGCTCGGCTCGGGGATCGGCCCTTCGGCTCCGCTCGGCTCGGGGCTCGGCCCTTCGGTTCCGCTCGGCTCGGCGCTCGGGTCCGCTCGGCCCTTCGGCGCTCCGTTCGGCTCGGCGCTCGGGTCCGCTCGGCCCTTCGGCGCTCCGTTCGGCTCGGCGCTCGGGTCCGCTCGGCCCTTCGGCGCTCCGCTCGGCTCGGCGCTCGGGTCCGCTCGGCCCTTCGGCGCTCCGCTCGGCTCGGCGCTCGGGTCCGCTCGGCCCTTCGGCGCTCCGTTCGGCTCGGGGCTCGGCCCTTCGGCTCCGCTCGGCTCGGCGCTCGGGTCCGCTCGGGGCTCGGCTGTGGATGCCTGTCCCTGTCGCCCCGCCCCCTCCGTCCGTCCGGTGCTGTACTGAGCGGTGCTGTAGTAAGCGGTGCTGTACTGAGCGGTGCGGCTTCGCCCACGTGGTGGTCCCGGGGCCCGGCCCCTCCTGGGTGAGTACCTCCCGGCCCCGGGGCCCCCCGCCGTCCGCTCTACCCTCAATCATGGGGCTTTTTTTCCCCCGCCCTACGTACTGAGCGCCTCCTGGGTGCATCGCTTTGGGCGACGAGTCAGCGCCCCCGCCGGAACCTCGGCGGGCCCGTTCTCACCAAATCCCGTGGGTCCCACTTCCACGCTTAGAACAGCGCTTTGCACATAGTAAGCGCTTAATAAATGCCATCAGTATTATTGTACAGAGAAGCAGCGTGGCTCAGTTGAAAGAGCCCGGGCTTAGGAGTCAGAGGTCCTGGGTTCGAATCCCGGCCCTGCCCCTCGTCTGCTGTGTGACCATGGGCAAGTCGCTTCACTTCTCTGAGTCTCAGTTCCCTCATCTGGAAAATGGGGATGAAGACTGTGAGCCCCACGTGGGACAACCTGATCACTTGGTATCCCCCCCCCCCCCCCCGGCGTTTAGAACAGTGCTTTGCACATAGTAAGCGCTTAACAAAATGCCAACATTTACTTTGCTTTGAACAGTGCTTTGCACATAGTAAGCGCTTAGCAAAATGCCAACATTTACCTTGCTTTGAACAGTGCTTTGCACATAGTAAGCGCTTAGCAAAATGCCAACATTTACCTTGCTTTGAACAGTGCTTTGCACATAGTAAGCGCTTAGCAAAATGCTAACATTTACCTTGCTTTGAACAGTGTTTTGAACAGTGCTTTGCACATAAATACGATTGATTGATTGATTGATAGTAAGCGCTTAGCAAAATGCTAACATTTACCTTGCTTTGAACAGTGCTTTGCACATAGTAAGCGCTTAACAAAATGTCAACATTTACCTTGCTTTGAACAGTGCTTTGCACATAGTAAGCGCTTAAGAAAATGCCATCCTTTACCTTAGAAGAGTGTTTGGCACTCATTCATTCATTCAATCGTATTTATTGAGCGCTTACTGTGTGCACAGCACTGGACTAAGCGCTTGGGAAGTACAAGTTATAGAGATGGGCCCTACCAGCAGCTGGCACATAGTAAGCACTTAACAAATACTATCATTATTATTCACAGCATCGCCAAAACCCGCCCTTTCCTCTCCGTCCAAACCACCGCGTTAATAGTAATAATAATAATAATGATGATAGCATTTGTTAGGCGCCTACTGTGTCCCAAGCACCGTTCTAAGCGTTGGGGAGGGTACAAGGTGATCCGGTTGCCCCACGTGGGGCTCACAGTCTTCATCCCCATTTTGCAGATGAGGGAACTGAGGCCCAGAGAAGCTGTGACTTGCCCAAAGTCACACAGTTGGCAAGTGGCGGAGGCGGGATTAGAACCCAGGACCTCTGACTTCCAAGCCCGGGCTCTTTCCATTGAGCCACACTGCGTTAGTACAGTCGCTCATCCCGTCCCGCCTGGATGACTGTCTGCATCAGCCTCATTCATGCAATCGTATTTATTGAGCGCTTGCTGTGCGCAGAGCACTGTACCTCCTTGCTGACCTCCCAGCCTCCTATCTCTTCCCTATTCCAGTCCAGATTTCGCTCTGCTGCCCGGATCACCGTCCTACCGAAACGTTCATCATCATCAATCGTATTTATTGAGCGCTTACTGTGTGCAGAGCACTGTACTAAGCGCTTGGGAAGTACAAGTTGGCAACATATAGAGACAGGCCCTACCCAGCAGTGGGCTCACAGTCTAAAAGAGTTCAGGCCGTGTCACCCCCCTCCTCAAAAATCTCCGGTGGTTGCCCACCCACCTCCCTATCAAACAAAAACTGCTCACCATTGGCATTAAAGCAGCCCACCACCTTGCCCCCTCCTATCTCATCTCCTCCCTACACCCCAGCGCGCACCCTTCACTCCTCCGACACTAACCTCACTGGGCCTCCATCTCTCCTGCCTCTGGCCCGGAACGCCCTCCCTCTGCAAATTCATTCATTCGTATTGAGCGCTTACTGTGCGCAGAGCACTGTACTGAGTGCTTGGGAGAGTACAACGGGACAGCCTTCCCAGACTGAGCCCCTTCCTTCCTCTCCCCCTCGTCCCCCTCTCCATCCCCCGCATCTTACCTCATCATCATCATCAATCGTATTTGTTGAGCGCTTACTGTGTGCAGAGCACTGTACTAAGCGCTTGGGAAGTACAAGGTGGCCACAGCACCTGTATATATGTTTGTACATATTTATTACTCTATTTATTTATTTATTTTACTTGTACATATCTATTCTATTTATTTTATTTTGTTAGTATGTTTGGTTTTGTTCTCCGTCTCCCCCTTTTAGACTGTGAACCCACTGTTGGGTAGGGACTGTCTCTATATGTTGCCAACTTGGACTTCCCAAGCGCTTAGTACAGTGCTCTGCACACAGTAAGTGCTCAATAGATACGACTGATTGATTGATTGACAATAAATAGACACATTCCCTGCCCACAACCAGCTTACCCTCTGCCTCCCCCCAGGCTGCCCACCCTCAGCCCGCCTTTATCCCACAGACAGTGACTCTCCCCCCCCCCACCCCGCCCCGTTCAAAGCCATATTGAAGGCCCGCCTCATCATCATCATCAATCGTATTTATTGAGCACTTACTATGTGCAGAGCACTGTACTGAGCGCTTGGGAAGTACAAATTGGCAACATCTAGAGACAGTCCCTACCCAACAGTGGGCTCACAGTCTAAAAGGGGGAGACAGAGAACAAAACCAAATATACTAACAAAATAAAATAAATAGAATAGATATGTACAAGTAAAATAAATAGAGTAATAAATATGTACAAACATATATACATATATACAGATGCTGTGGGGAAGGGAAGGAGGTAAGATGGGGGGGATGGAGAGGGGGAGGAGGAAAGAGGCCTTCCCAGACGAAGCCCCCTCTTTTCCTCATCTTCCGCTTCCTTCTGCGTCGCTCCGACTCGCTCCCTTCGCTCTCCCCGCCCTCCCCCCAGCCCCACGGTACTGAGGTATAGATCTGTCATTTTATTTATTTGTACTGATGCTCGTCTCCGTACCTCTAGACTGTGAGCTCATTGTGGGCAGGGAATGTGGCCGTTTATTGTTTTGTATTGTGCTTGGTAGAGTGCTCAGCACACAGTGAGTGCTCAATAAACACGATTGAATGAATGAATACTCTGCATTCAGTAGGCACTCGGTAAATATCGATTAAGCTCTTCATTTAGTCTCTAGATGTCACCTACAGCATTCTCCCATCTGCTGCCCTTCCCGCACCTGTCCTCTCGATCAGACTGTCCTCTTCCTTTCTCTCTCTCTTTCTCCCTCTCCCGCCAATCTCCTCTCTCTTTCCTTTCTCATCTCTCGTTTTTACTCTTGCTGATTTTTGTGGTGGCCAAGTCAAATTGCGGAGTGTTTGGAGTGAGGGAGGGGACCAGGCCCTCCCCTCTGCATTCTCTCCAGATCCAGTAACACACTATCCCTTGGGGATGGGGGAAATGGAGCAGGAAGTTCACCGACCTCAGACCTTCGCCTCGAGAACACCCTTCCAAAGGGAAAAATCAATCTTTTGGTTCAGCAGAGCGGAAAGTTGGTGGGGCTGTGACCAGGATTCCTAAGGGTTTGTGTAAGAAGAGTCTTTCGGAGGCATCGGCAAGTTCAGTTGCAGCGGTGCGGAGCTCAGCTAGAAGGATTTTCAAGTCCTCACCGCAGAGGTGCGGTCGCCAGCGCATCTTTGGAGCCGACCGGGAATTGGTTGCCTTCGTTGCGGGGCTCGTCAGTCATTCATTCCTTCATTCAGACGTAGTTACTGAGCTCTTACTGTGTGCACAGCACTGTACTAAGCGCTTGAGAGAATACACTATAACAATAAGCAGACATTCCCTGCTCATAACAACCTTACAGACTAGAGAGGGAGGCAGACGTTAATATAGATAAGTACATTATAGATGTGCACATAAGTGGGGCCGGAAGGGGGGAATGAATAAAGGAAGCAAGTCAGGACGACGCGGAAGAGAGTGGGAGAAGAGGAAAGTGGGGCGTAGGCAGGGAAGGCCTCTTGGAGGAAATGTGCCTTCAATAAGGATTTGAACAATAATAATAATAATGGTATTTATTAAGCGCTTACTATGTGCAAAGCACTGTACTAAGCGCTGGGGAGGTTACAAGGTGATCAGGTTGTCCCATGGGGGGGCTCACAGTCTTAATCCCCATTTTACAGATGAGGTAACTGATGCCCAGAGAAGTTAAGTGACTTGCCCAAAGTCACACAGCTGACAATTGGCGGAGCTGGGATTTGAACCCATGACCTCTGACTCCAAAGCCCATGCTCTTTCCACTGAGCCATGCTGCTTCTCTACACTGCTCCACGCTGCTGCTTTGAAGTGTTAGGCGATGGGAGAGTAACTGGCTGTCGGATTTGAGGAGGGAGGGAGGGTGTTCCAGGCCAGAGGGAGGACGCGGGCGAGGGGTCGGTCGGGTCCCCAGTGCTCACGGCGCCCTCCCTCCGACGCCTGTCCCCACAGCGATGGCGGCCATTTACTCGGGAATTTCCCTGAAGCTGAAAAGCAGCAAGACGGCCTGGACAGACAAACTCAAACTGGCCCACTTCGCCTGGGTCTCCCACCAGTGCTTCCTCCCGAATAAAGAGCAGGTATGGCCGTAGTTGGCAGGAGGAGATGGGGATCCTGCGGACAGCGTCTCCCCGCAAATACATCGTTCAACACCCCTGACTCTCCCCGGTCCATCCCTGACTCTCCCCGCCGTGACTCAGTACAGACCCTCCAACACTCCTGACTTTGTCGATGGTATTTATTGAGCACTTACTGTGCTCAGAGCACCATAACAATATAAAAGAGTTAGTAGATATGTTTCCTACCCACAGGGAGCTTCCAGCCTTGAAATACTCTCTCCTTTCAACCCCTACTCTCCCCCGACTGACCGTCCCCAGTGACCCAAGGACCCTCCAACCCCCCCGACTCTCCCTTTTCCACACAGTTGACTGACTCTCTCCCGGTGACCCGACAAACTCCTCTCCATCCCTGCCTCTTCCCCCAGCGATCCTGCAAATCAATCAGTCAATCAATCAATCAACCGTATTTATTGAGCGCTTACTATGTGCAGAGCACTGTACTAAGCGCTTGGGAAGTACAAATTGGCATCACATAGAGACAGTCCCTACCCAACAGTGGGCTCACAGTCTAAAAGGGGGAGACAGAGAACAGAACCAAACATACCAACAAAATAAAATAAGTAGGATAGAAATGTACAAGTAAAATAAATAAATAAATAAATAAATAGAGTAATAAATATGTGCAAAGACCCGTCAACACTCCTGCCTCTCCCCTCTCGACTCCTGACTCCCCTCACTCTGAGGATCCAGCAGGTGCTGTCCTAGCGACAGCAGTATGGACCGTTCATCCTGACTTTATCCAAACCCCTCTTGAACGGCTCGGGATTTTCAACCCGCACGCTTTTCGGCGGCCCCAGATTCCGCTTTGTGTAGTCCCCGCTCATTTCTAAGTGTTCTTGCAGTCCTCTAAAAATGCCTTTTATGGTTTGAGAAACGTAAGAAGGCAAGATGGTTTTTACAGTTAGGATCTTTGAAAAATGCAGGTGTTACTCGATTGGGCAAGACATACCCTGGTCTCCTATTACAAGAAGAAGCTGGAACTGCAGGAGGACATAGTGGAAAGGCTCTGGCTGTACCTGGACAGCATTCTGCGAAGCAGAAAGCTACAGAACATCGTCAAAGAAGGGAAGACGATCCAGCTCCATTTCTCACTGGCCAAGGTAGCTTATCTCGTTCCCGAAAATCCCGGGGCCGAGTCGAGCAGCCCGCTGCATTTAACCTTTGCTCTCGGAGCACGGCGGGGATTGGGGCTGGGGCAAAATGATTCTCACCTGGGCCCTACTGCGGCTGAAGGCCCCCGGAAGTCTCTGGAAGATGGGATCGGTCAGTCGGTCGGTGGTATTTATTGAGCGCTTACTATGTGCAGAGCACTATACTAAGCACTTGGGAAAGTACAATATAACAGGCCCGTTCCGTACCCACAATGAGGTTACGGTCAAGAGGGGGAGGCAGGCGTTAATATAAATAGGTAAAATTACAGATATGTACGTATGCTGTGGAGATGGGAGGGGGAGTGAATAAAGGGAGCAAGTCAAGGCGACATAGAAGGGAGTGGGAGGAAAGGAGGGCTTAGTCGGGGAAGGCCTCTTGGAGGAGATGTGCCTTCGATGAGGCTCCGAAGGTGGGGAGAGTCATTATCTGTCGGATATGAAGGGGGAGGGCATTCCAGGCAAGAGGCAGGATGTGGACGAGAGACCGACCGACTGGTCATCTGGAAGATGGGAATGGTAAACATGTTTCTCCTGGGTTAAGCCCTGGGGTGGCTCCAAGGTTACGAGCCTGGGACGGCCCACGCTTCCCCTGAAACTGTCGGGCCCGTGCTCCCCGGGACGTCTCCTGGCCTGTCCGTCCATCCATCTGTCGGTCGAACTGACGCCCGGCTCGCCGCGGCGCCCCACGGCGCACCCGGGCACCTTTCCCTCCCTCTGTGCCATCCCCAAGCGTCCGGCAGCGTGCCGCACGCCCGGAACATAAAAGTGGTCGTCGGCTCCGGGCCCGAGGCTGGAGAGGCGCTCGGACTGGGAGCGAGCGGGCCCCGGAGGGAGATGGCCGCTGGGCGGGTGTGGGAGGAAGGGGTCGCTGCTGCCGGGCCTCCCTGAGGAGCCCCCGGGGAAACGCCGAGCACCTCTGTGTCTTGGCAGGTCCTCAACGAGAGGATCGCCGAGTTCCAGACGGGCGAGACTCGGAGCGAGGCCGGGCCCGTGCTGAGCTGCTGCAGGAGCCTCCTGTCCGTCCCCGCGCTGGCCGCCGTCTACACGGCCAAGCACGAGCTCCTGGTGGAGCTGCTGAGCCAGCTGTGCCGGCTGGCGTGTGGGCCGCCCGCTCCGGCCGGCCCCTCGCCCGCCCTGCTCCTGGACGTTCTCCACCTGGCCCTCGGCCTCTACCTCCTGGTCCAGAGGCAGCAGGCCAACCCCAACCGGGTCTTTGCCGAAGTCGTCGGCCACCTCCTCCAGCCGGGCCTGGTGTTGCGGCACGTGCTGGGGGCGGGGACGGGGGACGCGGCGGGTGGGGGGAGCTGCCCCGCGGGGCGCCCGCCCCTGGCCCGCGAGATCCGGGGTCAGATCGAGGCCGTGCTCCGGTGGGGGCTCTTTCCGGCCGAGCTGCTGCCGTCCTACAAGGAGGAGCTGGGCTCTCCGGAGCCGGCGGGAGACCGGAGGAAGGGGGTCCTGAAGACCCTCCTGGCTCCGGCGGACGCCGTGCTGGCCAAGCTGGCCGACGCCGGTCCCCACGAGCCGGCCATCCGCGCGGCCGTGGCGGCTCACTCGGTGCCGCTGCTCTTCAAGCTGTTCCTGGAAGCCTACTGCCGGGACGGGTATCAGCTGGTCTGCTTCCAGGCGGGCGCCAAGCTGCTGGGCTGCCTGCGGCTGGCCGGCCTGTGGGACGGCCCCCGCCCCGAGCCCCCCGAGCCGCCCGACTGGAGCTCCGAGCTGCTTGCCCTGGAGCAGGTCCTGACGGCGCTGCTCGGCCACCAGGTCTACAACGTGGCCGCCGACCGCATCCGCCACCGGGACCTCCAGTTCCACTTCTACCGCCGCTTGGCGGGGCTCCTGCTGGGCCACCCGCAGCCCGCCCTGCCAGTCTGGTTCCGTTGCCTCCGGGCCCTCGTCTCCCTCAACCACCTGATCGTCGAGCCGGACCTGGAGGGCCTGGTGGCCGCGGCCTGGGTGGCCGCCGAGGCCCGGGAGCCCCGCTCCCGCCGGGCCCAGGAGGCCCTGCTCGCCGCCCTCTTCCAGACCTACGCCAGGCTCCGCCAGGTCCCCCGCCTCCTGGCCGCGGTCCTGGCCGCGGTCTGCCGGCCCGGCGCCGGGCGGAGCCGTCCGGCCGCCCTGACCGCCGGCCTGGCTGCCGCGCTCTCCGCCTGCTTCCTGGAGCTCCCTCCGGGCCAGGTCCTGGACTCCTGGGCCCTGGCGCTGGACAGGGGCCAAGCCCTCCTGGCCCCCTCCGGGCAGGGGGACGCAGATGCGGCCCTGAAACTCTGGTCCGTCAGCTCCCTGCTCCACACCGTGCTGTTCGCCGCGAGGACCCTGGACGGTACCACCCCCTTGCCGCTCGTCCGGCGCGCCCGGGGCCTCGTGGAGAGGATGCTGAGCGCCATCGTCCAGCCCGCGCTCGTCCTGCTGCTGGACCACCGCGGCCCCAGCCCGCCTCTCTGGCTCGAGAAGGTGGGCAACTCCGGCCTCCTCCTGGCCTACACCTGGGCCGAACTGGACGCCATGTTCAGCCTGAACTGTGACCGGTACGTGTCCCCGGCCGGGGCCGGGGAAACCCTCCCGGCTCTGCTCCTGGGGGCCGACGCCCAGGGCTGGGACGCGGTGGCAGAGGCGCCGGGGGGCCCGGCCTCCGTGGGCCGCCACTGCCTGGAGCTGCTGGCCTTGCAGACGATGAAGAGGATCCTGGCGCCCGGCCACCTTCCGACAGAACGGGGCCTGCAGGCTCTGCGCGATGCCGCGACCTTGATCGTCTCGTCCGACCTTGGGGGGCCGGAGGCGGCCGCCGCCTGGGATGGCCAGGCGGGGACGGTCACCGCGCTCACCTACCCGGCGGCCCACTGGCACCTGGTCGTGTCCAACCTCCCGCTGCTCCTCCCGTACCTGGCGGCCGACGACGTGGCGCGGCTGGCCGGGGAGCTGCTGAGGACCGGGGCCGGAGCCCCCTCCCCGTCGGACGGCCCCACCGGGTGGGAGCCGGACATCACGGTGACAGGGGTGTCACGGGCGCTGCTGCGCGGCCCGTTGCTTCCGGAGATGCAGCCCCTGCACGCCGCGTTCCTGGACCGCGTCCTCGAGAGCTGCGCCAGTGTGCTGAGCGCCGGCCGGCGGCCGGCCGGCGCTCCTCTCAGACGGATGCTTCCCTGGCTCCTTGCACGCGGCCCGGCCCCCGGGGCCCGGAGGGAAAGCCAACCGGAAGGAGATGAGCCAGGGGGACCGGGGCCCAGAGAGGAGGTTGCGGAGAGTTTGCTGGCGCTGGCGAGTGCCCCCGAGCCCCCCGTGGTCTTGGGGGAAGGCCAGCTTGACGCACTCTTGGCTACACTGGACGTGGTCTCCGCTCTGGACCTGGACGGCCTTCCCCCGCCCTTCCTTGTGCGCACATACCTCTTGGCACTGACGCTGGTGGCTGGCACCAGAGGCACCAGCCCGCTCCCCGCCGCCCGTGCCCTCCGCTACCTGGACACGTGCTTCCGGCTCCTGAGCCGCCTGCAGGGTGTCGAGGAGGCCCACGCCGTCTTCAGGGTCGTCTTCGCCAGCGAAGTGTTCCAGGTGGTCGTCACGGCCCTGTGGGCCTCCCGGGGTAGGTTTCCGGCAGCAGCGGAGGCGCCAGCGTGGACGGGCCTGCTCCGGGCCGCCGCCACCCTGCTGGAGCGTCTACTCCGGACAACCGTCCGGCTGAAGCTCAGCCCGGTGCTCAACTGCCGTAAGATCGTGTCGTTCCTCTCGGCCTGCGGTCCCTACACCGAGGCCGTCGCCGGTCGGTGTCCGCGGGACCCGGACGGCCCGGCTCGCCAGGTCCTGCTGGTGGCGGTGATGACCCTCTGCCGGGAGCTGAGCCCCCTTGTCCACCAGCGGCAGGGGCAGACCCCCGCCAGGGCCCTGCCGGACCTGTGGCTGCGTGTGCTGAGCCTCGCGGGAGCGGTCGTCCGGGCCGCGTGGACCGACCGGCCACGGGACAGGCCGCTCCCTCCGGTCCTCCTCTCCGCCGTCGCTGCGCTCCTGGAGGCCGAGACAAGCGGGGAGACGGAGGACCGGGCCCGGGCGCTCGCTCACGCCGACTTGTACCGGGACGCGTTCGCCCACGTGCGGACGGAGCTGCCCGCTCTCGCCGGAGATGCCGAGTCCCTCCGACCTGCCCTGCGGCTCCTGACGCTCTTCTGCGCGGAGCCGGCCCTGCACCCCGGGGAGGGCTCCGTCTTCACCGCCGTGTTCCGGGCCGTGACCGGCATCCTCGCAGGTAGGTCGCCCCCGGGCCCGCTCGCTCTACCCGGTTAGGGGACGTCGGACCGATGGGCCGGCACTGGGGGTCGATGGGTTTGGTGGCATCATCACACAATCGACCCAGGTGAAAAATTCCACGGTGGAAGAAACGATGGCAACGGCGATGGTGATATTAAGCGCTCACTGTGGGCCAAGCACTGTGATCAGTAGATACATGGGAATCAGATCGGACACAGTCCCAGGCCTTCACGGGGCTCTCAGTCTTGGCGCCTGGAGGGAGGTATCCTCATCCCCAGTTTCCTTAGGAAGAAACTGAAGCACAGAGAGGTTCAGTATGTTGCCCACAGCCGCCCACGGGGACGGAGCTGAGGCCCCCGCCTCTCTAACTCCCGCGGTGAGGGTGGACGCGGGGCCGAGTCCGACCTTCTTCCCGGCTGGTGAGACGCGGGCTGGGGAGGGCCGGGCCTTTCAGGGTACCTCGCTGACGGAGCCGGCCCGCCTCTGATATGCAGATGGCGGAGCCCGGGACCAGGCGATCCAGAATGCCGGACCTCAACTTGGGGAGCTGCTCGCCGGCCTGCTGGACGGCGGCACCGCCGCCGACTTCCAGCTGGTGATGGAGCACGCCCTGCGGGGCCTGGACATCCGCCACCTGTGGACGCGTAACCTGAACGTGAGTGGGGCCGCTGCCCTGGGGCTCCGCTCATCCCGCCTGCGCCCTGCGCTCGCCTCTCCTTCCTTCCCACCACCCCTCAGGATGAGTGTCGGGGGCTCTTGCCCAGGCCCCGGTATCCAAGGCCCCAAGGGGACGGTGTCTTCCACAGCTCTGTTCCGACCACTCCCTGTTCTCTCCCCTCTGCCGGCTGCCTGGCCGGGGGAGCCGCGGGCACGGGAGCGATGAGAAGAGCAACTCCAGTCAAAGCTCCTTGCTTCCCTCCGAGGCCTTCCCACCCACCTTCCCATTTTCCAGCTCTCCAGGCTGAGAACCATACACCACCCCTGATCCCTTCCTCTCCTTTGCTTTCGTCATCCCACTAGTCAGAACGTCCCATTGGGCTTTCCTCCCTAACACCTCTGCCCTCCCCACAGCACGCTCTCTCCCTCTCACTTCCTTCCTCCCCTCCTATGCCAAAGTGTCCCATGCCAAACTGGGACATCATCCATTGTCATCCCCAGTAGACAGAGGAGGAACCTGAGGGCCGGGCTCAAACAGCAGGCTGGGGCAGAACGAGACTAGAACTCGGGTCCACATTTTCCGAGGAATAAGCCCTTTGCCTTCGCTCGTCTTTGGTCTTGCCAGGCTTGGGACCCAGCCGTCGGGGGCCGCGGGCCTCGGAGAGTGCTGGGTGGCGGTGGCGGTGTCTTCTGGGGTCCCCGGTCGAGCCCTCTCAGGGTCAGCTGCTCCTCAGTGTCCATCCCCGGGCTCCTCCCCGTTTTCCCAGCTTGTTGGGCTGCAGGGGGGCATGGGCGTGTACCCCCGCTCGGAATGGGTACATCCATCTCTCTGCGGTGGCTGCTTGATTTATGGGTTAGTTTTCCTACCGGTATCTCTTTGGTGGGGTCTTTGGTGTGTGCGTACATGCCCAAAGTCTGGACATGGGCGTGCCCGCGGGCGAGTGGGCATGGGGGGCACTCAGCCAGGATCCAAGGCTGCCGTCTCCCCTGCTGCAGGAGGTTCTGGGAGCTCTTGCCCTGTTGAAGTTGTTGCTGAGCTGTCGGCTCACTGGCGAGAAGGCGACTTCCTTCTGGCTCGCCTGTCCCCAGATCATCGGAGCTCTGGCGGTGAGCGCCTTGGGGTGACCCTTTCCCGGGTCCCTCCCTTCCCCTCATCACTTTTTTGGAGTTTCCGGAAAGCCGGGGAGGGAGGCAGAGAAAGAGAGAGAGCACGTGCGCCCAGGGGCAGGGGGGTGACTTAGGGTCAGGAGGGAGCCAGCGAGGCTGCCGCCTGCAAGACGTGTCTTGGAGTCGTGACTCTTGAGCGCTTACTGGGTGCAGAGCACTGTACTGAGCCCCCGGGAGAATACAACACAACAAGAGTCGGTGGACACGATCCCTCCCCTCAGAGGGTTTACGATCCAGTTGGGGAGGCAGACGTTAAAAGCAGAGTGCCGTGGGGCCGAGGTTGGGGGAGTCTCCAAGTGCTTAAGGGGATCAGACCCCGAGAGCCTATAGGCGACACGGAAGGGAGGGAAGGTGGGACGGGCGGAAGGTGAGAGGTTAGTCAGGAAAGGCTTGCTGAGGGAGCTGTGATTTTAGGAGGACTTAACGAAGCAGAGTCCCGGGAGCGAGGTCCGGCAACGGCCTTGACCTGGCCTTGTCCCGGCCCCCGGCCAAAAGACGGCAGCGCTACCCACCTGGTGACCCGATGCCCCCGTTTCCTCTCCTCCCCTGGCAGCATCAGAACCGCGAAGCCTGTCGGGACCCCTCCCTGCTCACACCCGTGGTCCTGCCTGTTCTGGAGGTGCTGGCCGACCTGCTCCGGCGAGGAGAAGGGCTCGTCGGCAACCCGCACCACGTCACCTTGGCGTTCGCCGTCCTCCTGGCCGTCCCCCTGGATCACCTACCGGCAGAGGAGTACGGGCCAATCTTCCTGGGGATTCACGAAGTCCTCTTCGCCATCCTTCAGTGCCACCCCAAGGTGAGCGTAGGGGTGGTGTCCGGGGGCAGGGGTGGAGGCCCAGGGTAGAGGCGGAGGAGGCGACACCACTCCCGCCCTGCCGGTCTTTACCTAGGGATGGTGGATGCGAAAGACAGGCAGGGTGGTGGTGGGCGACGCCCGAGCTGGGAAAGTTAAGGGGGAAGGTGTGTGGGAGGAAAGAGCCCGGGCTTGGGAGCCAGGGGACCTAGTTTCTAATCCCAGCTCTGCCGCTCGTCTGCTGTGGGACCTTGGGCAACACATCTTACTTCTCTGAGCCTTAGTTTCCTCCTCTGTAAAATGGGGATCTCTCTTAGACTGTGAGCTCCTTGTGTGACAGGGACTGGGTCTGATCCAATGGTCCTGTGTCTACCCTTGTACATTAGTATTTGGCACATAATAAGAGCTCAGTGAATACCGCAATTATTATTCTTTTTTGTCATTATTATTATTGGGGGGGTGTAAGGGGAAAGATGCAGAGTTTGGTTTTAGGCAAGTCCAAGTACAGTGCTCTGCACACAGTAAGCGCTCAATAAATCTTACCTCCTTCCCTTCCCCACAGCACCTGTATATATGTATATATGTTTGTACATATTTATTACTCTATTTATTTTACTTTTACATATCTATTCTATTTATTTTATTTTGTTAGTATGTTTGGTTTTGTTCTCTGTCTCCCCCTTTTAGACTGTGAGCCCACTGTTGGGTAGGGACTGTCTCTATATGTTGCCAATCTGTACTTCCCAAGCGCTTAGTACAGTGCTCTGCACACAGTAAGCGCTCAGTAAATCATCATCA